>NC_132789.1:24928094-25261427 GCF_048418805.1 Vulpes vulpes | reverse complement strand
TAGGGCAGCCCCAGTGGCGCGGCGGTTTAGCGCCTCCTGCAGCCCAGGGTGTGATTCTGGAGACCTGAGATCGAGTCCCATATCGGGTTCCCTGCATGGAGCCTGCTTCTCCCTCTGCCTGTGTCTCTGCCTCTCTCTCTCTCTGTGCATCTCTATGAATAAATAAGTAAAATCTTAAAAAAAAATTATCACATTAAAAACACTCTTATTGGTATACGTGTATAGTCCATTAAAAAAGTAAAATTAATACTTGTTTAGTTTACTGTAACTTAAAACATTAAAAGCATTGAAAATTAAAGAACCTGCTTTCTTTGTAAAAAAAAAATTTTTTTTTTAGGGATTCCTGGATGACTCAGCAGTTGAGCGTCTGCCATCAGCTCAGGGTGCGATCCTGGGATCTGGGATGGAGTCCCACATCAGGCTCCTTGCAGAAACTGCCTGTTTCTCCCTCGGCCTGTGTCTCCGTGTCTCTCTCTCTCTCTCTCTCTCTCTCTCATGAATAAATAAATAAGATCTTAAAAAAAAACACTTTTTTTAAAGAGAGGGAGGGGAAGAAACAATCTTTTTTTTTTTAAGATTTTATTATTTATTTGAGAGCGAGAACACGAGAGAGAGCAGAGAGCACAAGTAAGGAGGAGGGAGAGAGGCAGAGGGAGAGAGGCAGAGCAGACTCCTCGCTGAATAGGGAGCCTGATGCGGCTGGATCCCAGAACCCCGAGATTATGACCTGAGCTGAAAGCAGATATTTAACCCACTGAGTCACCTGAGCACCCCAAGGGAGAGAGACTCTTAAGCAGGCTCCATACCCACTGCAGAGCCCGATGTAGGACTTGATCTCACAACCTGAGATTATGACCTGAGCTGAAATCAAGAGTTGGATGCTTAACCAACTGAGCCATCCAGGCTCGCCTGTTTTAATTTTTAAATACATGCTCAAGATGGTCTAGTTATAGCCAAATGCTCTGGGGTCAAAAGAGGCATGAGTGCACTGGTAGCTCTGCCACTCCAAGCAGCTGGCTCAATATCACAAGTCCGAGTGTTCCAAACCCCAACTGACTCCTCTACTTCTCGCCTGTGACCAGACAACCACCAGAATAGCT
Organism: Vulpes vulpes; assembly: GCF_048418805.1. Taxonomy (NCBI): domain Eukaryota; kingdom Metazoa; phylum Chordata; class Mammalia; order Carnivora; family Canidae; genus Vulpes; species Vulpes vulpes. Next base: position 25,260,327 of record NC_132789.1, on the reverse strand, counting down.
CTCAGATGGGACTCCTAGTGGTCTTACCACATTTCAAATAATACTGTAGTACTCTTTACATGACTATGGCCACCTCAGCTCTGCATGATCAGCAGCGGTTGGGGTTGGAAGAAGCTCTGAATGATCAGCAGTTTCAAAGGGACAATTACTCTGCACTTCAGCATGTTCAAATCCAACTCCATTCAGACCAGGGAGTTACTAGCATTGCCTCCGATTTTGCAGTTCAGCTCACTCTGAGTTACTTCAAGGGGTTACAGGGAATCTGCAAACTCTTTGAATATTTACATACAAAATTGTGCATGATAATGAAGAACTCAGTTACAAAAAGGACAAAGGATTTGAATAGACATTTCTCCAAAGACACACAGATGGCCAATATGCACATGAAAAGATGTTCAACATCATTAGTCATTAGCGAAACGAAAATAAAACTACAATTAGATGCCACTTCGCAACCACTAGGGTCGATATAATAATAATTACAACAAAAGGGACAATAATAAGTGTTGAAGAGGATGTGGAGAAAATGGAACCCTCACATATTCCTTATGGGAACGTAAAATGGTGCAGCTGCTGTAGAAAACAGTTCAGCAGTTCCTCAAAAAGTTAAACACTGAGTTGTCATATGATCCAACAATTCCACCTAAGCAGACACATCTAGAAAGAAAATATTTTCAAACAAAAATGTGTACATGAATGTTCACAGCAGCATTAATCACAACATACAAAGGGCAGAAACAACCTAAATGTCAATCAACTGATGAATGGATAAACAAAATGTGGTATAACAGTATATTGAAATATTATTCACCCAAAAATGTAATGAAGTACTGATAGAGGCCACAACATGGACGAACCTTGTGAAAACATATGCTTAATGAAAGAAGCCAAACACAAAAGGCCACATACCGTATGAATCTATTTTGGTGGTCGCCAGTTGATGGGTAGAGGGGAGAATAAGGAGTGACTGCTAACATATATTAGCTTTTCTTTTGGGGGACACAAAAATAAATAAAATCTAAAAAAAAAAAAATGTACATGAAAGATGTTAAAAAATTGTACATGATGCAAGTCAGCAGCTGGTAAGTTTTTTGTTTTTTTTTTTTAATTTTTATTTATTTATGATAGTCACAGAGAGAGAGAGAGAGGCAGAGACACAGGCAGAGGGAGAAACAGGCTCCATGCACCAGGAGCCTGACGTGGGATTCGATCCTGGGTCTCCAGGATCGCGCCCTGGGTCAAAGGCAGGCGCCAAACCGCTGCGCCACCCAGGGATCCCTGGTAAGTTTTTTCTGTAAAATATCATATAGTAAATACTTTAGACTTTGTGAACCATATGGTTTTTGGGGCAAGTACTCAACTCTTCTGCCAAAGATGATATGTAAATTAGTGGGTGTGGCTGTGTTCCAATAAAATTTTATTTATAGTTTTTAATTTTCTTGTAATTTTCAGATATCACAAAATATTCTTTTTTTGGATTTATTCCCCACCATTTAAAAATGTAAAGTCCATCCCTGGCTCACATGCCATGCAAAAACAGGCACCAGAGCCAGATTTGGCCCACATGCCATAAACTGCAGACTCTCTGGGTCAGAATTTGGCAATGTAAGGGGCACCTTGCTGGCTCAGTCAGAAGAGCATGTGACTTTTGATCTCGGGGTCATGAGTTCAAGCCCCACACTGGGTGTAGAGATTATTTAAGCAAGTTAATTTAAAAAAAGAAGAAGAAGAAGAATTTGCCAATGTGTGCTTCAGTTAAAAAAAAAAAAAAAAGTGCTTCATATCAATTAAGTTTGGCAACACTAGGGCAGCCTGGGTGGTTCAGCGGTTTAGCGCTGCCTTCAGCCCAGGGTGTGATCCTGGGGTCACAGGATGGATCCTGGGGTCGCGGGATGGATCTTGGGGTCGTGGGATGGAGTCCTGCGTCGGGCTGCCTACATGGAGCCTGCTTCTCCCTCTGCCTGTGTCTCTCATGAATCAATAAATAAAATCTTAAAAAAAAGTTTGGCAACCCTAGATTAAACGAGGTTAGATGTGTTTATTATAGAACATCTCAGTATATTTAATGTGGTACTATACACTGAAAAGTTCCAGAAAGGATAATGATATACAGCATTTTCTAAACTTATTTTTACTATGGAACACTTTTTTCTTCAGATCAGTGGCTTGAAGAATACACTTTGGAAATGCCGATTCAGGTACTTTTATAAAGGAAAATTTCAGATTAAGAAGTATTAGAGACATCAATAAATTACAATAATTTTACCTAGCACCGGGACAATATCTGAATAAGCATTTCACAACTTTTTTTTTTTTTTTTTAATCTTAGGAAACACAAACAAAGCAGGAAGGTAAACACAGGCAGGAAGTCTTGGCTCAAACCCAATCTATTTTTTGGGAGAGGGTAGGATGTGAGCAGAATTGATTCATAATATGGAATCTTTGCTCCATTAGACAATGTAAGCATTCTTACAGGTTTTGAAAAAGTGATCTGGTTTTAGGAACTTCGACGTTTGATTAGAAAACTAAAGTTAAGCTAGGGGCACCTGGGTGGCTAATTCAGTAAGCATCCAACTCTTGATTTTGGCTCAGGTCAGGATCTCAGGGTCCTAGGATGAGCCCTGGGGCTCAGTGGGAGGTCTGCTTGTCTCTCTGCCCCTCCCCTCACTCATACTTGCTCACAAGCGCTCTCTCTCTCTCAAATAAAATCTTAAAAAAAAAAAAAAAAAAGGAAAGAAAGAAAAGAAAACTAATGATATGCTAGAAGCATTACCTGTAGGAGGATGAACTAGCAAGTCAAGTCCCTAAGAGAACTGGTTTTAAATGCTGGATGAAAAGTTAACTGACAGATTGCAAAAATTCCCTCATTAGCCACAAGAGCTATACAACACATTGCTGGGGAGAGGATTAAAGAGGGATTTGCGTCCCAGGGAGGAAAGGCTGGCCTGAACAACCCTGAGGGGCCCTTCTGACTGAGGCTCCTCAATTCTGTGATCCAAAGAGTTCACTGGCTTCTCCTGATCAAACACAAAGTCTTCAGCAGCATTTCCAAGTTATTCTAAGAACATAAGCCATGACCCAATGGGGTGGGGTACCTCCTTAGTTATTTAACAAACATTTAAGAAGCCCTTATCATATGGGCCATTCCAAAGTCCTTGAAAAGGATGGTGCACAGGACAACCAGGAACAGATTACATTAATTCATACCCACTGGCCTTACTTCTAGAAAACGTAGGCTTGGTGGAAGTGTCAAGAAAAGAGGGCAGAAAAAAGAAGTCAATCAGCACCATAAAGATTGAAAATAGTTACTCAGAATCAGACACTTCAAGTTGGAAAGGACTTCCATTTAATACCTATATACCTCCTTCAATAGGGAATTCATTACCTTTCGAGGGAATCCATTCCATTGCTGGTCACATTCTAAGTTCAGAGAATCCACCCATTTGGGTCCTAGTTCTGGCACTTTCAACCCCAAAGATAAAAGTGGAAGCACTCTTCACCATAACATTTTTTCCCCCGTTTTTAAAGACAGTTTCCTTCCACTGTTCTCTTTTTTAGGCTAAACATCCCAATACTTTCAAAGATCCGGAACCGGCTCCAGGTGCCTCAAAGAAAAGAACGGGTATCTAGTACTCACAGCAGGAAAGCACTTAAAATCAGTGGACTTCCAGCATCAGGATATACGGCAGGTTTACGTCCAAAACGTTCCCAGGTTCCGACCCAGCTTCTAAATCAGAGGTCTGTCTCATTTGAGTCCTACATTGTAAAGCATGACTCCCGGGGCATTTCAAAACAGACAGTGTAAGGGCCGTATTTTGAAGAACACTGTCTCATTTTTACAAATGAGGAAACTCAGGCTCAACAGGTGATGGATCGGGCCCATAACGCACAATCGGCTGAAAGCGAAGGTCTAGCTCGGTTCACCCCGATTCCCAGGCTCGGCCTCTCCACTGGAGGTAAAATCATTTAAAGCGCATCCACCTGAGAGAGGCAGTCTGGAGACGGGGACAGAAGGAGGGTTAAGAGTGAGCCCCTGCCCAGAAAGGAGAGCTCGTGGGAAGCCTTCTCCCTTCTCGGCTCCTCAGTTTCCCCAAACTGTAATCACAGGACAGAAGGCCGCCAGGCGAGCCGGACCTCGCTCCTGCGGCGGAGGGTCCCGGGCGGAGCCGGGGTTGGGCTCTGGGCCGCCGGGCCAGGTGTCTCAGCCCGCGGGCCGGGTTAAGGCAGACGCCCTGCTCACGTCCCTCGCCCTCGACAGCGCCTAAGCGACCACCTCAGCCCAACACTCACCTGCCTCCGTTCAGCTAACGCCGCTGAGGCTACCCAGCTTGTCCGTCTGTCCGGCGCCCGCCACTGCGTCCCTCAGGCTGCCGGGTTAGACCGGCGATCCCTCCTACGCACACTCGGGTCACCTGACGCAGAACTGCCCCCCCCCTCCGAGGACTTCCGGCTGCAACCGGAAAGGGCTGGTCCGCTGCGCGGTTCTCCCGCCCAGATGAGGGGCTCTAAGGTTCCGCCTGAGGGCCGGAAGCGGAGAAACGGGTTTTTTGGCAGCTTTTCAAAGAGCCTGGGTCCTGGCAAGGAAAGTACCAGGTAGGCTTGGAACATCTTGTTGCATCAGGACGTAGGGATGCTGAGAATCAGAACAATGAGAACATGTTAAAGGACGCAGGAGCTAACCGGAAGGAAATACCACTGGCCCAATCAAGGCAGTTTGAGCATCAAAATACATGATGATGGTGACAGAATATAACTAATGGAATAAAATGGTAACCCACGACTCTCTGCTGATATAAATAAGTAAATAAAGAGGGGGAAAGGAAGACCTCTCCTTTTAGTAGAATGCCACCTAACAAGACTGATGGAGTTAGATCAATAATGAATGGTAAAACTAAAGGAACAGGGTAAATACACAGTTACAGGGTCTCCCATAAATTACTTATCGATTACCAAAGGGAAATGGTAATTTTACAGAGGTATAACCTCGAAGAACAAGTGAATCACAGTGATTAAGCTAACATTGCCAATTATAGCTCAAGTAAAGATCATGTTCCTTCCAATAATTTGCACTGAGAAGGACACACATGTCTTCTACGATATTTCTGTCAAAAATGTATGACCCAAATCTCAGGAGGAAGCATGAAATAAACCCAAATCGAGGGCACTCGAAAGAGAAAGGCTGAGGAACTATCCTGGTTTAAAAGAGTTTAAAGAGGCATGACCACAAAATGTGTGTGATTCTAAACTGGATTCTGAGGGCGATGGGAAGCAGAATAAGTGTAATGCACAATATTGGGAGAAGTGACAAATTTGAATATAGATTGAGGACTAGCTATTAATCCTTATTGTAGCAACATTAAATTTTCTAAATTTGATCGCTATATTGTGTTTAAGAGAATGTCTTTGTTCTTAGAAAATATTCCCTGAAATATTGAGGGGTTAAAGGGCACAATGACTCTACCTCATTTCAAATTACTCAGAAAAAAGTGGATTGTGGGGATCCCTGGGTGGCGCAGCGGTTTGGCGCCTGCCTTTGGCCCAGGGCGCGATCCTGGAGACCCGGGATCGAATCCCACGTCGGGCTTCTGGTGCATGGAGCCTGCTTCTCCCTCCGCCTGTGTCTCTGCCTCTCTCTCTCTCTGTGACTATCATAAATAAATAAAAAATTAAAAAAAAAAGTGGATTGTGTGTGTATGTGTGGCGGGTGAATGATTAAGTAAATGAGGCAAAATATAAACAAGTGGTGAATCAAGGTAAAAGGCACATGGGAGTTCCTTATATCGTTGTTGCGACTTTTATTTAAATTATTAAATAAAAGACAAATCTTTTACAAGACAAAATCTTTGCTTTCATGTCTAGTGGGAAAAGTATTGAACATGTGATCACAAAACTAATAGGCTACTTATCCTGAAGATAATAATAGCTCACATTTGCTGAGCTTAACTAAACACACTCCACACAAGAGTTCATTTGGCCCTCACAGCAGTCCTTTGAATGGTTTTGGTGTTTATCTCCATTTTACAAATGGATAAAGGAAAAGTTTTTAAAGTTTACACAATTTTTGGATGCCTGGGTCGTTTAGCAGTTGAGCATCTGCCTTTGGCTCCATGATCCTGGAGTTCCAGGATTGAGTCTCACATCAGGCTCCTGCGAGGAGTCTGCTTCTCCCTCTGCTTCTCGCTGTGTCTCTTGTGAATAAATAAATAAAATCTTTTTAAAAGTTTACACAATTTTATCACTTAATTAAAAATGTCCAACTCACATACTGATAGCTGGTAGAGATGCAGTTTGCACCTAGGCAGTTGTTCTCTGGAGTTTTTGACAAACATTTATTAACTGCCTACAATTATCCCAGAGGCTGTAGTAGAGATTGAGTCTGAGTAGGTAGTAGATGAAGGTAGTAGATGAAATAAACTCATAGATGAAATTCATCATCTGCTGGTCTTCTTTTCAGGTTTCTGTGAACAGGGAGTAACACAGGACGTGTTTATAGCCACACAAACCTGGATCTGAGTTCAGGCTCTGAGAAAAATAAAAGCAGCTTTTGATATCCCAGAGCTAGCCTGGCACTCACAGGTAGTCCTTGGTGTTCTCCTGTTGAATATATGCTCTCCCCCAAATTATTTAACATAAGCCCCAAATCTAAATGTCCTTTCTAACCCTCTGTTATTGAGATACTCCATCATTCCTCATGGTTTGCATCCTTCACTTTCTGATAACCAGTAATAAGCCCAACCCATCCAACCACAGGTGTATTCCTGGTGGTCTTCGACTGAAGGGCATTGAAAGTCCCCATGCTTACTAGCTATGTGAATTTAGATGAGCAGTTTCACTTACAGAAGTCCCCATTTCCTCATTTGTTTATTGGGGAAATTTATTTCTTCGGAAGGTTGTTGTAAGGATATAGAACAGGCTTAGCACTGAATGAGCTCTCAGTATACCTTAAAAAAATTCCTGCTTGAGCTTTCTCCTTTGAAAAAGTCACAGAGTACCATCATTATGAAAAGACAAGGGAGTACCAGCTTCAGTTAAGACAAAGTTGCCAAATATATTATCCTTTGCTGTTTTTGTTGGGTTCAACAGGCAGACTAAAGGCAAGAGTTCAACTTTTCCTTTGTCAGAAATGAGGTCATTCTCATGGTCTCTTCTGGAAAACAAAAACCACATTCCTGAAACTTCAATGTTAGGGAACCAACACTGTTTATTTCTTCCTGTTCTTGGTATTAAAGACATTCCCAAGAAATAACAGAATTGGAACTAGCAAACTTGGAAGCACTTCAGCTTCAAAAATATATCAAGTAATACCTTCTCTATTTTAGCACACTAAGTAAGGCACTTATGGACCGCAAAAGCACCCTGTTGGTGATGTTTGCGTCTATCCTGTCAGGACCCAGCTTCTGGTCCTTCCTAATATTATTTAATGCTTACAACAAATTGTGATGAGTAAAAAATATTCAGTCCTGTGGGACAGAATAGAATAAATAGAAATGTTCTGATTTCTTCCTGTGCCTGTTCTGAGCATCCCAAGGGTTCTCATTTTAACAGCTCAAATCTTCCTTTTGCCCCCTTCCTTCCTCTCCCCTTAATCTTCTGATACTAATACTAATACTGGCAGCTAATATTTATTGAATGTTTATTAATGTGCTACATACTAGGCTAAGGGTTTTATACAATTTAATCCTCACCCCTGAATCGTGAATCAACTATTATTACACGTGAGGAGCGAGAGGCCCAGAGAAGTTAAGCAGCATACCCAATGCCTCACAGCTGAGGCTGAAGATTGGAATCTGCCTACAAAGCCTGCTCCTGTTGGAATGCTGCATCACCACCCTGGGCCAGAAAGTAGACTCTATGAAGATAAGTGGAGACTAGGAGCACAAGACAAGTAGGAGGCCACTGCAGAGACTCGAGGGAGCAGGAATATCAGTCAAGGAGTTTGAAGGGCCAAGAAGGTTGAATAGTGGGAAAAGGCAAGTAATTGGGTAGGAGAAAACTATGATTAAGGACTTGAGACCTCAGATATGTATCTGCCAGGTGAGGAGAGGCAAGAAATCTGGTAGACCTTCTGGCTTACTGGATCTGTTGAGGTTCACAGGTCCTTTCCCTTCTCTAAGCCTTAGTTTTCTCTTCTGTTCAATGCAGGGAAGAAAGATTCCAAGATCCTAGGAACCAGCCCAGCTCTGGTAGATGCCATCACTTTTTCCTCCAATCTCTTCATCTGACATGGGGGAGAATATATCCTGAGCCTGGCCCATCCCCACCCTCATCCTAGGATGAGGTCAGCCTCCCCTCATGGGTACAGGAAGCTCAGAGAGGAAGACCATGTGTATAGACAGAAGGGAGAAAAAGCTAGAGAAAGCATCCCCTAATCCTTCTCAATTCCAACCCTTCCATAGAGGAAGTTGGTGGGTTAGGAACATGGCCTCATCAGTTACCCAACCCAGGGCAAATGTGCAAATATTTGCTGCATGCCTCAGGCCATTAAGCCTTGTGCCCCAGGACAGCTCAGGGTCTGGTTCTTCTGCCTCCTGTTGGAGCCTGGCCTAGGACTCTGCCCATATGGTGACCTGCTGGCTGAGGGCAGAGTGAACAAAGGCTGCTTCCTAGGTTCGGGTCTGGATAGTATTATTTGTTTAGGAACATGGCCACAAGGTGGTATCATGGCCATATTCTGGAATCTTCTGCCTGGGTGATAGGCTCTTCCCAGAGGATTCTGGGATGTTCCCAACATGTGAGGCGTGGACAAAAGGCTAGAAAACCAAGGAAGGAGAAACTGGTGAAAGAGAGGAAAAATCTGGAAGGCACTAAGAAATCATGAGGTCCAATTCCTAGGCAGTGTAGGGAGGGAGGCGGGGCACTCATTGGGCCTCCCATCTCTGCCCTGAGCCCCTGGAAGCCCATACAAAAATGGTCAAGGTCTTAAGTGTTCAGCTCCACAGATTTTTACATTTGTACACACTCGTGTAATACCCACACAGACCTGTGCTGTGCAGTATAATGGCTTTTAGCCTCATGGGTGCTTGAAATGTGGAATCCAAAGTGAGACACACATTTTGAGTATAAAATACACACCAGATTTTTAAAGACAGAATGAGGAAAAGAAGGTAAAATAGATCATTGATAATTTAAAAATATTGATTACATGTTGAAATAATATTTTATGCATGGATTACATAAAATGTATTATTAAAATTAATTTCCCTTGTATTTCTACTTTTTAAACTGTGGATAGAAAATTGCAAATTACAGGATACCTGGGTGGCTCAGTGGTTGAGTGTCTGCCTTCAGCTCAGGGTGTGATCCCTGGGTCCTGGTATTGAGTTCTGCTGGGGCTCCCTGTATGGAGCCTACTTCTCCCTCTGCTGGTGTCTTTGCCTCTCTCATAAATAGATAAATAAAATCTTTTAAAAAAGAAAATTGCAAATTACATTTGTGGCTCACACTAGAGTTCTACTGTCGAGCACTGGTGTAGACAGAGTCTGATTTATTCATCTGTGAAAAAGGAACTCAAAGAGGTGGAGCTGATGTTCACACTGCCCACTGCTCTGCCACACTGTGGCCGAGTGGGATGGGAAATCAAGTTAGTTTGAACTCTGAGCCCATGGATGGACTGAACAGACTGGATGGACTGCTATTTGACCTCTTCCACGGTCATATCTTCTTTGAGACCTAAATCTTCTGTGGGGATCTAAAGTACACTTGCCCATTCTGTGTTGGGAGCATCAAGGAATAGGGCTTCCTGGAGGGAATGATTAAGCTGACACTTGAAAGATGAATAGGAACAAGCCAGATAAAAGAGAATATTTTAGGCAAAGGGAATGGCATGTACAAAGGCCTTAGGAGGGACTAGTGGTTGAGGAAATTAAACCAGCTCTATGTCACTAGAGCAGAGAAGTGGGGAGGGATCTAGTAGGCTCAGATCCTGCATGGTATGACAGTCTTCAACCTGAAGAACAGGGTGGGTCAGGGGACAGACCTGACTAGGGCTGTGTTAGAAAGATTAGACCTGCTGTGATTTGGAGAATCGTTATTCTTTTTTTTTTTTTTTAAGATTTTATTTATTTATTTATGAGAGACACAGAGAGAAAGAGAGAGGCAGAGACACAGGCAGAGGGAGAAGCAGGCTCCATGCAGGGAGCCTGACATGGGACTCGATTCTGGGTCTCCAGGATCATGCCCTGAAGGTGGCGCTAAACCGCTGAGCCACCCGGGCTGCCCGAGAATCGTTATTCTAAGAGAGAAACCTGAGAGCCTGTGAGGCAAAGGGCTTGTTAGTGTTCTACAGCGACTCAGAGGGTAGAGCCCAGACAGGAAAGACCAGGAAGTGCAAAAGGGACCAGAAACTTTCAAAGACAACCTTCTTTGTTCGGTTTCCCTAGGAGGTGCTGGCTTTAGGTGCCCACTAGATGGCAGCAGAGGCTGGAGTAAACACTGTGGACCTTGAAAGGGCCCCCAGTGCTGTTTCTACCAGGCCTTCCTGCTCCCACCTCCCTAGTCTGGGCTTGAAGGGGCTCCTCCCTGGGGCCCCTTGTCCAGGCCCAAGAGTAGCAGGAAGACCACTGGGTGCCAAGAGGTTCAAAGTCTGGTTCTAGCTCTAACTGCCATCTGCTGTTGACTTTGGTCAAATTCACAGATAAAAAACTGTGCTTGAGAACTTGAGTCCTTGGCTGTAGAAATGGGAGATTTATTATTTAGTTTATTGGGCCTGAGTTCTGCAGTCAGATCTCCCTCTGGCCTCCTGATCTTTCTTTTATGCTCCCCACCTACCCTCTAAATCCTGCTGAGTGAATTAGACTCCCAGGGCCTCTCAAGGGCCTCAAGGGCCAGTCTAACCCCAAGAGGGAAGGAGGGATTGTGAGCTAAGGTCTCTCAGAGCCAACAAACAACCCAGGTTTCAACCTCAGCCTGTGTAGAATGAAAAGATGGATAAGCAGCAGAGCTTTGGACCAGTCCTATCTCCTCCCTGTGCCTCCACTGTGAAGTGGGGTGAAGAGTTATTGCCTGCCTATTCTCATTTCACTGCTGGGTGGGGTCATCAGATGTATCAAATAAAAACACAGGATACCCAGTTAAATTAGAATTTCAGATAATAAAAAATAATTGCAATGTCCAGAGCATACACTTACACTAAAAATGATTCACTGATTTCTGAAGTTCAAATATAACTGGGCTTCTCTCTTTTATCTGACAACCCTACCACTTGGGCTTGGTCAGAATATAAATGTCAAGTGCCATCTGAATAGGAGGGTTGTGATTCTTGCCCTCAATGTCATTCTGTCCTATAACCCCAAGGCCCTCTGTGGCTGCCACGTTGAGCTAGACACAGCTCTCAGGGTCCGTTCTGCCCCCTTGTTCCTGTCCCAACAGTTCTGGGAGTGGGATCTCATGCCCAGTTCATGTGGGCTACTCATGACCTAATGTCAGTGAGCTTGTTTTCCATTCTCTGATCCTTACCATAATCCCTGGGAAGTTAAAAAAAAAAAAAAAAAAAGGCAAAGCAAACCAAAACCAAAAAACCAAAAAACAGAAAAGGTAGGCATGAGCTTACCAATCAATAGATTACATCATAGGGATTCAGCCAAGATAAGGGATTTAAGGGATTTGCCCCAAGCTGCCCAGTGAGAAGTGGAGCTAAAGGTTGAATTCAGGGTGTGGATAAGGATCTATTGAACCTCTTAAGACCCTACTAGCAGGCTGGAGTCAGTTGGGAGAATGGAAGGAGCCCACATTCTGCAGCGTGGGGGACTGGACGTTAAATTAGTTACACTGCGATCCTGCCTGCCTCCTGCCTTCAAATCCCCTCCTACTTATCAAAGGCCACTGAAGTACCCTATATGCACTCACATTAATCCTCATGGTATAGGCACTATTCTTATCTCCATTTTACCAATGAGGCACAAAGAGGCAAAAAGATTTGCCTTGGGTACGCTGGGTGGCTCAGCAGTTTAGTGCCACCTTTGGCCCAGGATCTGATCCTGAAGACCCAGGATCGAGTCCCATGTCAGGCTCCCTGCATGGAGCCTGCTTCTCTCTCTGCCTGTGTCTCTGTCTCTCTCTGTGTGTCTCTCATGCATAAATAAAATCTTAAAAAAAAAAAAAGAAAGGATTTGCCTAAGATCGCACAGAAAGTAAGGGAGAGGCCAGGACTCAAATCTGGGTCTGTCCTGGGTTTATGCTATTCCATTACACAGCTTTCCCCATCCCAGGTACTGGATACACACTCTAGATAGATAAATCAATCTACAAACAATGACAGTTTTGTTTCTTCCATTTCAGACATGACAATTTTATTATTATTATTATTATTATTATTATTATTATTATTATTAAGACAGAGAGAGAAAGAGAGCATGAGCAGGGGGAAAAGGCAAAGGGAGAGGGAAAATCAGATTCCTTGCTGAACAAAGGGCCCAAAGCAGGCCTTGATTCCAGGACTCTGAGATCATGACCTGAGCCAAAGGCAGATGTTTAATTGCCTAAGCCACCCAGGTGCCCCTGTATTTCTTTTTCTTATGTTATTGCACTGGCTGAGACTTCCAGTAGCATTAACAGTAGGTACGCATGACATATACCTGAATCTTTCTGTGTTACTTATGTATTGCTGTGTAATAAATACCTCAAAACCTAGAATCTCAAAAACAACAAACATTTATCATGTCACACAATTTCTGAAAGTTAGGAATTAAAGAGTAGCTTAGTTGAGTGATTCTGGCTCAAGGTCTCACAAGGTTACAGTAAAGTTATCTGCCAGATTTCTTCAAAGAAAATATGCAAATGGCCAGTAAGCATGAAAAGACAATCAACATCATTATATGTCAAAAATGCAAACAAAACCCATAATGAGATGCCACTTTAAACCTACTAATGATGACTATAAGATAGACAATAATAAATGTTGGCAAGGATGTGGAGAAATCAGAATTCTCAAAATACTGCTGGTGAATATGTAAAATAATGTAGCCACTTTGGAAACAGTTTGGCAGTTCTTCAAGTGGTTAAAGATAGAATTATCACATAATCCACCAATTCTACTCCTAGGTATGTGCCTAAGAGAAATTAAAACATATGTTCACATGAAAAGTTTTACATGAATGTTGGTGGGAGGATTATTCATAATAGCCAAAAAGTGGAAACAATCCAAGAGTCCATCAGCTAATGAATAAATTAATAAAGTGAAGTGTATCTATACAATGGAATATTATCCAGTCATAAAAAGGAATGAAGTACTAATATATGCTACAACACAAATGAACCTTTAAAACATTATGCTAAGTGGAAGAAGCTAGTCACAAAGGCCGTATATTGTATGATTCCATGTATATGAGATGTACAGTATAGGCAGCTCTATAGAGACATGAAGTAGATTAGTTGCTACTCAGGGGGAGTGAGGAAGGCAAAATGACTGTTATTTGTTGCAGGGTTTGTTTTTGGAATGATGAAAATGTTCTGGAATTAGGTAGTGGTGATGGTTGCACAAATTTGAACATACTTAAAACTATTAAGTTGTATACCTTAAATGGGTGAATTGTATGGTATGTGAATGATATCTCAATAAAGCTATTATCAAAGGTGGAGGGTGGGAGAGGTCAGGTGGTGCTGTACTCATTCATCTGAAGTAGGGGGAAGGGCAGAGGGAGAGGGAGAAGCAGACTTCCCACTAAGCAGGGAGCCCAACATGGGGCTCAATCCCAGGACCTGAGATTGTGACCTGAGCCAAAGGCAGATGTTTAATCAACTGAGCCGCACGGGTGCCCCTGAGATGTCTAGTTTTAAACACAGTTGTGTCTCATTACTTATTCCCTCAGACCCAGGGCTAGGCTCAGTTTATGCCTGGTATGCTTGGGGCTGAACTCCTACCTGGAAATCTTATGAGGGATAGTCCTATACCCAGATTCCTACTCCTTAGTCCTGGGATCTCCCAGAAGAAGACTGCCTTCTGGGCTTCCTCCCAGATGTCAGACTTCATCTGCCCATTGAGTTTCTTCTGATCTGCCCCAGCCAAATGGGATAAATTCCCAGATGCGGCAGCATCAGCTGCAGTCCTTCAGCATCTGCAGCAGCATTGGAGTGGATGCCACTGTCCTCCTGGGCAGCCCCCAACCAATGACTGCGCACAGTCAGGGCACTAGGGCCTGCCTATTTCTGCCCAGTTGGAGCTCTTGTGTGGGCAATCTTTGTGCCAGAGCTCCTTGTTGGCTGGCTGAGATCTGCTCAGAATGGCACCACAGTATGATGCTCTTACCCAGCTCTCCTTCCCTTCTACTCTCTCCCATAGATGTCACACTTGCAACATTCTGAAGGCTTTCTCTGCCCAATCCTGGTTCCTCCCCACCTCCTTTATCGATCACAGGCATTTCCTCCAATATATCTCTTGCACTTTCTAATTCCATCTTGATGGTGGCTTCCTAGAGGACCCAACTGACACTTAGGCCCTAGCTCCCCTGGGCTGCCAGACCCTGTCCCTGCAGGGAATGTATTCCTCTCCCAACTTGAGCATGCTCTGTCCCTCCTCCCCTCCTTTCTCTGTTCAGGGCCTCCCCCCTGTACCTGGCAGTAGTAGACACTCATGACTATTTGTTTTTGAATGAATGCAGAATGCTCTGGAGCTAGGTACTGCCTGCATCATTCTCCTGGCACAGATTGCTGAGAGCGACCTCCAGGTGGGGTAGAGAAGGCAAGCTCCCAGGGCTCTAGGCAGTGGGGAGGAAGACTCCAAGATGGGGAGGTGGTAGGGGAGGCAAGAGCCACCCAGTGTCACGGGAGGTCCTCCCCACAGGCCAAGAAAAATCTGACCTATGTTCTCCTCTCGTCTACTGTGTGACTCCTGGCAAGTTATTCCTCTTCTGGAGCCTTACTCCATCCATCTCAACAATGGGATGAGAAGCCCTGCCCTGCCTGTCTCCATAGGGAGGGGCAGGGGTTGTGAGCACCAAATGAGGTCATGCTTTGGAAAGGGCAGGATACACTGGGTCCTGGGCCTGGGGTCAGGGTGTGGAGGGAGAGAACAGGCAGAGAAGGAAGGAAGAGAGAAGAACGAAGAGAGAGAAACAGACACATAGGCACACCAAAGGAGGAAACCATGAGACATAATGAGGGAATGAGTGAGAAAGAGAAGAGGGAGGGAGGAGAGGAATGAGAAGACATTAAGAAACAAAGAGAGGAAAACATAGAGGAAAAAATTAAAAGAGAAACAGGATAAAGAGGGAGACAGGGATACTCAGAGCCAGAAAGGCACAAAGAAATGAGATAGAGAGGGAAGAAGGGGAGAAGGGACAGAGAAGAGTGGCACAGAGAGGGGAGAGAAAGAGAAGAAAGAAAGAAGAAGAAAGAAAGAAAGAAAGAAAGAAAGAAAGAAAGAAAGAAAGAGCAAGAAAGAAAGAAAGAAAGAAAGAAGAAAGAAAGAAAGAAAGAAAGAAAGAAAGAAAGAAAGAAAGGAAGGAAGGAAGGAAGGAAGGAAGGAAGGAAGGAAGAAAGAGGAGAAAGAAAATGAGATGAAGAGTTAGAGTCAGGAGAAGATGGAGAGGGAGGGATAGAAATGAGGAGAATTAGCCAGAGAGGGAAAGAGACCAAGAGATGGAAGGATGAGAGAGAAGCCAAAGGAGCCAGAGTGATGGGGACTCATGGACAGAGAGAGGGATAAGTGATCAGATCCTGGGGACCCCTGCCTCTCATCCCCCTGGGACCTACCGTGTACCCTTCCTCACCTGAGAGAGGTGGGGTTCCAGAGCAAAGCCTCAACTCCCCTTTTGTCTGCAAGGCTGGGCCTGTCCTGTCCTGCTGGTTTGGCTTCTGCGATCTCTGTGCCAAAGCCTCTGAGGGGCACTCCAGTGGGAGGCAGGGCTCCAAAGTCTATCCTGTAAGTTGACTGACGAGGCCACGGGGTGGAATCTGAAGGGAAAACCCAGTGACACCTCCCCTTGAGGCCTAGGCAAGCCCTAACCTGCCTTCCTTTAGGGCCCAGACAGGAAGAGACCTCAAAGGTCACCTTCACTGTTTTCTTCACTGCATAAAGGAGGATACTGAGGCCCAGAGAGGGGCAGGGACAAGTCTGAAGTCATAACAACCAGGTCACAGCTTAGCTGGGACTAGCTCTCATGGATGCTGTGGTCTGAAAATTTGGGGACTTGGTTTCTCCTGGCTAAATTGCTTCCTACCCAGGGATGTCCTGAGGCTTTAGTGACAGTGTCTTGGATGCCAGTTACTGCACAGAGAGTCTTATCCAACATCCCATGAACTGACTACTGTGATTATGCCCATCATACAGATAAGGAAACTAAGGCTCAGAGAAGTTAAGACTTTCAAAGCCTGAGGTCACACAGTGCCGGGACCCAAGTTAGGTCTGTTTGACCTTGAAATTTGGGTTCCTGGGACCTCCTACCCTTCCTGGACAATAGGCTCTGTACTATGGTAAAGGGGGCAGAGGTGGGTGGCCATTTCTACAACTGGGAAAAATTATCAAATCATGATTTCCAAACAATAGAGTTCTTCCCAGAGGGACCTACCTTTGTTCAGTGGTGTCCCTACCTTTGGGAACCCTAGGTCTCCCTACCTTTCCTGCCACCACTCTCTCTCTCTGTCTCACACCCCCCACCCCCAGCTTCTGGAGGAAGGAGTTTGGCTCCTGGGCACTCCCAGCAGCGCCCCCCTTCTCCCTGCCAATGTACATACAGTGAGATTCTCTTTCCCAGCTCTGCCTGTGGCTCTGCCTCACTGGGGCTCGCTCTCCTGGAATACACTGGGATGGAGGTTGAGAAGGATGTTGGGGGAGCAGTAGGCTGACGGACAGATGGATAGACAGACAAATCACTGTTCCTGCCAGTCCTGACCTCTCAGCAAAGCGTTCCAAGAACTCTACTACTATCCTCCCTTGCCAGGCACTCGAAGTTTCCTCACCCTCAGTGATCCTCAGTTTCTTCATCTTTCCTGTGTGTATAAGCACTCCAGCTTCCCCGGGTAGTTGGGAGCTGGATAAGACATCAGCTTTGGGACACAGGAACACGTGCTGGCAGTAGTCCTTCCCTGATGGAGAGACCTTTCCTGTCTCTTGTGGAACACACGATGCCTGCTGTGTCCCATCGGTGGCTCCAGTCCAAGGACAGAGATGGCTGCAGACTCAGCCCTCTGCCCAGCCCCCTGCTCCTCTAGAGACCATAGTCCAGAGCATTAGCCCTGCCCCGTGCCCTGCTCACAAGGCCTGCTCTGGCTGTGTCTCTACCGTCTATGGGACCAGGAGGGTTGCTGCTTGGCCAGGCCTGTGTCTCTGAGTCGCAGGAAGTGGAGAGCCCTGGGGCACTGTCCCGTGATTTGCTGAGAGGCTTTCTTAGAACCAGCGATGGGTGGTGGTGCACCCTAGGTGGCCAGGGGATGGACACTCCCTTTCCCAGAAGCCTCTGAACTCTTGGGGTTGGGGAGGTGCACAGGGCCCCAGTCCTGCCCTCACCTCGTTCATGCCGCTCTGGTAGAGGCCGCAGCCCTCTGCCAACTTCATAGAGGTGGGTGTGGCAGCCACCACTGGGGCAGGGGCTGAGGACAAGTTCTGGGAGCTTCCTAAGTGCCCCTGACCCCTCTTCTCTCCCCAGGGAGATAGAGATCCCCTCCTGGCCCCCTGCCTCAGGGCCCAAGACTTTGGCTCCCACAGTACCCATGCAGGCGGGGCTGGCAGCAGGTGACTGGATGAGAAAGGCGTGGTGAATGGGGGCGTGGGCCCTGGCAAGTGCACTCCTTGGCCAATCAGCAGCCTGCCCAGCCGGTGGATTGAGTTACAAGCCCGAGATCACCCCATACTCCAGCCTCCTTCCTACTCCTCCCAAAGCTCCATTCATTGGCCCCGCTGCACTGGGTCTGGAGGGCACTGCTTCCGCTCAATTGCTAAAGCTGCTGCTCAGTTGCTAAAGCTGCTGCCTCGTGGGCTGCCAGGGGTAGGTGTCCTGGGGGCTTTGTCTGCGTCGGCTGATCCGGGACGGAATGGGGGTTCCAGTAGTGCTGTTAGGGATGCTGAGCTTCCTGGGAGTGGCTGTGGGGGGCTCCTCTAACCTTCTCTGGGACAGCACCTCTTGCCACCTGGCCAGGCCCATCCCTGGCAACTCCTTGGGGACTCTGAGCTTTCTGGGCAAGGATGCCCAGGGACTGGCCCTGTTCCACACTCACTGGGACAGGCAGGGGAGGCTGCAAGCGTGTAGCCGGCAAGATGAGCCAGAGCTCACCGCAGCCTTCAGTGCCCTCTGTGCTGGGGAGATCACCCGGGGCTCCTTCATCCACACCCCTGGACCCAAGCTGCAGAGAACCCTGGCCACACTTCAGAGTCAGTGGGGGGCCTGCCGAGGGCCTGAAGAGCATCCAGCAGGGGCTAGGGAGAAGCGAGCAGCAGGGGCCAGGGAGGAGAAAGCAGAACAGAGTGGAGCACCTGGCAGCATAGGACACCAGCGGGTGAAGAGAGGCTGGACCATTCCTGGCACGCTGTGGTGTGGAGTAGGGGATTCTGCTGGGAACTCCTCGGAGCTGGGTGAGCCATGGGAATGTGGACTGAGGGGCAGGGGAGGGAAGTGCAGGCTTTCAGCTCTACCCCCCACTCATCCAGGCTATACACCCTTGGGGGAATCTAAGTTATTCAGACTTAACCACTCTGAATTTCAATGTCTTTATCTGTAAAATGGGGGTGACCATAAGTCTCATCATGGGTTGCTTAAATTAGGTCACAGATGGGAAATCTAATCAAAACCTTGGAATCCTCATTAATCACCCTCCCAGGGAAGGGTTGGACTGGACTGAGTCCAAGGTTGGGTGAGCCAAAACGCCATTACCCAAGAGGAGGCTTTATGATGACAGGATGCCCAGGGGAGTGGACGCCAAGGCCCAAAGGCCTGGGTTAGCAAATTCAAGCTGAACAAGTCACTTCCCCTCTCTGAACCTTGGTTTCCCTCACCTGTACCTGGAAGTGACATTTCCCTCACAGAACTGCTGTGAGCTTGGGTGTGGGAAGTGCCAGGCAATTGGGAAATGCTCAGTAAAAATCACTACTGCTCAGTTGGTAACAAATTTGGATGACTTTTTTGCACTCCATACTGCTGTCTTTGTGCATGCATGTATAGCGGGTTGGGGGAAGGCTTTGGCACCTGAGTTAGAGCAGATTGGCATCCTGGCAATGCCTCATCATGCCAGCGAGAAAGGTTGCACCCTGCCTCTTTGCCATTCCATGGCACACACATTCATAACTTTGGAGTTTTATTTGGGGTATGAGCTTGGGAGCTCTGGAGGCAGACTTCACTTCCCCTGAGGAAATCCCTTTCCTGGACAAGGGCTCCTGGGTGGGCTCCTTGGCATTTGCAGCTGCCCAATAAAGGCTGTGCCTGGTTGCTTTCTTCAAGCTTTGAAACTGAGAGTCCTCCAGAGGGAGAGTGGCCTGAGGCCACCCAGGGTGTCTGTGGCAGGGCTGGAGCAAGAACAAGGTCCCTGTTCCTGCACTGGGTAGGCATAGCAAGCGTGTGACACCCCTAACCCTGCTGAGCTGGGGCCCCCTCTGCTTCTTGCAGGGGTCTTCCAAGGTCCCGATCTCTGCTGCCAGGAACACGACCGCTGCCCACAGCACATCTCGCCCCTCCAGTACAACTATGGCATCCGAAACTACCGATTCCACACCATCTCCCACTGTGACTGTGATACTAGGTTGGTGGTGGGCAGAGAGGGCTGGGGGCTCAGGGGTGAGGTAGTTCCTGGGTGCAGAGGCTGGAATTCCAAAGAATCCTAAAGGATCAGCCAGCCAGACCCCACTGTGCAGGCGGGAAAACTGAGTCCTCGGAGAAGAAGAGATTCTTGGATCTCAAACCTCCTGTATGGCAGTGACTGGGTGGGCTTGGAGGAGGAGTTGGGTGGCCCCCTGAGTGCCAGCTCTTGGACAGGTTCCGGCAATGCCTGCAGAACCAGCAGGACTCCATCTCAGACATCATGGGTGTGGCCTTCTTCAATGTGCTGGAGATTCCCTGCTTCGTGCTGGAGGAGCAGGAGGCGTGTGTGGCGTGGTACTGGTGGGGAGGGTATGTGGCTGCCTCCTTCAATCCCCTGCCCAATCAGAGGTGGAACCCAGGCTCCAAGCTGTGGGAGGGAGGCTTGTCTGTATGTCCATCCTCTAGCAAATGATTCCTCATCCTCCCTGTCCTCTCCTCAGGGCAGGGCCCAGGATGCAGACCTTCCCTGGAGGCTCCACACAGCCCAGTGGGACAAGGGATGGGACTGTCAGAGCCTTGGTCTCCATGGAGATGAACCTGAGGCTTCTGGGGAGAGGGGATTAGGAGTTACCAATTGCCACCAATTGTCACCTTGTAGGTGTAGAACGTATGGCTCCATACCCCTTGCCCGCCTCCAGCCCAGGACCTTCTACAATGCCTCCTGGAGCTCCCCAGCCACCCCCCCAAGTCCCAGCCTCCAGAGCCCAGCCCCCAGCAAGCCTCGACAGAAGCAGCGTCCTCTGAAGCGGCCACCACAACGGAAAGGATCTAAGCGTCCCAACAAAACCAACACCACAGCTCTCCAGGTCCCCGTGGCCTCCATCAAACCTGACATATCCCCCACAGCCTGGCTGGAGGTCACCCATCCAGGCCTCCAGGGGTCACAGAATGGCCTCAAACCTCAGGGTGAGCTCAGAACCTGATTTGGAGGGCTCTTGGTGTGGGAAGGTGTCCCTACCTCTGTTGCTTCCTTTCCTGTTCCAAACTCCTCCTGGGGTCTCCCAACCTTCCCATCAAGTCATGCTGCAGCTAGAAGGATTTTCATAAACCCCAAACTTGACTATGTTAGTCCTCACTGAGTCTCCACCACGGCTCATGATGTCTCAATACCCAGGGGCGCTCAGGTGTTGGTTCTGCAGACCCTACTCCCCAGTTGAAACTCCAGTCTTACAAGTTTCATTTGGTTCCTCAAAAGCACCTTGCTCTCACCTCTGGACCTTTGCACATGCTGTTCCTTCTGCCTGGAGCACTCTCCCGAGTTGCCTTCTCCTTGTCTCAACTTAGCAGTCTCTACCACCCAAAAGCATTTCCTGACCTAGCTCTGGGCTATCTGGGCTATATGGTGGCACTGGTCTGTGTATGCGGGTGTTTGTGTGTGTGTGTGTGTGTGTGTGTGTGTGTGTGTGTGTGTGTGATGTGTGCATCATTCTCAGGGCAGGAAGGGCATGAGAGAGAGGAACACTGTGTGGCTGAGGACACGAACCCATGTTTCTCCTAAATGGCAGTGGGCATCAGTGGGGCTTTCCTGGGGGACCGGGCTTCCCTCACTACTATGTCCCTCACTCCAATCCAGATGCCCGCCGGGCCTGCCGCAGCTTCCGCCGCCTGGATCAGTGTGAACAGCAGATCGGGCCTCAGGAAACCAAATTCCAGCTACTCAATAGTGCCCATGAGCCCATCTTCCACTGCAACTGCACGCGTCGGTGAGGCCTGCTTGGGCCCTTGGGGGTGGGCAGCCTACTGCCAGTCACTGAAAAGGGGGCTCCGGGTGGCCAGACCCTGCCCTAGCCTAAGCCTGCCTCTGCCCTCAGTCTGGCACGTTTCCTGAGGCTCCACAGCCCGCCTGCGGGCACCAACATGCTTTGGGAGCTGCTAGGCATGACCTGCTTTGAGCTGGCCTCTCCACTGGACTGTGCTGAGGGCAAGGGGTAAGTAAGGGCAAGGCCAGAAGGGAGGGGGCATTTGGCCAGGGGGTGGGTCACCTGTCTTCCCTTCGTGTGCCAGGACCAGGGGATGGGGAAAGGGGTCAAGGCACCTCTGAGTTCCATCGTCACCATCACCCTACTCCCAGGTGCCCAGCTATGGCTCTGCACTTGGTTCATATGGGTCCATGTTGACTCTGTCACTTCCTGTGGGACCTACAAGTTCAGTCACCTCTCCGTGCCTCCATTCTCTTTGTAAAAAGCTTGTAGAAGCCAAGGAAATGGTGTGTGTGACACATATAGCCCAAGGCCTGCCTGACACATAGTAAAAATGCTTGCTTAATACTTACTCCTGAGCTAAAATCTCATTTCAGTTCGGATTCTCAGAGTAAGACCCTCATTACCTTCCCCATTTCACAGGTCAGGAAACCGAGGCCCAGCTTGGCCCAGGTGTCTACAGCCAGCTGGTAGCAGAACAGGGGCCTCTTGATGCCAGCCCAGGTTTCTCTTGCCCCCTTCGAGAAGTAACCCAGCTCTCCCTGGCCCCAGCCCTGCTTCTCTCTAGGCTCAATGCCCCTGTCTGCAGAGGAGGGCAGGATCCTTGGCAGCCTTAACCACCTGCCCCACTTTTCTCTGCCCACAGCTGTTCCAGAGACCCTAAAGCCATCAAGGTGTCAGCCAGACACTTGCGGCGACTTCAAAAGAGGCGGCTCCAGGTCTGGGGTGTGGGCACAGGTGAAGGGCAGGTGCGGCCTTCAGATCACACAAGAGCCCCCATATCGTTCTATGATCGCTGCCTGCAGCTGACCCAGGCAGCCTGAAGACCCAACGGGCAGCAGAAATCCTAGAACCACTGATCTCAGTTCCAGACTGGACCCTGCCCCCAGCTCTGCTTAGCCCTAGGGGGTCTTGGCTTCCTCTCCATATGTTAGACTGAAGCATGGCTTGGGCCCCTGTGGAAAGCCAGGGGGCTGGATGAGGAGGGAAGGGGAGGCAAGGCTGAAATGCTGGACCACGTCTCCTGCTGTGCTGAGCGCTCTTGAGTTGGTGACACGACCCCTCTGTGCTTGGATGTGAGGTTCAGGAAGCTCATTCTGATGTCTTGGGCCTAGGCCTTGCCAGATGGGAATGGGGAAGGGTAATTTATTACAGCAGCCTCAGGAGGTACCAAGAAGAGGTACATTTATCTCCAGGTTGCAAAATTAATACATGTTACAAAAATCTGTCCTGGGGAGCCCCAGCACCAACTTGCTGACACCTGAGGCAGCAGGTAGGGAATGAGATGTCACAGAAGTGTCTGTGTCTATATCCAGGAAAGGGGAGGGTGGCCAGAGGGGGCTTCCCAACTCTTCTTCTTGGGGGATCCCTTCTCTTAACAGCTATTGTGCTCTTCTTGGCACAGCCTTGGCCCACTTTTTCCTACTCTAAACCTAAATTCAAATCTCCTCTGTGTCCTTGAGTGAGGGACCTTCCCCACTCTGAGCCTTAGTCTCCTCCTCTGAAAAAGGGCCGTGTAATCAGAACCTACCTCATAGGATTGTTGAGGATTAAGTAAAATAATTTATGGAGAGTGCTTAGCACCCTCCCTCTAATGTATTGATAGCCAAACTGTGGATAGGTGTGTGATTCTGATAGACTCACCTCCTGGAGGCCTCACTTTGCCCACCTGCAAGATAGGTCTAAGAATTGCACTGAACTCAGCACCACAACTCAGGGTTGTGATGCAGATTAAAAGAGATGGCATGTGTAATGCATACAGCTGGTGCCTGGTAATTGTCAGATCTATCATCCTCTTGCCTCTTTAGTCCCTTCTTCTGACAACCCCAACCCCCAGGCTGCTAACAAGTTAGGAAGGAGTCAGGAGTGATGTTGGAGAATTTAATTTCTAATTGATGACCTCCAGGATTGCCCCCCACCCCATCCCAGATGGGGGCCAATAGGGCTTTGCTGATTGTCACAGTTGAGATGCCAGGACTCAGTTTGGGGGACCCCAGTTGGCCACCCCTGGCCAGGAGAGAGTGGCAGGTGTGGAGAAAGCTGGAGCAGCAGCAAGAAGGACATAGGTGGGTTTGCAGAAGATTGGGGCACAGTGGGGGCCACCTGGGCCCATCTGCCCACCTACCCTCATGGCCCCAGACCCCCTTCCTCCAGCCCCTGTCGGCCCTGGGGACTAGTAGACAGACTACTAGGGGCCGGGCCCTCCCGATTAGGTCCCCAGGAGCCACCACCACCAGGGTCAACGGTTTCCAGGCGCAAGGCAGGCAGCAAGCCCAGGCTTCGAGGCACAGATGGTGGGAAGGCCCAGGGACCAGGCAGCCCAGAGGGTCCCTCCTCACTACTGCCCCGGCTGCCACCATCATTGCCCTTGTCAGGAGCCACCCGGGGCAGGCGGCGGCTCTGGGGTGAGGGGCTGCGGCTGGCACCACGGCGTTCACGGGATGAAGGCCTCAGGGCAAGGCCAGGGAAGCGGGCCAGGCCTGGGCTGCGGCTACGGTGTCTCTTGGACTTGCCAGGGCTGGGGCTGCGGGACTTGGGTGCAAGCAGCTCCAGGGTACTGTCATCTTCATCCTCTGAGCTGGCACTTGAGCTATCTGTGCTGCTGCTGGCCAACTCCGAGGTAGGCAGCGAGATCTGGGGGGAAGGCTGGTTACTGGGGTGCCCCACTCCCCGACTAGCATCTTTGAACCACTCCAACCCTGCCCACTGACAGACTCAAGAAGGTCAGTTTACTTGTAGGAGATTATGGAGCAGAATGTAGAGGCTGTGACATTTGAAAAGGATCTATTAGCACCCCCGACCCCACGATCTGACTACTCACCTGGAAGGGCTCAGTGACACCAATGAGGATGCTGTGTGTGTGGCTGTAATAGCCCAGTATGAAATCTCCATGGCCCTTGGGCAATGACTCCTCACTGAAGGTCACCTGATGGGCCCAGGGCATAGGCTCAGGTTAGGGTCAAGGAGGCAGCTTCAAGGACTGTCCAAGCCACGTCCTGAGTCCCAAAGGCAACAGGGGACTCCTCCCACTCTCTGCTTCCCCTTCAGTACCTGGTAGATGTTCCCATCCACATCCTCGTGTTTGGCCCAGACATAAGCCACGTAGTCCTTGCAGTGGCGGAAACCTACCTGGGGTGAGAGGATTCAGGGTTGTGTCTCCTATCACGTGACTGCAGCCCCCCCCGCAGTGTAGCAGCAAACTCCAGAGAAGCCAGTGATCCCCCTGAGCCCCGGCTGCTCCTCCAGGTCCTCCCTTCCCAGAGTCCCTGACCATCCCTGCCCTTCTCACCCGGTACAAGCCAATCCAGTCCCAGGAGCTGCGGGCGAACACAGTCTCGATGCGGTACCTCACCACGGCCTGCTCTGGCCGCACCCACTCATCAGCCACCTCCAGTCGCACTAGTGGCACGTCGTCCCTGTAAGCAAACTGCCCAGGGGCAGGGGCAACATCGGGGGGACACCCTCTAAGTATCCTATACACCTAGGGCCCTTGGGCCTGAGTCAGCAAAGGGCCTTTGAAACCACCTTACAGATTGAGAAACCAAGGCAGAACAGGTCTAGGGTAAATGCCAGGCTTCCCACATCCCACCTCAGGGCTCCTTATGCCCAGAGCCTCCTTGGGCAGTGAGAACACAGCCTGGAGGTGAATAGTGTAGCCCTGGTTCTGTCATTCCTCTGCTGTTGTCCCTCAGGGAAGGACCCAGATGGTGTGTCAGGCTCAAGCTTTTGTCTGCTCCTCTGTTCATTGGGTTTCAGGTTTCCCTCCCTCCTCAGGTTTTGAGCCAGGCTGTTCCAGAAGAAACCGGCACATCCTCTTCCTGTCCTGAGGCTCCTAACAGCAGGTGTGCCTGGTGGCCTCTTGGAAATGATCTCCAGAGCCTTGTCAGGTCAAGGTCACTAAGTCTCGTTTTGATTGTGTTGCTTTCATGAAGAGACTCAAGTTTTCTGAGACTCAGTTTCCCCTCAGTAAAACAAGGAGGAGAATTTGGTATCTCAGGGCCAAAAAGGCATTCAAAGGGGTGACAGCCAAAGAGCCTGGCATGTAGTAGGTGCTCGACAGTTTAACGTTCTGCAAGGGTCAGAGTCCTTGATAAGGAGGGAAGGTCAGGGTAGGTTACCCAAAAGGAGTGGTTCCCAAGGTGAGGCCCCTGACTGAGGGTTAAATCTCACACCCAAGTCTTTTACCAAAGGTCATGGAAGGCCAGACTTGGGCAGATTTCCATTCCCATCTGAGGATATTGGCCAATGTCCCACTGACTGACCACATGACAAAGTTACCAGCGAAAACATTCTCTGGGCTGCAGGGCTCTCTCTTATCAGATCAAGGGAATCAGAGAGCCCAGAGTTGGGTTTCAGGACTGGAAAGATGGGATCTACCTTCCCTCACTGCTGAGCATATGTGCAGCTTGGGGAACATGCCTACCCTACTGGGGGCCTCAGTTTTCCCTGAGAAAAACAGAGTGTTGGGTTACATAGTCTCTCAGGTCTGGTTCTGACATTCTAGCATTTCTCTTTTTTACTTTGCCAACCAGAGACCTCAACCTTAAACGCAATGCTAAATTACAGTAATCCCTTAGAATTTAGCTTTGTATTTTTCATATCTCTACTCCTCCTCCCCATGACTACCTCATTCATGGTGCCTGGCACACGGCAAATAGTAAATAAATAATAAATAAATATGGGGTTTGAATAAATATTTTGATTTTTCTGGTCTTATTCTATACTATATAATGTGAATTTTAACAAATGTCCTGGCCTCACATCCAATCCCTCATGTCCTAATCCTTTCTCAGAAGAACAGAGCTAGGGATTCGTGGGGAAGGTATAGGACTCTGAAGACTAGCTTGGGTTCAAATCCTAATTCTTCTGTTCAGCAGCATGTGATGCTGTGTCTCTGAGCCTTGGTTTCTGCATCTGAAAATAGAGATCATAACCCACCCCTTCTCTGCTACAATGAATGGATGCTGCTGAGGGCAGGCTTTGCCCCCATCAAGGGGTTACTGGTGGGCCATGGGATGCTGAGCTGAATCTGGGGACATAATGACAGGAGGATGAGGCTGGGACTCACCTGCAGGACAAACTGGGCGGCCACGGGCTTATGGTCACTGACAGTGTATTCCATGTGGCTGCGGTAGCTGTGCTGGGTCACCTGGAGCCGATGGCTTTCCCGTCCTGAGGGGCTGGGACCCACACCTGGAGCCTTGACCTTCCACAGGATACGGTCTGTCCAGGCTGGCTTCCGCTTCTTGGCACTGAAGTGGGTAGGGGTGACCCAAGTTTCAGGGGCTAGGGTTTGAGGCACAGCCCCAGCTTTGCTTCTTGCCAATCCTCTTCCCTTTCTTCCCTATCCAGAAGACTTCAGCCCATGTGTCCACCTCATCCCAGTGCTGAGCTTACCTGGTGTCATATTTGTTAGTACCCACATCAAATTTGAAGGTGGGCGCAAAGTTGAGGGGCCCCTCTTGGAAGCCCTTCAGGATGGGCCAGGTGCTCTTGGCCATGTTGAGCTGTGAAGGTCCAAAAGGGTATGAATTGGACAATGGCTTGGACAGGGCAAGTGAAGGGAAGAGCCAGAGCCTAGTATACAAAGGTGTGCTGGTCATGCTCCATGTGCTTGGTGTTTAGGGTGTGGGCTGGGATTCTGCACCTGGTCCTTCTCCCAGAGCTGGTGGAGTTGGTCGCTGTCAATGGCAAACTTGACGAAGTGCAGGTCATAGCTCTCGATGCGGAAGTTGAGGTCCCCAAACCAGAACACGAGGCTGTTCCGGGGTGGGAGTCATCAAGGTCCACGGGATGAAAGCCCCACCCAGATCCTTCACCTCTACCTAACCAACAGCACTGGATGACCCTAGTAATGACACAATGGGTGGAGTGGGTGGCAGCAGATTCTCCGCCTGCCAAAGAACAGCAGGGGCATAAATCTAGAATAATGTTAGGTTGGACCCTGGGCAAGGCCCTGCCCCTCAACAAAGCTCCACCCCGCAGGCTCTGGCCCCACCAAACTTACATTCGTGTTCCTAGATGTAGTTTGAGGGTACCCGTCATAGGATCTGCCTCTCCCCACAAGGCCCACCCAGGCTGGTACAGGTTCCTGTGGCCAAGTATTTGGGACTCCACTCTCTGAGGCCTACTTCTCCTTCGCTAGCCTCCCCCCCGACCCCCACGCTCAATTTGGCCCCGGCCACAGCCCATACTCATGATCCAGGATGCCGTGTGCCCCAGGCCCCGGGAACTGCTGGAGGCTAAGGATGGTCTGGAAGTTGTCCTTGCGCTGCTCTGCTTTGTCCATGTGTGCAGGCAAGTGGCAGTTCAAGAAGCAGAGCATGTGCCCAAAGGCGGCCAGTCGCACACTCACTCCACCCTTGTTGCCCTTGGGAGACAAAGTTGGTCGAGAGTCAAGGGTGGGGCCTCGGCAAGTAGGTGAGGCACTGGGAGGGGCATCGAGAAGGGCGAGGCCAGCCCGCAGGTGGACAAGGCTTAGAGCAGGTGGGTTCTAAAAAAACGGAGCGGAGCACTGGATGGGGCAGGGACAGGAAGGGGTCTTGGTCTAGAAAATGGTGTGGGGTGTGGGGTGGCGTTGGGGAGAGGAAGGCCTCAGAGTCGGGGGTGGAGATGGAGAGGGGACCTTGCCAGTGTGTGGGGGACCGGAGGACTAATCTATAGACCCCTCTGGGGCTGCTCGCATGCTCACCCAATAGCCACCCAGGCCAGTGCGCGTGCAGTCCGTCTGCACATCCCTCAGGAAGGGCAGATGGTAGTACTTGGCGAACAGCAGCAAGATGACGCCCTGCATCCGCACGGTGCTCACCTGCGGCAGGAGGTGACCTGGTTGAGAGCTGGACACAACCCCCCCTCCCTCCGCCCCGCTGTGCGCTTTCCCCCAGTCTTTCAGAACTCCCATTTCGCAGACCTGGCCACAGAGGCCCAGCAGGCCCCACAGTGAGTCAAGGCAGAGCTAGGGCCAGGGATCCAGGGTCTCCACCCTTCCGGGGGCTGAGGGAGACGTTACCAGCACGAAGTTGAAGGGTGCCAGTGCGTCCATGAAGAGCTCGCTCCACTGGTCTGTGAAGAGCGCGTCCTTGAGCCGCTTGTTGATCATGGAGTTGACTTCCTGCAATCTGGGAGTCGAGGTGGGGGTGAAGCAGCTGTCAGGTTGGGGGTGCCCTAGAAGCCCCTCCCGTGGGCAAGGGTCTGGGAGGCACAAGGGGTTCCTGAGCAGGGTCCACATGCCCGGCCCCCTCACCCTATGGCAATCATGTCTGCCCCGTCACTGTCATCGCCACTGCTGCCCAGGTGGAGGAGGGATGTGACGTCATCAGGGGGCATGGCAGTGCCCACGTTCCATGTGACCACAGTGATCCTGGGGGTGGGGGTAGAGAAGGGGTTACCACTGGGCACCACTCCCTCATCCTCGGCCTCCCTCCCACAAGGATCTTTCTGGGGGAAATAAACTGAGGCAGGTGTGGGTGTAAGCTCTCAGGAGAAGGACAGTGGGCCCAGCCAATATCCCTCCTACCAGACTCTCCCAGGGGAAAGCCATTGAGGCAGAGGTGGGCAAGTCCCTTAGGAGGAGATGTTGTCTCCTGAGGGTTCCAGAGTAGGCCCAGTACCTCCCAAAGAATCCTCCTCAGGGAAGTAAACTGGGGCAGTGTAGGGTAAGCCACCCTGGAAGGACGGCTAACTTCACAGCTCAAGCCCTACCAGTCTTTCTTGAGAGAAGGCCCCCTCACCAGAAGCCAGGGTCGCTCTTGCAGGTAGGCTGAGCTGACCAAGAGGATGATGAGGTGGAGGTAGAAGGGGAGGTGGTGACTGGAGCTGGAGTTTCTCGAGGCTGAAGGCTGGGGCTCAAGTGCCCACTATGCCCCACACCCTGGCTGCCAGGCCTGGGGAGGGCTGTCTCAGGGGCTGGGGGGACACAGGGGGAGCGGTTGGGGGAGCGACTGGGGGAACGGCTGGGAGACCGGGGTGGCTTGGGTAGAGGTGGGGGCACAGTCTGGGCCGAGGAGGACCCTGGCCGGAAGGTGGGGGACAGAAGTCCTGGGGAACGGGTGGCAGGCTCTGGAGGGCCCTGGCCCACATCCAGGGGTAGCGTCTGGGGTGGCGGGGGCAGGACAGGATCCTCAGGGCTGCTACGAGGGGCCTCAGGCCGGGCTCTGAATGAGGGGGAGATCCGGGGGTCTGGGGGGCTTTGGATCAAGGATGTGGAGCCTGTGGGACCAGAGGCCAGAGCTGAAGGCTGCAGATGCGCTTCAGAAGAGGGGAGAGGTTTAGGAGCTGGGGCAGCCTTCTGTTTAGCTGGCTTCTGTCCCACAGAGGTCGAGGCTGAGGTCACAGAGGCTGGAGCCAGGGCCTGTTCTTGAGAGGACGACAAGACTGGACTGGGCACTGGGGAAGAGTTGGAGGGGGGCTGTGAGTGTTGCTCCTCAGATGCCAGGGCCAGGCTCAGGCCTGAGGCAGCCAGTGCTGGCTTGGGTCCCACGGAGGCAGGTGGCACCTGCTTCTGGTCCCTGGATGTTGGAGACAGCCTGGGCCGCAGGGTGGCTGGGGGAGGCCTCGGCCCCGCTGAGGCAGATATCACTAGCTGCCCCAGGGATGTCGGAGCCAGGACTGAGCCTGAGGTCACCGCAGGAGGCTTTGGCCCAGCCGAGGCAGACACGACTAACTGGCCCACAGATGTTGGAGCCAGGCTGGAGCTGCGGCGGGCAGGAGCTGTCTTCTGTCCTCCGGGGGTAGACAGTGGAGCCAGGATGGGTCGGGGAGATGCCAGAGCCAACCTGGGCCCCTCTGTGGAAGGTGGCACAGCCGCTCGCGGCCCCACGGCTGCTAGGGCCAATCTCGGTTCTGAGGGTGCCGGGGCTGCATTCTTCGACGGGAGTTGAAAACTTGAGTCCACCTGGAAGAAGACCAGTCAAAGACTCAGGGTAACCCTACCCGGGGGCTCGGGCCCCGTCTTCCATGGAGACCCCAGCATACTCCGTCTAGGTAAGAAAGGCACATCTTTGCAAGGAAGTTCTTCCTAATTTCTCACTTCAATCCATTCTGTTGCAAATCAGCTTCTCTTTTGGAGGAAACAGGAGACAGAACCTTATCTCCCTCTCTCAAGTCTGACACCTCTCACAGATGGGGAAACTAAGACCCCCAACTCAAACGAGGCAGCATGTGAGCCATACCCAAGGTTTCTTCCCTTGCCTTCCTGGCTGACTGACGCCCACTCCCTGGTCGCGCTGGAGGGCTGGGTGTCTGGAGTCAGGTTCCCTGGGCAGCTCTCCCTGCATTCCCTCCTGCTCCCCTGGCTAAGGGCTACTGACCTAACACCCCGGATCTGCCCTCTCTGGACACCTTGGGTCTAGCCTATTAAATTTCCCTCCTTTCCTCCATAGTTCCTCCAGGAACCCTCAGCTTTGTCCCTGTCAAGGATCCCAAACTCCTTGGCCACAGTCCTCCCTGTCCTCCTCACCCATTCCCAGAGTTCCATATAGAAGCAAGAGCCTAGGGCTAAGACTAGCCATGTCAATTCTAAGCCCAGCTCTCTGTCACCTTAGACAAGCACCTCTCTGCCCAGGGGCTCAGTTTTCATCTGTAAAATGATGGAATCCTGAGAAGCCTTGGTCTCATATTCTGTGCGTTTATGAGCCGAACATTTTCTAGGATTCCATTTGAACCCCATGGAATAGTCTGTCCTCATCAAGTGTGATTCTAACATTCTGTGTAAGTCCAGGATCCTGGCAGATCCTGGCAGGGCACTTCTCTGTGCCCAATTGTACCCTCTCCCCTGTGTCCCTCACCTTTGAGGACAGACAAGCAGGTATCCTCTTTTTGTCCGGCAGGTGGAGTGGGGGCAGGTGGAGTGGGGGAACGTGAGGCCCTGCAGGGACCTCCTCTCTCCTTCCCATCTGTCCTCTGTTTCTGATGCCCCTATCTCCAGAAGACGGGATAAAATGTCCTTTGCCAGGGAGGGCAGAAGGTTTACACTCCCCCTGAGGTGGCCCCATCCTTGCCTCCAGACATGCAGCTCTGTCTGTGTCCCGTGTCCTTCTCGGTTCAGAGAATCTGAAACTCTGCCTCCACCTTCCTCCCCAAACTTAGCTCTTTGAGACTGCATTTTAGGCTTCCTCCTCGGCTCCAAGTGTCCCCCCAACCACCACACCACCTCCAGCACTAGCAACTTAGACACCCCAGATGTCACCATTTTAGTTTTCACGAACAAGCCTCCTCATTTTGCATTGGTTCAGAGAGGACAAGCAACTTGCCCAAGGTCACACAGCAAAGCTGGAGCACAGCTGGATCCCCTGACACCCAGTCCAGGGCTTGCTGGGGGCTCCCGGAGATGGCGAACTCCATCTCTCTCTGGGTGTCCCATCACTGCCCCCTCAGCCCCCAGAGTGCCCTGTTTGCCTAGCCCCTGTTGGTGGGTAGAGGAGAGTGCCAGCCCCTCAGCCAGGGGCACCAGGGTGCCTGCCGTGTGTGGGGGTGTGTGGGACCAAGGATCAGGGATGGGGTGCTAGGTTTTAGCGGTCTTACCTTGGAGGGTGCCCCAGTTTGGGAAACCACATGGGGCACAGGCACAGGCAGGGGACCTAGGCCAGCCCGGGTCCCTGGCCTCCTACTGCCACTGCTGCTCTGGCCCTCCATGTCTGCAGCCCCTAGCAGCCCGGGCTCCCTCGGGCTCTGGCTCTAGCTCCTCCGCTCCCGGGAACCAGTGATGTCATCAGCCGTTTCAACCTGCTGAGAATTTAAAGACACAGGCACCTACTTCCCAACCTAGAGGTGGCCAAGGCAAGGTGGCCTACACTCTGGGAACCCTTCAAGCTGACTGCTGAGGCTGAAATGGCTGTGGGGCAGGGTGGAGAGTGTGCCCATTGGCCTGGCTTGGGGCCCGACCAGCAACATGGAGGAAGCTGTCTGTCTGTCCCCACTTTCCTGCCAGTAGGCCTGGTGGGTTCTCACTCGAGGGTGGGGTATTGACACACCTGACAGGTAAGGTAGAGACGGGTAGCTCGGAGGTCAGCACCCTCTCCAAGGCCACAGAGACACCTAAGTCCCTGCCATGATCCTGGGAGCTTGACTCCCTGCCAGCCCAGGGCTTGCTTTGTCCTCACCTTTGCCCCATTTCTGGGCCTTGGTGCCAGCCCCCTGCCTGCTCTATCCTTCCCATCGGAGAACCAGACACTCAGGCTCCAACTGCTGGAGCCTCAGCACCGCCCCAGCTATTCTACACACACCTGGCCATCTGCCCTGGATGTCTCCACAGCCCAGCCCCTCTCACCTTTCCTCTTTCCAGTATGCACTGGATGTGGTTTGTTAGAGGGACTTGCTCAAGGTCACCCAGCAAGGTGGGGAGATCTTAAGAGCTACAGTGAGGGGAGCTTTCTCAGTAACCCAAGACCCATGGGAGCCAATTGGGGTGTCTAGGGGAAGGGAACTAAGGTGGAGAAAGGCCCAGCAGTAGAGGAATAGACTGGCAGGAAGGTCAAAAACAGGCCTGGGAAACTTCGATGGCCAGGACCCAGCACAGGGTCCAGGGAAATGTTTGCTGAATGAACAGATGACTCAGTCAGGGAGTAAGGAAAGTGAATGAGTGACAGGGCTCAGATGTGGCCAGGGATGGCTGTGGGCCCTCTGCTTCTGCTTTCCTCTCCCTCTTACTCTTATCTGCTAAGAGATCCTGATTTCTCCAGAATTGCTGGATTGCTTTGAGAGGAATGATCACACTTAGTTTAGCCAGGAAATGTCCAGAGTTTTGTACCCAGGGCTCTTGGGTGGTCCACAGTCACTTCTGTATCCTCATGGGCCTGTGTTGTCCCCTGTATGAAAATTGCATGGACAGATGCCTCATCCCCTTCTCCTGGATGGGCTTCCTACCTTTGCTTGACTATCTCTGGTTCTAGTCTGTGTTCCCTGGCCAGTGACTCTGTGAGGCTGGAATTTGTAGGGGCAGAGACCCAGGCCATCTTAGGGCTCTGGAGTAGAAAGAATTTGGGGTGATGAAGGATGGTGGAAGTGATGAGTGGTTACTGGGGAGGTGATTATTGTGGAGATAACGACCTATGTAATTATGATCATGGAAATGGAGGAGTGATACTGATGATGGAGGTGGTGGTGATGGTTCAGATAAATGGAGGTAGTGGAGGTGATGACAAAATTACAGATATTGGGGATGGTCAAGATAGCAGAATGGTGGTAATGGTGATGAAGGTGATAGTAACGGAGGAGGAGAGATGGGGGTGGGGGAACAGCAGGGATATTATGTTGATGGTGGAAGAGATGGTGGTGGAGCTGTAGGTGAACGTGGGGATGGTGGTGACAGAGGAGGTAAGAGTGGACATGGTGGTGGCACTCAGGTCCCCAGAGAGAGAAGGAAAATTTGGACTCACCCTCCCCAGTCCTCTGACTCCTATTACATAGATGAGAAACTCCCCTGAGTACTAGCCTCTAATGCAATCCTGGAAGTTAGTTGGGGGAGCGCAGATCCCAGTTCCTAGGGCCTATTGTAGGATTCAGCCATCCAGAGCTCAGACAGGGGCATGCTGTCCTTTGGAAGCCAGGCAAATATCATGCAAATGAGTGTGCAGAGGGTTCCTGCACACTGCTGGCAGCGCAGGATTTCCTGTCATCTTCCCTCCCTGAAG
Organism: Vulpes vulpes; assembly: GCF_048418805.1. Lineage (NCBI taxonomy): Eukaryota > Metazoa > Chordata > Mammalia > Carnivora > Canidae > Vulpes > Vulpes vulpes. The sequence continues at coordinate 25,226,058 of NC_132789.1, read as the reverse complement.
TCAGATCCCATGGGACAGTCCCCCCAAGAGGAACTTTGTTTCTGGCCCTGCCACTGACTTACGTGGGGAGGTCACTCAGATTCCTGATTTGTGTAAGGAAGATTAAAACAGTAGATACCCCCTAAGGTTGCTGTGAAGTTTCAACAAGATGACATATATGAAGTGTTTAGCACAGAGCCTGGCACAAGCAAGCTCTCGGTGAGGGCAGCTGCTCTGGAGTTACCGTCACCAGTGCCATTATCATCATCATCTGCTCCAACCTGCCCATTTGGTGGATGCTGAAACTGAGGCCCAGTGTTAGTTTCGTTCCTTGAGGGGAAGGGACAGGGGCTCTGAGACCCAGACATGGCTTTGCCAGGGGAAGGGGGTGGAGGGCGGACCCTGGCTGAGAAGGGAGCAGGGTTAAGAGCTATATTTGAGCTCCTGGTGTGATGACTAAGGAGGTTGATAACAGGCTCTGGGGCTCTGGGTGGCAGGCTGGGGGCAGCTGCCAGGGAGAACCGCCCCCCTGGAGACGGCTGTCTCCAAAGGCCCCTCCTGCTTCCCTCCTTTCCCTCACTCCAGGGAGTAAGGGGGTGGTGTACTGAGGCAGAAGGTACATCTGGTCCAACCCCCCTCTTGGAAACTCTTAGTACTACCCTTCAGGCTGTTTAGGTCAGGAATAGGAAAGGAGGGAGCTGGTGATTGACAAATTATCTTACTTACTCTCCATAGTAACCCTGGGAGGTTGGTAAGAAATCCCCATTCGATGGAGGAAGAAACTGAGCTCTAGGGATTACACAACCAGTAGGGGACAGAGCATGGGGTTCCCAAGGAGACAGTGGATAATTCTCCCCCATAGAAGTGACCATTGAACTCCTCTGAAGGAGAGTCAGTGTTGCCAAATTGGAAAGAGAGAGGGAGGGAGGGAGAGAGAGAGAGAGAGAGAGAGAGAGAGAGAGAGAGAGAGAAATGCCCTGGGAAGCAGAGGGAGGAGCAGGGGCAAAAGAATGGAGTCCAGGCTATGACTGATGCAGAATCTGGGTATGTGTCCTCATGTCCTTTGGCTCAGAGTAAATTCATCATAAACAGGGAAGAGAGAGAGACTTCTCTTTCCTCCTCCTTCTCTTCCTTGAGCCATCTCCCGGGGGCACTTGAGAATAGTAATGGTACAGAAGGGTCTGTCCTCCTTCCTTTGGCTCCCTGATCAACCTGACCCAGGCCCACTGTGAAGGAGGTCACACTGGGGCCTCTAGCTGATAAATCTCTTGAGATGTGGAGTGTGCCACAGGGTACTGTAGGGAGGTATAAGAGGTAAGCATTCAGGAGGGCTTCCCTGAGGCGGAAGCATTCAGGGCACAGAGGAACATTTCTCTTCCCTTCACTCCAGGGTTCCTTATTCATACTGAGTACCACATGTTATGTCATTGTCTCCTCATTTTCCCCCTCTGGGGCAGGTGTCATCCTCACCTCCCATCCTGCCCTGCAGGAAATGGGTTCAAAGAGGAGTGACTTTCCCAAGGTCACACAGCTGGAGCTGAGCTCAGACATCCCTCCTCCCTCTCGACAGCTCCCCCTCCTCCCAGGCAGCCCAGCACCCGCTGTCAGCTGCTCTGAAGTGAGCAGCTATTTTTATTCTGGTGCGAGGGGATCTTGGGCAGCAGAGCCATGTAGGTTAGAAGGCTCTAGGACACCGGTTTCAGCAGGAAAGAGGAGGCTTAGTGCAAGAATGGAAGCTTGCCTGGGGGCTCCCATTTCCTGCCTACCAACCTGCCCTGTATGTATCATGTATCCAGAAATTGCTTTTCTGGAGATCAGAACAGAGCATAGCACCAGATTAAACCCTGGCCCTGATCCCAGGTCCAATTTGAGCCCTAATTTTGGTGTTAACTGAGCCTTGATCTCATGCCAAGATTGACCCTATACTATACCCTCACCGTAGCCTTAGATGGAGCCCTGACTCTACCCATGGACTGAGCCTGATCCAAGCCTGACTATGGCTGATCCCAACTTGAGACCTTGATTCTGGACCTAGATTGAGCCCTGATGCTCATCTAAGACTGAGCCATAGTCATAGACTGAATTCTAACCCCAGTCCAGACTAACCCTTGATTTTAGACTGAACCCCAACCCCAGGTCTAGAGAACTCCAAGTTTAGTCATTAACTAAATCCTAAAACTGGTGGCAGATTGAGCTATGATTTTGGTCACAGACTGAGGTCCAAGCCCAATTATTGACTGAGCCCTGATCTGACTCTAGCTCCAGACTCGGTTCTAAATCTGGCTTTAAGCCAAGGACTGACCCTGACCCTGAGCCTGACCCCATTACAGACTAAAACCCAAACATAGCCCCATCTGAGGAAGCCTGCTAGCCTAGATTATAAAATGCCACATAAGGGCATGGATTATAAGCAAAGATCTGTTCTGGGACATCCTCAGCCTCCCATGGGAGCTGATGCCAGAATGTTCCCGGTACTGTTGTGGCCAGTGTCTCTACCACTGGTTCCACTGTCTGGCTAGTCAACGCTCAGCAGCCTGGGCTGTGGCCCCTCTAGGCCACAGCATCTAGGTTAATGCAATGAGAGTGGTTTGGTGGCATCTGTCCAGTGAACAACATGGGCCCGTGAGGCACTGAGGTTTGGCTCTGTCAGCAGGAAAGCCACAGGCTCCATGGGGCCTCTGGCTTCAGCCACTCTGAGGCTCTTGCTGGGGTATGGGCTAAGGTTGAGGGAATCCATGACATTTGTCCCATTATTTTTGTAAACAAGGTTTACTGTTTGTATTTAGGTAATACATTGTTATTTTAGAAAATACAGAAAAAAATATAAAGGAGAAAAAATTCACCCTATAATTTTGTCTACCAAGAGATGACCATTTTTACTTCTTGAGTTGTTTCCTTCCAGATTTTGTTATTTGGTCTAGGCAGATATATCTATATCTTTATAGTTTATAAAATTGGTTGGCTACTCTGTTGATGCTACAACATCTGTTGCAGCCCATATCCTTGACAAGCTTCTGGAATGACTCCCAACTGGTTAAACCAATGAGCAATTTCCATTCCCCTAGTCACATGATTGGATAATGGATTGACTAGTGAGATACACAGAGACTTTTGCAAAAGAAATCTTGCTTTTTTCCTGAGAAGGTTACCAAAAAAGATCATTTCCCCTTCAGTAGATATAAATGATGAAGTCTGTGGTCCTTGTTACTATTGACAGCCATCTTGACACGGTGTAGGTAATTGGCCTCATGACAAGCTGTCACTATGGAAGGCAGAATGGAGAGAGATCAGGTCTTGGTGCCTTTATCAACTAGATCAAGCCTCACCTGAAACCCTTTTTGCTGACTTTTTTGTTGTTTGAGCTAACAGATTTCCTTTATTGTTTAAGCCAGTTTAACTTTGGGTTTCTGTGATTTGCAGCCCAGAACATCAGAACTCCCAAACAGCTATTACTGTTTTACAGCTCACATTTTTTTTCAATACCATAACCATGAACATTCTCCATGTTGTTCAACCCTATGCTGCATCGTTTAAAACAATTGCGTGATTTTCTATCCTAGGGTGGTACCATCATTTATTTAACTAATTCCCTGAGGTGACATACTTACGTTGTGTCTCCAGTTTTTCACCATTATAAACAGTGGAGTTCTTTTTTTTTAATACATATGTCAATAGTCTGGACAAAACCAGTTATATTTACAGTACCCTAATGTATTTACAGAAAATGGGTATTAAATAACAACTCTGGGCACCTGGGTGGCTCAGTGGTTGAGTGTCTGCCTTTGGCTCAGGTTGTGATCCTAGGATCCTGGGATCGAGTCCAGCATCAGGTTTCGTGCAGAGAGCTTGCTTCTCTCTTTTTTTTTTTTCTTCTGCTTCTCTCCCTCTGTCTGTGTCTCTGCCTCTCTGTGTCTCTCATAAATAAATAAATAAATAAATAAATAAAATCTTAAAAAATAAACAACTCTAAGCCCGTTATTATTATATCTTTACAATCAAGTCAATGAATGTGAGGTAGCAGGATGTAAGCAAAGAGCTCAGTGCAAACCTGACTTAATCCATTAGGCTTAGTGTTGAGGTCCCATGATAACTTTTAGAGGTTCTGAACATGCTTTAATATTAATTTATTTTAAAATTGAAAGAAAACCCCCAAACATATAATAATGAATCCAGCCAGGATTATATTCACTTTAAAAAAATTAAAGCAGTTGTAAAATGCAATTTTTAATACATATGTTTGTTTAATAGGGAGAAAAGGCCCAGGAGGGCAAAAATGCCTAAGAGTCCATTAACACTGTAATGCAGCTTTGGCTCGATGTGGAGAGGGATTCTGATTCCCAGTCCAGATTCGACAACAAAGAGCACTGTGATCAATTGGCCGTACCTGCCCCAGGCTTAAGGAGGGGAGGTGGCGTCCTTTATCTAGCCATCTTTGGTTTGATGAGATGAGCACAGGGATGTTTCAGGTTCAGTTCCCAGGTTCGCAACGTCTACCTTTCTGAGCCTGTTTCTCAACTTGCAAAAGGGAGTTCACAGGGGCCTCTATGAGGTAAGAAATGAAATACTGAAAGCTAACACTGTGCCCAGGACTGTTCCAAAGGGCTTTAGGTGTATTAACCCTCTTATTCTCCCAGCCCCTACAGAGTACGTAGTATTCCACATTCCTCCGTAATGTGTGTTCCAGGGATTTGAAACCCAGATCGGAATTTCAACCAAGCAAAGAAAAGGCACAAACAAGAATTATCCAAGCCTCAGTTTCCTCATCTTCAAGCCTCGCGGTCGGCCCAGACACTCCGGTGTCCGTCCGCATCCCTCCCGCGCCCCCTACCGGCGCGAGTGCGCACCACCTGGCCGCATCCCGCCACAGCGGCTGCGCTCCCGTCCGCAGGAGGAGCGCGGACACTCTTTCGGGGCTAGAAAAATAAAGGCCTCGGGGCCAGAGAAGATCTTGAGCCGGAGAAGGTTCCGGACCTCTCCGGAAGAGAGCTGAAGGCCCCTGCGCCGGCCCTGGGCGGACACCGACCTCGAGGGGCGTGGGCCCCGGCGGGGCGGGGCGGGGCGGGGGCGGGGCCAGCCGGCGGACCCAGACGTGGCGCAGCGGCCAGGCGGCTCGCCTCCTGCTCGCCGATCGTCTGCACCTCGGGCCCGATGCGCCTCCCGCTGCCTCCGCCGCCCCTGCTGCTGCTCCTCGCGGCACTCGCGGCAGCCGTCACCACCTTTCGGCCCGACTGGAACCGTCTGCACGGCCTGGCCCGCGCTCGGGTAGAGGTGAGTGCGCTGGTCCCTGGCTCAGGGACCCCTGCCGCAACCCTGTGGCCTCTTAGCTTTGGCATCACCGCTCACTTTGGCCCCGGGACCCTCCCGACTCCCACGTCCTTCTCAGGGCTGGGACCATCCCTCCCGCTCCCCAATCTCAGTACGCCCCAGCACCCACCGTGGAAGCCCGAGACACCACCGTTCTTGCGGCCTGGAAGCCTGAACTCCTCCCTAGTTTCCCATCCGGCTGGACAGCGGGCCCCCCAGACACGCTGGCCGTCCTTTAACTCTGCTCCTGGCCTAAGACTCTTCCAAACCTGCCCCCTGGAGCCTAACTTTACATCCTCCCATCACTTCACTTTTTCCTGGAATTCCTCCCCCACCCCAGTTCCGGTTGGTCTCTCCCTTGCGGTCGGAGGGAAGACTTTCTGGGCGCTTGCCCCACCATGCAAAAGCCAACTGCATTACTAACACTCGCAGCAGGTCCCCATCCTCCTCTGTGGGAAAGTTACCCGTCAGAGTTCTCGTTTGGTTGTGTGACTTGAATCATCACAGATCCTCTATGGGCCTTAGTTTTGTCTGCCTGAAGGACGGGGAGGAGGCGAGGAGGATGAGAATAGGTGGCCCTGGAGTCTGGACTTCTGCTGGGAGGTGCCCTTCCCCTCTGGGAATGCCGGGATGGGCCCACACACCCTCCCATGTTGGGGAAGCCACCAGATGGAGGCCCAGCTCTGCATGGGGCTAGGTAGGGACCAGATGGCAGGTATCTAACAGGGTCTCCACGGGAAATTATGAGCTGTTCTCTTCTGGCCTGCCTCCACCTTGAGGTTCTAGGGGCCAAAGTTCAGGCCCAGATCCCTACTGCCTGAGAGAAGTAGAATAATCTTTTTTTTTGGGGGGGGGCATTGGGAGTAAGTCAACAGTCAGTAAGGTAGGCAGGCAAGAGCCCCAAGGCTGGTAAGTGCCTTTTAGGTCTTGCTCCTCTTTTCCCTGATCTCTGTAGGCCTCAGTTTTCCTATCTGTACAGAGTTCCCCCTTCTGCTCATAAGGGACCTCCATCTCCACACCTTGGGGACTGCTGTTCCAGGGGTAATTCATAGCCCCACCAAACTCTGGGAGGAGGGTGAAGTGGTCTTGAGAGTGTGGTTGGGCAGGTATGAAGGACTCCTGACCTACCCAATTTGTCCCCCTCCAGACCTGTGGGGGATGACAGCTGAATCGCCTAAAGGAGGTAAGGTTTGTATTGTAGTTTTTTTGTTTTTTTTTTTTTAAAGAGGGAGGTTGAGGGTAGGGGTGGGCAGAAGGAGAGAGGGAGAGAGTCTCAAGCAGGCTCCACACCCCGCTTAGAGCCTGACTCCAGGCTTGATCTCACAACCCTGAGATCATGACTTGATCCGACATCAAGAGTTGCTTAACAGACTGAGTGACCCAGGCATCTCTGAAGGAGGTAAGTTTGAAGGGGTCTCCAGCTCTGTCCCCACTGAGCCTCTTGGAGGATGAGTAACAGAGTCCTACAGACTCTGTCAAGAGTGTGCGGCCTCAGCAGGCTTCAGTTTCTCGTTGGTATCTGGAGGGAGTTGGGGTCTGATGCTCTGGTTCTTCCCCAGGTGAAGGCCTTTGTCACCCAGGACATCCCTTTATAGTATCCTTTTTCTGTTCTAGGGGAGGAAGAAGGGGTGGGAGATCTGGGAAAATCTCCTTCCACTTAACTTCACAGATAGAGATGACACATGGTTTACATCTGACAAGTGGAACTGATTGATAGTGACCGCCCAGAGAATTCTTAGGTGGTAGGCATGAGAAATTGACTAGTGATGACTGCCACAGACACAGGAACTCCAACTTCCTCGAGTGTAAATGGGGATCCCTGCCCTACCTGGGCAAAAGGGGCGGTGCTGTTCACCTGCTGTACATAGGTGGGAGACCCCACCTGCCTTAGGCCACCACTGTCCACCTTAACAACAACTCCAGTCACAACCTGGTAATGAAACACCTCCCAGGGGCTGACCCAGAGCTCGTCCTCCTGGGCCACCACTACGAAGAACTGGAGGTGAGGCCTTGGAAGCCAGGCCGGGGTGTGGGTGGAGGTGGGGGGGGGCGAGGCGAGGCGAGGCGGGGCGCGCTGACCCCACCCCTCCTCTACTTCAGCGAATCCCACTCAGCGAAATGACCCGGGAGGAGATCAATGAGCTGGTGCAGGAGCTCGGCTTCTACCGCAAGGCGGCGCCCGACGAATCTGTTCCCCCCGAGTACCTGCGGGCGCCCGCCAGGCCCGCAGAAGGCGCTCCGGACCGTGCTGATCTTTAAGGTCCGGGGACGCGGGCCCGCCTCCTCCCCCCCCTGAGCCCTGGGGACAGAATGAAGCGCTCAGCGTCCCGGGAGCGTCTCCCTCGCTGAGGGCCGATGCCTCGTCCCAGAGCCGGCAGAGATGGAGGTGGGGGTTCTTCCTAACCCCCCTTTCTCCCATACCCAGCTCGATTAAATAAATCCTCTTCCGCCTTAACGGAGACTCGACTCCTTCCTTGCTGCGGGGGGGTGGGAAACAGGAGCCCCCCCCCCCCCATATGCCCGAGAGACCAGCATCCCCAAGTGCTTAGCCGCTGGAGTGGGTATTTTTGCACACCTTGCCAAGCTGCCCCCCCCATTCGACACCCCCCAGAGAGGTAGAGAGGAGTCAGGATCGTTGAAAACCAATAATTTATCAAAACGCAGCGTGTGTATGCAGGGGAGGGTGTCGCGACAGACAGGGCAGCAGTGGGCAGGCGCACAGGGAGGGGATGGTGCCTGGATGGTGGGTGCAGCTTGCCGCAGGCGGGCCGTGCGCGCAGGGAGGCTACACATTCTTCCCGCGCAGGCGCAGCTCGTGGCGCCGCAGGTGGTTGTAGAGCGACTGCACATAGGTGAAGACGCACTTGGGGTCGGGCTTCTTGCCCATGATCATCATGTCCTCCACCTCCACCAGGGGCACGCAGTCCACCAGCATCCTGCAGGAAGGGGGTACCAAGGTGGTTGTCAGCACCGAGCCCTCCTCCTGCCTCCTGCAGCTACCCTCTCCCCGGAAGTCTTTTCACTGCTGGCAGCCTGCTGATCTTCCATAAACTCCAGATTCTTGATTGACTGATGGGGTAAAAGCCTTCCGGAAAGACAGGAAACCCCAGGCTCCACTCACCCAAGCCTAGAAACGTCACTATGGGGAGCCAGTCCAGGCAAGTGGAGGTCAAGATGGGAGAGGAGAGCCATGCCCCCCATTCCACTCTGGACAAGGTCCAGACCCCAGACCCCACCCATGTTCTCTTTGGAGGACCACCTCCTGCACACCCTCATTGCAGACTCCTGCTGGCAGGAGCTTCTGGGTTGGGCCATTGGATCCAGAGGGGCCTTACCAATGGGAAATCTTGCTCTGCAGCCAGGACCTGCCCCAGTGAACCTCTGTGCCCTGGATTATCTCCCAGATGCCTTGCCTGGTACCTCCTGCAGAGAGGCCCAGGGGACAATCCTGCTACTTGAGATGGAGGACAGAGAGAGTGTGTGTGTGTGGGGGGGTAGTTCTTTAACCCTTACCACCTGCTTTGGGTAGAGCAGGGGAGGCAGATGAGGGTCTCAACCAATACAGACAGGCCCATCTACAACATGCTCAAGGATGGGGCTGCCCTTCTGTCCTCCAGAGTGCTAGATGTACTTTACAGAGAGGGAAACTGAGTCACAGAGCAGGAATCATGTTTCAAGCCCCATAGCCTAGCAGGTGCAGGGTTGGGCCTCCTGTGACTCAAGCACCCTAGCCCCGGGTGTTGATACCCACCTAGAGCCCCATCTTCCCTACTGTAGGGGCCATCTCCCCACTCTGGGGTGAATGGGCTGCGGCCTACTAAGCAATTGATAGTCCCAGAGCTCTAAAGCTGAAGTTTGCTCCTTGGCTCCATTTCCCCCTCCTGTCCCAAAGCAAGACCTCTTCTGCCTTGCTTCCTCCCATCAGTCCATGTTAACTGAATTCCTTTGGCAGGGAAGGTGTAAGGGCATGAATTGCTCCTATTGCCAACACACCAACACACCAAGGGACCCATGACTACTTCCTCCCATCTTGTGCCTTCAAGGTCAAACCTGGGACAATGGTAGGGTTGGAGCCTACTCCCAGCTCACCTGGACTCCTTCATGGAAGAAGCTTGGGAGGCAGGAGATCTCTGTTTCAGCCCAGGCTAAACCCGTGATCAGCTGTATGTACTAGATAAAGCTCTCCCCTGTTCTGTGACTTAGTTTCTCCATCTTTAAAACAACAAATTCTCTGCCTCATTTGAGACTTGGGAGCACTCAGGATGAATGAGGGAGTTTCTGACTCTGTTGCTGATGTGCTATGTGTCCCTGAGGTCATCTCTGGATTCATTTCCCCAGCTATACTATGGTGAAAAAGGCAGCCTCTCTCTGCAGCTTCTTCAAGTTGTGGCTATCTCCCCAGGGATCCTGGGCTCCCCAACGTGGAACTCCCTCCCATCTCTGGTGTCTTCCCTGGAGACCTTATAAAGCCATTGTTTACACTGGGGCTCACAGCTCAGGGCTCCAGCTGCCCCAGTGACAGGCCAAACACAGGGCAATTCGAGCAACAGCACGGCTGAGTCACACTTTCCAACTGGATCAGGGCCCCTCTCCCTCCAGGCCAGCCTGCTGGGCAGCAGCTCCTAAGTCCATATATGACCTGGAGACAGAACCAAGCCCATCCTCCCCTCACCTGTATGGCTTCTCTGGATATATGTGTACACATGTGGGCTGCCCACCATGTGGTTCCAAGCCCCAAGGGGCATCCGAGTGCACCACTAGCTCTGTCCCTGATTCACATTACTTTAGGCAATCCCTTTATACCCTCTGAGCTCTCTTGTCTTTTCTTCTCTCTACACAATGGGTGGGAAAAGTGATGTGGTAAGGAACAGAGCCACTATGTGGGGAGCCTGGAATTCTAGTTTCTGGCCCTGTCTCTGACCTAAAACCTCCAGGACGCTGAGCCACCTTTCTCCTTCTCTGAGCAGCATTGTCTGGAATGGACAGTTAGCTCAGGACCTGAATTCTCTACTGTGACCCTGAGGTGAGGTGACTAGAGAGAAAAATGCCAGAGCTGGTTTAAAGATCCAGAAACATCTTCCTGTTAAACTGGCCCTGCTCTTGAGCTCTCCAATGAGTGTGATACCACCAATTCCCCAGTGCCCAAACCGGAGGCCTAGCAGACTTCCTTGAGCCTCCTTCTTTCTCCTCAACTGGATACATCAGGAAGCCTGTCCTACTTCTTATTAAGCTGCTCCAGCTATCTAGCCCATTCCTTCCCTCCTCATCCCTCATCCAATCCTTGTTCTAGAATGCTAACCAGACAACACATATTCCTTCTCTGTTTGGAAATCTTTTAGGACTCTTGTCCTCAGGAGAAAGTTCAAACTCCTGTGGCCCCTTTCTTCCCTTCATACCCAGACTAAACTTCTTTCCCTTGCTGGCTGTGCCATGCTCTCCATCTCTCTCGCTTGTAGCCGTGGGCATAGGCTCATCCGTCCACCTGGGACTCCTTTTCCCTCCTCTAGCCTGAACTTGTTCAAATCCCAGCTAGGTTTGCACTTTTTTCAGATAGCTGTCCTGGACCTGCAGGCCGTGTCAGATGCCTCCTCTGGGGTTCCTTCCTGGGCTTGCTCCATCTCAGGCCTGCTCATGTAGGGTCATCACATGAGCAGGACCCTTTAGAATAATGGTCTTGCTTGCTAGGCCCTGAACTACCAGAGGTGGAGCCACATCTGGCTCCTTCTGGTTCTTCTCAGGGTCCCATTGCACCCCCCACCCCCTCCCAGGTCTCTCTCTGTGCCCGTGCCCCTCTGGTCAGATTCCAGCATACAGCGCAGGTGGGCGAGGCGGCGTTTCTCACCGTGGGGCCCCTGAGCAGGGGTTAGGACTTTTTGGTTTTTACCAGCCCCTTCTGGACCAGACAGCGGTAGAATTCCTGGATGTACGTGTACACGCACTTCCAGTCAGGCTCTCGAAGCCGCACCATGTCCTCTGTGTCCAGGAGCTGCGGGCAGTCCGCATGGGTCCTGGGGAGGGTAGGGGGCCGGGAAGGGGCAGGGAAGCAGGGCCCAGGATGGGAAGAGGGGGAAGAGGCAGAGAAGAGAAAGGGGAGGAGAACAGAGAGACACACACATACACACACACACAGAGACAAGAGTTCAGTTACATTCTCAGTGCTGCAATCTGCCGGCCCTCCCCGCATGCCCCTTCCCCATCGTGGACGTGCCGCTCACTACCCGTCACTAATGGTGTGCGATGCAGACAGGGGTGGGGGGCCAGACCAGTCACAGGTGCAGAGAACTCTTGGGGCAAGCGGGAACGGGGTGGGGGCAATGGCGTTGGCACTGAGGTTGGAGAGGAGGGCTGTGCCCCAGGGAGGGGGGGTGAGGGAGGCGTGAGAGGAGGTGGGGGAGGGGGAGGAGGAAGAAATCTGGGGGGACCAGAAAGAGAAAAGGAGAAAAGGAAAGACAGATGGAGGGTGCTGAGGGTGAGGTGAGCAGACAGGGTAACGATTCCAAAGTGGAGGGCTTGCTGATGTCCTATATAAGCCTCTGGCAACACCTATATAGGCTGGGCGGGCACGGTGCCCGGGCCAGGAGCCTCCTTTTGGAATCTCCAGCCGGGATCCCGTGGGAGCAGGAAGCTCTGATGATAGGGAGGAGAGCAGGACAGAGAAAGGCAGAGAGAAAGAGAGAGAGAGAGAGAGAGAGAGGAAGGAGGAGGGGGCAGAGGGAGGATGGAGGATATGGACAGGGCCACCTGGTGGGCCTTGGCCCGGGCTGGTAGGCGGGCGGCTCCTTCGGTCCGGCGGGCACCTGGCACGCTCAGCAGCGGGTGGGCAGGGTGGAGAGGACAGGGGTTTTCTTGGGAAGGGGGTATCAGCCGCTGTCTGACAATGCAGCTGGCCAGTTCCAGGGGCCTTGGGGCAGCTGAGCCTGGCCCAGACGCACAGCCCCAGATGCCCAGCTGATACCAGCTGGGCTGGGGCCCACACTTACTCAGCAGATGAGAAGGCCACCTCGAAGTTCTGACGCCGGTTCTGCGGGCTGAGCTGCCCATAGTCGAAGGCCTCAGGGAAGAAGTTATGCACCAGGGCACAGAAGGCCATCCCATCACTCCAACTTGAGGAGAAGTTCTGGATGTCCACATGCTATGTAGAGGTGGTAGAAGGACTGGTCAGCTTCCCCATAACTGCTATGCCCCCAGCATTTGACATTCCAAGAATTGGGCAACTGGGGTCAGAGAGGCCCTGTAGCTTGTCCAAGGCTGCACAGCAGTTGGGCAGTGGTAACATGAACGTCCTTCAATTCAGTTTGTCAGCTCCATATCTGCTACTTATAGGCACAGAGCAACCAGGAGGACCAGCTCCACCCAGCTACGACCATGGTCATGCCTCCTTCACTGCTTCCCTTACTTATAGAAATTTACCCAGCCCCCACTCCTCCTCCCAAAAGCAATGAGAGGGAACTTCAAGGGTGAGGTCTGGCTCTGAACTGGGCCCTCATTAGACCCTGCCACTTAATCATTTATTCTGGAATCTAGGGCATGTTGTGTGTCCTATTTGAGCCTTTCCTCATCCTCAAAGCGGGCTTCCATCCTTGCTGCCAGGCACAGGGGCTGCGAAGAGCACAGGGGGTGAGGAGCTCCGCCAAGAGGGAGGTGCAGAGCTGCGGGCAGGGGTTGGGAGGAGGAGAAAGAAGCCAGGCTGCTTGGCCTCTCAGCACTCACCTCATAGCCGCGTGTCTTGGCTCGGCACCAGTCCAGCAACATCTGCTTGATGCTGTTAGCGTTGGGGACTCCGAAGCTGGTGGAGCGCTGCACCGCTGCTCGCGGCCCCCCAGGGCTGCTGTAGGGGCGCGTCGGGGCCGCGTCACACGACCGCAGGGGGCGCTGCCTCCGCCGGCCCCCCACCAGCCGGCCCCAGACTCCGCCTTCCCGGTCCTTCAGGCCTCCGCCAGCACAGCTCCCACCTCAGCTTCCCGCTTCTGGCCCCGCCCCGCGGGGTGACTAGGCCCCGCCCCACCCCGCCCCCTTGCCACTCACCCCGCGGCGCCTTCCTTCTCCAGCTTCTCAATCATGGCTTTGCGCGCCTGTGAGGCTGAGGTCTTGGGCAGGCTCTGCGCCTTCATCAGCTCTTTCTTCTTCTCTGCCTGGCGTTTCTCGAGTGCCGCCAGGCTGCCGGGCCGTGGGCTGGCCTCATCCTCGCGGTCAAAGATACTGAGGGGTCGGAAGGCGACTGTCTGGCTGCTCTTGAGCCTCGACCCCCACTCGCCAAGGGAGGGGTCTTGTGCCCCAGACCCCGCATACACCCTGTGGTATATCCATGACCCGCAATGCTCTCCAGCAGGGGAGGTGTCCATATCATACCCATTTTATAGAGTAGACTGAGGCTCAAAGGACAAGAAGGTGGGAGCCACTCTTTTCTACGAATTTGGCCCTTGGGGAGTTCTCTGAGAAGCCTCACTCTATGATCGAGTTACAGGTGAGTTCAGATTCTGGGTGCTATCAACTAATAATGCCCACCAGCATGATCATAATGATGGCAATAATAACAGCTCATGTCTATTGAGCCTTTCCTATGTGCCATTTTAAACCTCACAAGGGAAAGGAGGGACCCTTATCGTTTCCACTAAATATGAGGAAACAGGCCCCTCTGAGGAAATCAGGCCTCAGATTTCAGAGGGCATGGGAGGGCAATGCAAGAACTTGAACACAGGTCTTTCTGATGCAGAGGTCTTGGACTCCTCTGGTTCCCAGCCTCAATTCTGATCCAACAGCCCTGATACACTCTGTATGATAGAGGTCCTCCCTCTATCATAAGAATAAGGTGCAAAAGTGTTCTGTGACAGGGGACATGGTCTGCAGATACTGGGAAGTGGCAGTGCCACCAGGCAGCTCAGTGGCAGGCAGGCCTCTCTAAGGGCTCAATGCTATCGCTGCCACTCATGCTGTGAGATCCTGAGCAACTCTCTGGCCTCCCCAGTGGTGTGGCTGAGGATTAGGTGAGATCGCAAGAGGAGCAGGAGAGGTCTGACTCCTACTCTGACTCTCCCTGCCTGTATGCTTGTCACCTTCCCAGCACCCTGGTCTACCCTTCTGTAGAATGGGTGTGCAGTGGGGTCCCATGTGCCACTGACTCCTCTGTGGTCTGGGGATGGGTACTTGTGCTCACCTGCCCATCTTCTTGGATGACGACGAGGAAAAGGTCTTGGTTTGCACCATGGTGCTGCCGCCACCATCTACAAGAAAGGGGAAGTGGAGCAGGGTGAAGGCTTAGGCTGGACATCAGGAGATAGGGTGCGGGGGTTTAGGGCAAAAGGTGGTAGCCACAGGCAGATAAGAGAAAGTGACTGCTGGACAGAGAGACACACAGATGAAGGTACGGAGAGAGAGCTTGAGGAAGAGTCTGAGGAGGTAGTCAGGCAGGCACAGCGCGACACCAGGCAGCCTTACTCTCCGAGCGCCTCACAAAACTTGACTCCACTGTGGTGGTGCGGGCCGTCCTCGTGCCATCATCTGGAAGGGCCAGGGGGTGAGAGGAAGAATGTGAGTCATGGGGCTGGTGGGGTGAATATATTCCCACCTGGAGCCCTTGAGCCCTGCTTGGTCACTTACTAGAGTGGACGAGCCGCTCAGTCTTGGTGACAGTGCTGACAGCTGAGCCATCGGCTGCCCGCTGGCTGTGCTGCGTGGTGGTCTCTGTGGCTGTGTTGCCACGGCCCTCCCCTGGCCGGGCCCGTGCCTCTTGCAGCCGCCGTTCCCGTTCCTTGTCCCGCTGGTCTGGGCGGGGGGATGCCCCATGCATGCCCAGAAGGGCCACCCATCACCCACACAGCACATATGCACGGGCACACAGGGCACACAAGATGGGGTGGAGGGCAACTTGTTAGAAATACTGAAGACACAGGGGACAAGGGCCCTCTTTAGAAGTAGCTGAGGGGGAGTGGGTAGCTGTCACTTGAAAGAGGTGGTGGGGTATGGTGTGTGGCAATGGACTCAGGGAAATGGACAAGGGAATATGGAATAGCTGAACTCAAAGGGGGGAGCATTTGAATCCAAGAAGGGAGTTTCTATGGGAATGAGGAGCTTATTAAAGAGGGAATAGGCAGATCTAGGGAGGAAGTAGCAGAGTTCAGGGAAGGAGAAGCTGAGTGAGACTAGTTGCTGCGTGGGCCTTTAAATGGGTCTTAGGTGGGAGAAGAGCAGCTAGAGGAGGAAATATCTAGATCCAAGAAGGGAGGAATTGGAGGTATGTGAGAAGTAATTTAATCCAGGGAAAGAGTAGCTGGGAGAGAAGCTGGCAATGAGGCCTAAGGAAGTAGGTGGGTGGGCACAGGGGCTAGGTGATCCTCAGTGGTGCTTGGAGGGAGCAGTCAGATTCAGAGAGTATCTGAAGCAGCAAATGAATCTAGAATCTGAGGGAAAGAATAGCTGGGTCCAAGAAGTAGCTGTGCTCACAGAAGGGGAAGCTGGTTGGGAGCAGGGGGCAGAGGCAGTGGTTATCATCAGTGGATCTCAAGGAGAGAAAAGCAGCTGGGGGAAGGAGTATTGGATTCAGGGAAGGAGTAGTTGGCAGTATGTAGGGAAGCAATGGGATCCAAGGAGGAGTAGGTAGGAGCGGGAGTAACTAGGTCTGGGAAGGAGATGAAAAGCTGGTTGGGGATGGTATAACTAGGGTGGCCAGGGGGAAAGAAGGGGCCAGGGAAGAGAGAAGCCAGATCCATCTGGGACTAGAAAAGAAGCTGGGTAGGGCAGTTACTGAACTGGAGTGCCCATGAGTGGACCCCAGAGTAAGGGGAACAGATGGGAAATGGGGCAGCTGGATCTGGAGTGGGGCAAGTGGCTCTCTACCTCTCTTCTTTTGTCGGAGCTCACGTAGTGCAGCCCGGATTAGCTTCCGTTCCTCAAAGTCTGTAGTCTGATCCAGCTGCAGATAGAACCCCTGTCATTACCCACCTGTCCCTGCCCCCTGGCCACCCCTAGTCCACCAGATCTGGCCATACCATCTTGTCCAGGATGCTTTCATCCTCAATGGCCATCAGCTCCTCAGTGCTTAGGGGGCTCCGCCTCTCTGGTGCTTTGTCCACTCGGGTTTGCTCGGCGCCATTAGCCACTTCCACTGCCGCAGAGGGGGGCCCTGCTGGCTCTGGCTCCATCTGCAGGATAGGGAGAGGGCATGGGCTTTAAGAAGGGGTATAGATGAAACCAAGCATGCCCCAAGCAGACAGGGAACTGGGCCCTGGGTCTGCGGGTACAGCCTGGAAATAACCACTACCCGGTTAGACTGCCCGTGCAAGGATGGTCATATTGTTGTCAGATTCAGGGAAGAGGTACTGACAGCCTTGCTGTAGGGCTTCCTATCTACCTGGAATTGTGCTAATACAATTAGTGGTGCCAATACTGGTCATTTGAATTTGGTAGTAAGCACTGAATAAATGCTTGGGATTTTGCTGTCCTCATGGAACATAAAGGAAAACTGAGGCTCAGGGTAGCTGTATAACTTGCCCACAGTCATTCTATAAGTGTGATGTAGCTTGCGGTCTGAGCTGAAGGTAGCTTAACTCTTGAACCTGAGTTCTTTCTGCTGCTTCATTCCCAGCCCCCTCCCAAGCAGGCTGTGCTCCATCCTGGCAGTTCCCAAGGCCTGGATCCTCCTGGGCCAATGTCCAGGCAGCACATGCCACACACACACACACACACACACACACACACACACACACACCAAAGGGGCTGGACCAGGGCCCTTGGGCTCCTGACCAGGTGTCTGACTGGGATTGCCCAGAGCCAAGTCCTCTCCAAAGCCTGCCCCTATTCCCTGCTCCCTCTAAGGGGCCTTCAGCCCCAACCTAGCACCCTTCCCCACCAGGCCATCTTCCAACAACTTGTGGACGAGCCCCCAGCCCAATTATCACAGCCCCTCCCCTCTTGGCAGGGCCTCTCTATCTGCTGTGAGGGTAAGGAGAGCTGAAGTGGCAGCTGCTTTAGGGCGACTCAGCCCAGCTGAGGCAGAGTAGCGGTGGGGGTGGGGGGCTGGGCCCTGGCCAGGGGCTGCTAGGGCAGTAACCACGCATGCCTCAGGGCCAGGAGCCTGGCACCCTTTCGCCTGAGTGTTGGAGCACCAGCATCCCAGTCCCTCTGCTGATAGGTAAACTGAGACCCAGAGAAGGTAGTGGCACACCTAAGGCCCCTCAGCAGAGGCAGAATCTGCTCAAAACCACCCGCTCTCCCCAGCCCGTAGGGACTTACGAGACTGCTGCTGTGGGCAGGGCCGGCAGAGGAGCGACGGCGGGTGCTGAAGGCAGGCGGGTGGGCCACGGGGGTCCCAGCATCCTCAGCCGCCTGGAAGAGGGCCTCGGGGTCGGCAGCAGCCAGGAGCAGCTCACTGGGCTCCAGCTCAGATTCAAGGTCAGGCGCAAGTGGGACCCCCAGCCGCAGACTCAGCACCTCCACCTGCCTGCCCAGCGCATCCAGCCGCCGGCTCAGTGCTGCCGTCTCCACCCGCAGCTCTTCAGCTGCCCGGGCCACTGGCTCCATGGCTGAGGCAGCTGCCTCAGCTGCCTGGGTCACTGCCGCCCGGCCTGCCTCAGCCACTGCCCGCAGCTCCTCCAATGCCAAGCCCAGTCGTTCCTCAAGGGCTGCAGCCAGCTCAGACCCAGGCCCCGGTACCCCCGGCATGGTGATGGCAGGGGCTCTATGATGGGGTGACGATGGGGACAGTGGTAGGGACAGTCGCCTCTGGCTGGCAGTGTCAGAGTCTTTGCAGCTGGCCTGAGGGCGCAGGCAAGGGCAGTGGGCCTGCCCCGCCCCTGTTGGCCTCCCGGCCTCCCAGCCTGCCACCTGCCAGCTGGGGCTGTGGCCCAAATAGAAACCTATTCTGGGCTCCCCGTGGAGGGGGCTGTGGGGGATGGGTGGCCTGCCCAAGCAGGCAGACCGCCAGGCCTGGCCCTGGCCCTGCGGAGATCACAGACTGGCAGCACAGCAAAGCTGCAC
Organism: Vulpes vulpes; assembly: GCF_048418805.1. Taxonomy (NCBI): domain Eukaryota; kingdom Metazoa; phylum Chordata; class Mammalia; order Carnivora; family Canidae; genus Vulpes; species Vulpes vulpes. The sequence goes on along the minus strand of NC_132789.1, from coordinate 25,207,803 downwards.
CGGTTCTGAAGGACTGCCTAGGCCACAGCCCCAGGCCCCACAGATGAGGAAACCGAGGCACGGAGTGTGGAATGGGCCTCCCTGGGCCACCATTTACATTAGCTGTGAGGATCCAGTCTGCCAGACTCCAGAGCCTGCACGCCTTTGCCTTTAGGCCATGTGGTTTTAGAAAGCCTTGAACAAATGGGAGAAATGGAGGCACAGAGAGACGGGACTTTGAGCAATCTGCTATAACAAGTGCCTCGTCCCTGACATAAACATCCTCTGGCCTGCCTGTGGCCCTTGGATCCAACCACAGATTTTGAGCACATTTTAGGCACTTTTCTGCTTCCCCTTGATTTTAGATGGGGAAACTGAGGTGAGTCGGTGGTATGAGATGCAGGGCTCACTGTCACACCTCCCACCCACACCCCATGGCCACCTCTGCCACCATCTCCTCACCCCCTTGGCAGAGAGCACTTAGGTCCTGCTCTGTGGGGGAAAGGGTGCTTTCTCGCCCCCACCCTCTGCCTGTCACCCCAGAGAAGGCCCAAAGCTGGCTCTAGCCATCTCACCTCAACCAAAGTCCCATTCAGTCCCCAGTGCAGCCCAGAGGACATTACCTGGGCAGCCGGACAGCCCACTGGGGATCCCTTCCCCAGCTGAGCTCCCAGCCAGCTGATCCTAGGCTCGGGAATGAATAATGGAAGGGTGCAGCGTATTCAGTTCCCGTGGCACCTGCTAGGCTGTTGCCTCACCTGACTAGGCACCCCCTGCCTGTCCCCCCATTGATGCTTCTGCCCAACCTCCCCAGAGATGTTGACGCAGATGGTAATCACTAATCTCAATCTCCTAAGAGGCCAGGCTGATCTTGGATGAACAGATCAGCAGCTTTGCTTCTTGGGGCTGAGTTCCACTGTGGAGTAGGAGCAGGAGCACTGGGGTTGCCACAGGAAGAGGGAGCAAGCCCTCACCATCCTCTCTGAGCTTCCATCTTCCCATCTATTCATTAAGAACAAACCAACCAATTCTGTAGTAAGGACCAGAGATCAGCATGTGGGAAGCCTGAAGCCAGTACAGAGTAAGCTTCCAACATACCTAGTGGCTGATCCACTAGGGTCTGCCCTTAGCTCTGCCACCAACTGGCACCACCACCTTCTCTCTCTGGGCCTCAGTTTCCCTGTGTGTGCAATGGAGGAGGAGCAGAGCAGAGAAGCCCTGCTAGCCCTACATCCTGAAGCAGTCTACAGAAGATTAATGGACAGTGAGGCTGGCTGGGGAGTAAGGGGGCTCACCTTAATGCTGCAGCCTCTCCGGCTACCAGGGGAAGCATGGCTGAAGCTGGTGACATGAGTGACGCTACCCAGCTGGGCCAGGGTCGCAGGGCTGCTGATATGGGTGATGGTGCTCTTGCCCCCACTGCTGGTGCTCAGGAGGGTGGGAGGCGCCCGTAGCCCCAGCGTCAGTTCTGGAGGGGGAGAAGGGCTACTGTCAGATCTGCTGCGGTGAGGGCAATGCCAGCCAAGGTTAATGGTGCCCCCTGCTCCCAGCACATCCTCTTCAGAGGCACCCTGAATCCACAGCACTTGTCCTATGTACAGAGCTGGGTGGCTGGCTGCAGGCACTCATCCCCAGCAGTGGGGAGACAGCAGGGAGGCCTACCTGCCCTCTGGTTGCCTGTGGGCAGCAGCACTCGGCTTGTGGATGCCTGGCCACGGCCATCCTTGATCTCGATGGTGAATGTGGTCTTCATACTGGCCCCTGGCTCAGCAGTGCCGGCAGGCACGGGAAGCAGGGCACTGGGCTCCTCTGAGAGGGCCCCAGGCCCCCCTGCTCTGTTTTCAAGGGACCTGGCAGCCAAGCCCCGCCCCCTGGGGCCCTCCTCCCGGGGGCAGCTCTGAAGCTGGGCCAGGGGCCTGGCTGTTCCCCGTGGCTCCTTGCTGAATCGGGAGGAGGTATCACTGGGGGCCCGTGAGGAGGAGCCATTGGAAGAGGCAGGAGTAGTGCTGATGTGGGAGGGGCCCAGGAGTCTTGTGGGGGTTGAGGCACCCAGGGCCAACCGGGGTGGGCCATCCTGGAGCCCAGCAGCCATAGGAGAATCAGATGTGAACTTGCGCACACGATCCCGTACAGAGCCAGCCCGCTGGAATGGGGAAGGTCCGCTGGCAGGGTTTGGGGGCTCTAGAAAGGATAGGAGGGTTATCAGTGACTTGGTGGGACAGGTGCTGCCGCGAGTCTGCAGTAGTGAGAATAGGAGGTACCTTGGTTCTGGGCTGGCTGGCGGGGGCTGAGCACAGACAGGGAGCGTTGGCAGGGACGGGGTCCGGCCAGGTCTGGCAGTTTGGAGAAATGGTGGTGGCCAAGTGGGGGAAGATAAAGGAGGGTGGATATGGGGGTTCCACCTCTCACAGTTCTCTCGTCCACACCTCCTCTCATCCACACCTTCCAGGCCCTTCCTGTACTCCAGCCTCCCCATCCTGTTTTATACCTCTTTAGCTCTTGGCCTCCCCACTCAACTGTATCTCTCTTATAGACTCCTCCTCCTCCTCCTGCACTGACCTTAGGATGACTTGGACACTCCTGGGGACTGTGGCTAGGCTTGGGCTGGAGGAAGGGTGCCCAGATCTTCCCTGTTGATGGGGATGGGGGACACCCCCCCTGGCCAGCACTGCCCATGGCCTCAGCTTGAGATGGGTGCGCTCCCTTATTGGGGAAAAGAATGTGCCTGAGGCCCGTTGCCTTTCAAGGCTGCAGGGAGGCCTCTGCCCAAGGGTGGGGGGCGGGGCAGGAGGGGTGGGGATACTTCAGGGCAGTGGGAGGAGTGTCAGGGACTGCCTAGCCTTGAAGAAGCTGAAGCTATCTAGGCACTAGAGCCCATTTTCCAGACAGGGAAGGAGAGGCCTGTAGCTACCCCTCCTAGGACCCTCACCTGCTCTCTTTGTGTTGGAGGGATCTTTGGTGGGGCCTTGGACAGCTGGGGGCTCTGTGGGGCCAGACAGGAGCTGCAGGGGAGACAGAGCATTGGCAGGGCCTGACTCCCAAACCAAGGAGTTCACCTGCCTGGCATCCCTGTCCCTTATCCAGACTCACCTTGCTGACCACCTGCCTCTCAGTGCTGGGGGTGGCTGGCGGTTCCTGGGGCTCAGGACTGGTGGCCCTGGGTGGGCTGGAGGGTGGCTTGGGGCTGCCCACAGCCTCAGCAGCAGGACACTGGGCCTCAGCAGGCTCTAGTGGAGGCTCAGGAGAAGCAGTGGTGGGTGAACTGACAGGTGAGGCAGGTAAGCTGGGTGTGCCCCCAGGTGGGGCCCGCAGCAGGAGTGTCACTGTGGTCACATCCCGGCTGGTGCCCTGAGGGGTTGGGGTTGGCTCTGGGACCTCTGTGTGCTGCTCCCGTTTCTCTTGCTCTGGCACCTGTGGGTGACCCACAGGATGCAGCAACGGCTCCCGAGGCTGGCAGGTGCCCAGGGCAGGGCATGCAAAGCAGAGGAGCTAGGCATAGCTTCCTGTGGGCACACCTGTTTATGCATGAACACTGGCACACCATGGGCGGTCTCTGATTCTCACTTCCCAACCTCCTGGCAATGTCTAGTCAAGGGTGGTTCAGAGAGGACCAGATCCTATGTCAGGGGTTGGGGATGACAGGAGACCTGCTGGCGATTCCTGGTCTTAATATATCCCTGGAGCAGAGGCCCCTGACTCCTGATCCTAGCCAGGTTAATCAGAGGGTGTGTATGTGGGGGTACTCCTTCAGGGACTGGGACCCAGCGGCCTCTCCTGGCCACTTAGGGAATCTACATGGCTTGATCTCTCATCCACAGCCCCTGGAGAATAGTCAACTCTGTGAACAGTGCTCCACGAGTCAGCTGGGGTGCAATACGTAAGTCCTGATAAGCCAAAGTATGGCTGTGGGCTGTCTGGACAGGGAGGGACAGCTTCAGGATGGGTGTAAGCTGGGGAGGTACCAGGGTCTCAGTTTTGCATTTCAGGGAGATTGCATTGGCTATTGAATGGAGGCTGGATGGCCATGGCAGGTAAGAGGTAGGCACAGAAGTAGGGAGACCAGCAGGGTGGTAATGGGAGACATACTCAGGAGTAGGATAGACAGAGTAGCTTTGAGGGGAAGGCCTGGGTAGATGCAAAGTCTGGATTGGGGGACATCTGGCCAGAAGTCCCCCAAACACCCCCCACCTCCAGTCAAGTACCAGTCTAGCAAAGACACACAGGTGCTCTTTGCTGCTGGCATCTGTGGACACAGGACACTGGGCTACCCTCCCATCCTGCTCATATCCCTTACCTCACACTGTTCCAGCCTGTGTGCTGCCTGCCCCTTGCTCTCCTCTCTTGAGCCACCGTTGTGACGCCCGCTGCACAACCTCCCAGCCAACGTGGCAGCTGGAAGGGAAGGAGAAAATGTCAGCTGAGTGGCTGGGAGGTGCTGTGGGTAGCATGTAGCAAGGCACAGGGTGGGCCAGGCAGGGCACATACCCTCAATCTCCTGGGCCCTTATGCGGCGGATTGCAGCTCGGATCAGCTTGCGTTCTTCATACTCACCGGCACCTCGCAGCTGTGGATGAGAAGCAGTCCACAGGGCTGGATTGTGGAGTCCAGGGCTTTACCTGCCCTGCCCCAGCCTCTGCCCCAGCCCCTGCCGTGGCCTGGGCCTCACCAGTGCAGTCAGCTCTTCCACATCATTCATGGACTCCAACCGCCCTGCCAGCCGCGCCAGAGCAGCTTGCTGCTCTGCCTCCTGCTGCTGAGAGCTGCAGGGACATCATGATTATAACACCCACTGCCATAGCCAAATCTTGGAGGATGTGGGCTGAGGGTAGGGGTCAGGACAAGGTACCCAGAACTTTGGCAGAGGGGCAGGTAGCTGTGCACACCCTCTGGCTACATGCTGGCCCACACATGCCCATGTTACATGAGCGCAGGCTCAGCTGTGCTATCTACATGGGTGTGTCTGGGACTCCATGCCTGGGGAGTGGTCCAGGCCCGTAAACATCCCTGTGCATTCCAGATCCTGCCGGTACTGCCATTTGCACGCCCAGATGGGCAGCAGACACACCTGTGCCTGTACAACAAAGCTGAGCCTTGATACATACTCCTCCCACCTATATGACCAGTCCCCTGGCCACTCACTGCAGCCAGTTCTCCTTGTTGTCCTGCCGCTCGGCACGGAAGCGCTTGGATGCCAGGGCCTCCTCCTCACGCTGTAGCTCCTGCCGCTGCAACTCCCGGATGGCTGAGCGGATGCGCCGCCTCTCTGCCAGATCCGCTGTGACCTCCAACTGTGGGGCAGGCGGGGGGTGAGGAGCAAGTCATTTTGGCTGCTGGGGCGGAGGGCGGGCACCAGCTGCCCACAGCTTGGCCTGGGCCACAATGAGTGGTCTGTCTCTACTCTCTCTGCCACATGCCTGTCACAAGCCTGCCCTACCACCCACCCAAGGGTCTCAGGGAGACTGGGCTAAAGGAACCAGAGCTTCTGGACAGCCCACTGTGCACTATGGTTTACAGGATGGGCAACCAGGAACTGACCACCTGTGCCAGTTGCCAAGCCAGGCACTGCTTCCTGAGATTTGACTCCTGTCTGAGTCCTTCATCAAACCCCCAAGAGCCTGGGAGTCAGGAGGAAGGAGGCCACCCTATGGGCTCCTAACAGTGTCCCCGGGTAGAAAAGGGTGATTAGGGCAGCTGGAATCCACCCTGTGAGCGAGGAAGCCATGTTCTGGTCCCAAAGCACTATAGCCTTGCTGGGGGTGGCAGCCTCATCCACATTGGACTGATGGGAAAACTGAGGCAGGGGCACCTGCCCAGGAGTCCTAGTTTCTTGCCTGGCTAGGGGCTGTTTTCCTCTGTACTGACCCAGTCCTAACCACTATCAAAGGGGCCAGGGCCGAGAATAGGAGGATCAGTTCCCCAGATAGATAACACAACTGTACTAGGGTCTACCCAGGGCTCCAGAGAGGGCATCAATGGGGAACAGGTGCTCCCACCGGTTTCTTAGTTCCTCAATCCCTGGGAAGTTGGGGGTAGCTGGTCTAACCAGGTTCAGGAAAGGACACCTTCTCTGGGTAGAGTCAGCTAATTCTTTTTTTTTTTTTTTTCAAGATTTTATTTATTCATGAGAGACACACGGAGAGGCAGAGACATAGGCAGAGGGAGATGCAGGCTCCCTATGGGGAGCCCAATGCGGGACTCGATCCCAGGACCCAGGGATCACGGCCTGAACCAAAGGCAGATGCTCAACCACTGAGCCACCCACGCATCCCAAGATTCAGCTAATTCTATTGCCTTCCCTGCACCTCTCCTCCCTACGGTCTCTGTGGCTCAAGAGAGAGGCCTGGCTTGGGGAAATCATTCAGGGATAGGGTCCAGGAAACTTCTACCTCCTTCCTTTAAGCCTCCTCCCCGATCATTCCTTCCTACTCCCAGATGGGGGACCACATGGTGGTGGGGATAGGTTTCAGCAGGGTGTATGGGCTGGCCCCACTCTGCCTTTCGGTCACTTGTCCTAGTCTGAAAAGAGTAGAGAGAGCTCTGGGGGGACAGATCCCTCCATGGTTCCTTCAGGCTCCACATTTCTGAGGAGCTATGGGAGCGTCCCTTGAGGCTCAGGTCAAACTCTCAGCTTGCTCCAGCCTCAGTCCACTCCTGGCTGGGTAGTCAGGAGCACGTCCTTAACCTCTCTGTGTCCTGGTTTTCTCATCTGCCAAATGGAACAATGGCTCCTACCTCAGGGCAGTGGGTGAGGGTGGGGGCAGTGACTTGGGGTCCCCTGGCATAGCTATGCATGCAGTAAACGTCACCCCCTCCTTGCTTCCAGCCACTCAGGAGGGGGTAAAAAAGCAAGGGCAAGTGAGTACAAAATATGAAGCATCAATGACATTTATCAAGAACCTATATGACAAATCTTGCACTGAGCCCCCAGTTTGTCCTCATCTCACAGAAACCCTAGATACTTTATTACTCCTATTTGACAGATAAGGAAACTGTTGGCGCGAGGGGCAGAAGTCTTTTGTTCACAGCCAAATGCACTGAGCCAGGATTTGAACCCAGGTCTCTCGGACTCCAGGGTCTCCCTTGAATTGAAGATAGCTCTGGTGCTGGGGTCTGTCTGCCATGGTGGGTACCTCAAGGACCTGGGCACCACTGTGTAAGGAGCCCTCTCGCCTGGACTAGAGAGAACTATAATGGCCAAAGGGGACCTATTAGAGCAGCAGGAGGGAGAATGAGGCTCCCCTTCTTACCCCCAGTCCTGGCCTCAGGCCTAGAGTCCTCTGTGGTGCACTTGGAGATGGTAGGTCTGAGGGGTCAACTGGCTCAGTCCCCCTGGACAGGAGGGTAAAGAGGCTAAGGGATGCAATGACCAGCCAGCTGCCTCCTGGGTATCCCTTCTCAATGCCCTCCGTTGCAGAGATGGGGTTTTAGTCCCTGAAAATAGCCTGATGTGGAAACTTGGCTACCACTGTCCCCCTCTGGAAAATAGGCTCTTCTGTCCGATCCCCCCACCAAATGAGTGGGGTGGGGCTGGGGGAAGGACAACCTCTTTCCACTGGCCAACCCCCACCATGACCCTTCCCTTAGAGCCTGGATACTGTCTGCCCACAGTATCCCTGCTGTGTGGCCTATGTTCCCGCCCTCTCAGGCCCCCCTGTTGTGTGTGGAGGTGTCTGTGGGAGGGAGGGAAGGAAGCATAAAGCGCCATTGTCTACCAGAAGGAAGGGGAAGGGGATAGGGCGGTTTCCGAAACTGCCCAGTGAAATTCTCCCGGGAGGAAAGAGGGCACTTCCTCCTCCCGGGGGGCCGGGTCTCGGGGCCTTTCTGCCCTCGCTGTTGGGGAGTGGGGGGCGGGGCGTGACAGGCCCCGGCCTCTCCCTGGGCCTCAGTCTCCCCCTCAGCACAGCGCAGAAGACCTGCCAGACCTCCGCAGTCCGGGCTCCTGCAGCCACCCTGGAGGACCGGCCGCCGAGCGAGGCCTCGCCAGGGGGCGCTGACCGCCCGCAGGTTCCGGAGCCGCCGCCCGGCCGCCCGCCCACCCCCCGCCTCCCCGGCCGCCCCGAGCTAGGCGCCCGGTGGGGAGCCCGGCTGCGAGCCAGACGGGAAGCCCCCCCCCCCCCCCCGCACCTCGGCCACCGCCTGCTTTAAGGTCTCTGGTCGCGGGGAGGAAACCGAAGTTCCCAGCACCTAAGCAGTTCCCGAGGTCACGCGGCCAGGGCGCGCCGGAGCCCGAACTCGAACCCAGGACCGAGGCGGAAGGCGGCGCGCCCGCCCCCACGTGCCCCCGTCCCGCGCGGGCACCCCCCCGGCCCTCAGGAATGTGCGGGAGCGGCGGCGGAAGCGGCTGCCCGGTCCCGAATCGGCCCGGGGCTGGGGCTGGGGCGCCCGCCAGCTTTCCCTTATAAGGCCCGGCCCCGCGGGGAGGAGCCCTGCTGGGGACGCCCGGTTGTTGCCACGAGGCCGGCGGGGGCCAGACCGGCCCTGGGGCGGGGACCCTCGCGGGGCCCGGGCGAGGCAATGGCGGGCGCCGGCCGTGGGGTAGACGGCGGGCGACTTCGCGGTCCCGACACGAGGGGCCGCGTCTACTTAGTCCTCTCCCAGGGGCGGGGCCGGCCGGGGCGGGGCGGACGGCTGCTCCCGCTGTGGCTTCTCTGAAATTCCACGTGGGGGTGGGGGGTGGGGGTGGCGGCTTGGGAACCCCGGGCCTCACAGCGGCCCCCTGCAGATGGGGGTGCGCGGAGACTTGGTTTTCTTTCTGGAAAACTCTGCCTCTACTATCCCCGGCTGACTTCCCGCAAAGAGGGTGAGCTGACGTGGTGGGAACTTGTGGGAAACCAGTCGGGCACACAGCCGGCGTCGGCGGTGGCTGACACCCTAGAGTCTAGGCTCCGGGCCGGCCTAAGGGTCTGGTCCGAGGCCACACAGGCTGACCCCTTGGGTAGGTCGTGGCAGCGCTGGCCAACTGCCCAGTGACCCCTGCCTCCAGAAGAATGGTATGGGGGTGGGTTGATCACTCGCCTTCTCCTAGGTAAGATAAATCTTTACCCCCCCCCACACACACACTGCCCACCCTCACAAAGGTCAAGGGCGGGGTGGGGGGCGGGGCTCTGGCCCCTCCTGCAGTTCCGAAGCTCCCTGCCCTTGATAGTGGGCACAGGCCTGCCCCGTTGTGTTTGCCCTACAGCCCTTCTGTGCATGGGGATGGGTGGGCTACCGTTAGGGCGCTCAAGATGCTGGGAAGAGAATGAGACTATCCTTATTCCATCCTAAGATCTGGGTCCATGCCTCATCCTATCCCCATGCCAACTCTAAGACCTAGATAAATGTTTGCACAGATTTCCCCCTTCCATTTTACAGGTAAAGAAACTGAGGCTCAGAGAAGTAAAATGACACACTAGAAGTCACAGAGCTTATAAAGGCCCCTAAGGCCTTTCTCTTTATGGGCTCTTCTGGTTTTGGGTAAGTACCCAAGACTTGGTCCCCCATGACCCTCATTGGGGTTTTTTTTTGGATCCTGGCACAACCTCTTTGGGTGCCCTTGGGGAGGTGATTTCACCTCTCTGAGCCATAATGCCCTCCTGGCTTTTGGAGCTGCTGCTGTGGTCACAGCCTCTGTGAGATGGTCTAGCACCAAACCTGACCTCTGCTGTGCCCTGGCATTTTTAAAAAAGATTTATTTATTTATTTATTTATTTATTTGAGAGAGAGTGTGTGGGAGCAGGGGGGCGACAGAGGGAGAGAGAGAGAGAGAGAGAATCCTCACGCAGACTTCCAGTGAGTGGGGAGCCAGACATGGGGCTCAATCCCAGGACCCTGAAATCACAACCTGGGCTCAAACCAAGAGTCTGAGCCACCCAGGCACCCCCTTTTCCCCCAGCATTTTTTATCACTGCTTTACTATATCATTGGGCCAGCTTCCAGGGGCAGGCACTGCCCAGGCTATTGCTTGGGTGAGCAAATCTAGGCTCCCCACACCTGTAGTTGCACATGGGTGAGTCCTCAGGAGTTACTGTTTAAACAGGTGGTGGCAGTGGGGGGCTGGGAGGGACCAGGCCTTAGCACCTGGCATGGATAGGCACATGCTACTGGGTCCTCTGCATCAGCCATGCATAACAGGCTTAGTCCTGTTCCCATGGGCCCTCCCCCTGCCCCTTCCTCCCACCCCTCCTCTTGTCAGCTGAGAGGTAGCCTGGACAGGCCCTGCCTCTGACCTGGCTTGCCTGTCATCACAGTGGGGATGATTGGGCCACTTACCAGCTTTCGCAGGGCTCCCTCATCCAGTCCGGCTAAGGCCTCATCAGCCATCTTGCTGGCCCCTAGCTCTGTCCGTCCCCTCCTGGTGAGATCCCCAGTGCCCGTGGCACCTGACACCAGCTCAGGGAATTCTGCAGAGGACAGACATGAATCAGGCCTGCTGGGGCCTCTGGAAACCACAGATACTTGGGCTCTGTGCCTCAGTTTCCCTCTGTAACACATGATCATCTGTTGGGTGTCTCATCCTTGCTACCTGATTAAATCCTGGCTGGGAATTGCCCTCTGCCCTAGGCTGGTGTATTAAAAATTTAACAAACCAAGGGTGGAAGTCCCTAGTTCCAGCCCAGCCAACCTGATGCCAGCTGTGTGGTCAAAACTGGGCCTATCTTGAGCCTCAAACCGGGAGAGCAGAGACCTGGATTAAGAAGGCCCACCAGGCTGTTCTCACCACCAGGGGGTGCCCGCCAGACTCCAGTTTCCTGCCCCACCCACCTATCCTCAGGACTTGCCCAGCCCCCTCCCTGACCAAAAGCTCGGTCTCTGGCTGCCGGCTTCACCTATATCCAAATCCTAGCTGTCGTTACCCCTCATTTCTCCAGGTGATCTAATCCATCGGAGGTAACATCCTGTCTTCCACTTCTTGAGGGCAGTTCTCAATATACACTACTCTCTCCTCTTCCTGCCCTCGCCCTGATGCCAATTGTCCAAACCTCATGAAGCCAGGTGTCCAGGTACCCAGCTCCTCCTAACAATTTACACACTTAGAATTGAACTCCCTAGATAGAATGGCCTTCAGAACCTGATCTGTCCAACCTCTGGATAGGCAAAGCGAGGACTGAAGAGGGCCAGGGATTTGTCACAGGGGGAAGAAGGATCCCAAAGACCCAGAGGGCAGGGCTGGATTTAATAAAAATCGTGGCCATCTCTGGCTCCTGAAGCCCCCCTCCAAAGTGCCCCTAGGGGCTCAAGATATTCCCTCTTGCCCCATCACTGCCCATCAAAATGGTCCCCTAAATCCTGGCCCAACCTCAGCTCCTTCCTTCTTTCTGTAGTCCTCAGGTCTTTATGGAATTTGACGGCCTGACACACAGTTGGCGCTTAGTTAATGTATGTTGACTGAAATGCTACCCCCACCCCACATTGATTCATCCCTCAGTCATGCCTTCCCCCTCCCCAGAACAGTCACTTGTCGAGTCACCTCATCCGGTGAAGGTGTCTGATGGGGGCGGGGGGGTCCTAATCCACACAGAGTTCTTCAGACCCTGCCTATTCAAGTGGCTGCTTGCTTTTCCCATCCCCTTAGGCTTGGATGGGTGTAACTACCCATCTTCCCTCTGGTGGGGTCCTTGCCTCTTATCTGTCTACTCTGGGAGTAGTGCCCCCCAAGAGTGTCACTCCGTAATCACCAGACTTAGGTTCTGTGGACACTCTGAGCTCCTCCATGTCTACTGAGGGGCAGGAGTCCCTAATGCGTGAGCCTGGACGCCCAGGGGACTATAGGAAGTATTTCTCCTTAGAGACTCCTGCCGCTGCCCCACTTCAGTTCCAGGGCTCCTTGTCACACATACAGTCTGGGGTCCCCGGGGATTGAGAGAGGCCTCAGAGGAACGTGGGACCTTCTCCAAGGTGTGTGCCCCCCACCTTGACCCCCGACCCCTAGGGGGTCGTGGAGCCTCCAGAAGGTCCAGGGTATCCTTTCCCGCGGTCTAGAACCTTATCCCATGGCTTAGAGCCCCCGTGGCTGGGAGTCCCAGAACCCCTGTCCAGATATCCGGGTTCCACCCCCAGGACCCGTCGGGGGTCGCGGTGCCTCCCAGAGGCCTGCACACCCACCTCTCCGTCCGGCCCACCCGTTGGGCGCAGGCTCAGCTTAGGTCGCTCGGGATCCGACAGACAGACTGGGAGCCTTCAGGCGGAAGGCGCCGCGACCGGGATCCCAGTCCCCCTCAGCAACCGTCCCCGAGCCTCTGCAAGCGCCGCCCGTCCAGCCGCGCCGGCGGCCCCGCTAGCCCCGCCCCGCGCCGCCACACCGGCCAATTCTAGGGACGGTCCCGCCCACCCTCGTGCTCCATTGGGGAGATTCAAGTTGACGGCCACGCCCCTAGGCAGGCCCCGCCCCGCGCGGGCCGAGTGGTTAGGGGGCTGTCGTCTTGGGGCTACTGCTGCCCGGACCTTGGCTGGTTGGGCGGGCGTCGGCAGGAGGACGCAGCTTTGCACCAAAGTTGGGGACGGCACCCAAAGCCGGGGTGAGTGGCCCGGGACCGTCCTACTCGCGGAGTCTTCAGAACAGCCCCTCTCCGCCCTCCTCTTTGTTCCTGAGACCTTGTCCCTTCCCCCGACTCCGCCCCCTTCTCGCGTTAGCATCTGGGCTTGGCTGCAGCCCAGCCTACGTTTGGGACACCTGGTCCTGGCCACCTCAGAGCACGGACTGTGACCAGCAGGGCGTCGACCCTATGTTGGTGCATCTCAAGCAGCATCTCAGGTGAAGCAGGATCAATCACAACAACCCTTCCCCAGTCGACACACCTTTGCACAGACATTGCCTTCATCTATCAATCAGGCTTCTCCCTTCTGAGGCCCCTCAGGGTCCGCCTCTGGTTGCGCTGGAGTCCTTAATAGGGAATACGAAGTCCAGACACTGATTCAATAAATGGGGAAAACAGGCCCAGAGAGAGCCAACATGCCCAAGACAACAGCAGGAGTCAGCCAGGGAACCCAAGAGCTCAGATCCACTGGGGAAAGCCATTGTATCTGCTGCTGGAGGCCCAGGGCCCTCCCAATCCATAGATCCAGGGTCATTGAACCCTGCCTGTTCAAGGAGGCTGGAGGTAGGATCTGGAGTCCTGTCTGCCAAATAAAAATAATACATTTATTTTGTACTTGCCATGTACCAGGTATATAATCCCTATAGCAACCACTTGAGCACAGGGTTACTGTCCCATTTTACAGTTGAGAACAACAGCTGATAGGTAGTGGAACTGTGACTCATCCTAGCACTTTTTGAGCCCAGAATCTGCTCTTACTCACCGAGATGTGGAGTTGTGGGGAAGTGGTTTCAGCCTATTGCCCCAGCAGAGTTCTGCAGCCCTGCTGTCCAGATCTGTGACCACCCACCCACCCCACCTCACCCCCATCTAGAGAAAAGGCCCATACACTCCCAGACTCTTAAAAGGTGTCATCTTATTTCCTCATCACATCCACTTTACACATGGGAAAACCAGGGCACAGGGAGGGAAGAGACTTGTGAAGGTCACATGGGAGGAGGAGCAAACAGAGCCCATTTGGAGGCCATGGTTTGAGGTCCCCTTCTTCTGGGTAGGCCCCATCTAGGCCCTCTCTATTTGATCTAGGTGCCATTTCTTCTCCAGAATGAGGGTGAGCACCCTCCAAGGCAACTTGGTCCTACTTCAAACCTCGTGCGGCCCTGGGAACTTCTGTTGGGGTGGGGCACACCTAGGCTACCTGGGATTCTCAAGGCCTGCCTGTGTGGAGGCTGTCAGCTCCAGTGAATGGCTTGCTTCCTGCTAACCCTGCCCCTCGGTCCCGCAGGCTGGGAGGAACTACACAGGTGTGTCTGTGCCCGAGGACTTAATATGTTGCACACGCGCTCACCAGGTCTTGGCAGTACGGAAGAGGTGTGTGGGTCCCACCCCACCATCAAACCCTCAGAGCTGGGGTCCTCCTCCAGACCTACTGGCCTGACTCTTCCTTCCTCCCTGCCAAGGGTGGGGCAGGATGATGGTGGTGGCAAAACAAAGATCAAAGGGTAACAAGTTGCAGTACCTGGGAAGCTTCCAGCCACAGCGCAGGAAGGAGTAAACATCCCATGAAGAGGGTCTGCCATTAACTGAGCACCTATTGCATGTCAGACACAGGGTTTGACCTATTGCAAGTTGGACACTGGGCAAGATAAGTATTACCTGGATTTTACAGAAGAAGCAGCTTAGGGAGGTGAAGGCACTTTGGGCTGGTAATGGCATTCAAACTTGAGTGGAGTTCTGCTCCATACCTAAGGTCCTTTCCTCCAGCCTGCTGCCTCTAGCATGGGGGAAATCCTGGAAGACTTTTTGGAGGAGGTGATCTGCAAACTGATCCTTGAGGAAGGGTGCAAAAAAATCTATCATACAGAGAAGATGGGGGAAAGGCATGGAAGGTATTTGTGGCAGGGGAATAGTGTGAGTAAAGGCTGGGAGGTTTGTAAGTAGAAAAAGGAGGAGAGATGGGTTGTGGATTAAGCAGGCAATGGAGATGGGGGTGGGCCCTGAATGCCAGGTGAGCAAAGTGCACATATCTTGTAGGCACTAGAGAGGCCCCAGCCTCAGTCTCTCCATCTGCAAAATGAGGGGATTGGATTGGTCTGCTTCAGGCCCTCCCAGGGCAAGGGGATATAACAGAAGAGTCTGAATTCCTCCAGGTCCAAACCTGGACTGGCAGAGTGGGGAGTGGCTAGAGCAGCTCAGAGGCCAAGGGTAATATTTTGCTCCAGTGCCTGAGTCTGGGAATAAATATTTTACCAAGCTGGCAGCGCCAGATCCCTGAATCAACCTGGCTTCCCCTCCCCCCAGCTAGGGTCCTGCAGAAGGCAGGCTAAGTGACAGGTCTTAGCTGGGGCCCTGACCCAGGCAAAGTTTTGGTCCTTCCAAAGCCTCAGTTTCCTTATCTGCACAATGGAGGAATTATGGCCTGAGCTCCCTAAGCCCTCTCCCTAGACTACACAACATAAAATCCCAAGGCTTTCAGGGAGACCTCCCCTTGGGGTATGCTTACATGTGGCTGTGAGGCTGGCCAAGGCCAGAACCTTGGGCCTATGAAGGAGCTAGGCTTGGGGACCGCTTGGCATGGGGAGGAATGGAGGGTTAAATGTGAGTCAGAGTTGGGCCTGCCACTGGGGTCTCACAGCCTGGTCAGAGTAGGGGGAGACACAGTATCTGGCCTTTGAAAATTGTACAGAATGAAGTCCTCACCTGCTGTTTGGCATGGTGAGGAAGGGATCAGGAAAGGCCATCTGGAAAAGAGAACAGCATGAACAAAGGAAGGGAGGTAGGACCGTTGAGGGCTTTGTTGGGGGAAAAGTCAAGCAGGTGAAGCTGGAGCAGGAGGTCCTTGAGAACTGGTCCTTACTGGGGTTGGCAGGATCCAAGGGCTGTAACCTTCTTCCTCATGGGCAGAACTTGAGGCTCCCATGGTTCATGGCCAGCAGCCCCTGAAGCAGGACTGGGGACCTGTTTGGCAAACCAGTTTGGCAAGGCTGTCTCCTCTGTAATGTCATCCAGCTGCTGTGTTCTCTGAGCGACAGTGCTGGATAAACTTCCGGCCTTGGAGAAGGGGGCCTGGCCTTAAGTGCTGAGGGTTGGGAAAGGAGTGACTCTTCTTTGGAAACTTGGAGGCAAATGGCTTCTGGGAAGGAGAAGGAGGCTTGAGATGCCCGTGAACCCCAGGAACACATTCTCATGGAGAAAGAAGAGGATTCTGGATGGGCTGGCCTGGACCTCTTCTGACTTCTCAGGGATCAGTTCCCTGATGCCTGACATCTATCTAGGTTCATGATAGGGGCCCTGTGTACTTGCTGCTTAGTAGTTTGGAGCCTGGCACCAGACCACCCTTCTAATACAAGAGTGGCAATTTGTTGTTACCAAGACCCTCACAGCTCTAGCCCTGTGAGGTAGGACCATGATTATAGAGAAGGAGACAGGCTCAGCAAGGCCAGGCCATGCCCACACCTCACACAGGACTTGAACCTGGAATCCTCTTTTTTTTTTTTATTTTTTTAAAATTTTATTTATTCATGACACACACACAGAGAGAGGGAGAGACACAGGCAGAGGGAGAAGTAGGCTCCATGCAGGGAGCCCGACGTGGGACTCGATCCCGGGTCTCCAGGACCACGCCCTGGGCTGAAAGCGGCGCTAAACTGCTGGGCTACCAGGGGTGCCCTGAACCTGGAATCTTTAACTACAGTACCCCACCGTCTGCTGTTTGGGATCTGCCATCTGCCACATGGGCCCTTGTCCTATTTATTGACTATTCAGCATAGCAGCTGAATTTTGGCATCATGGAGTCCTAGGTGGCCACCTTGTGATCCAAATAGGATTACTGAGTCCCAGAGAGGGCAAGGACCAGGCTTCAGGTCACATAGCAACTTGGAGGTGGAATATCACTCTGCAGATCCCCAGCTTCCCAAATCCCTTCTTTCCCTCTTGGCCTGGCACATCCAAGCATGAAATAACATTAACTGGAGGATATTGAGTGCCTCTTATGTGCCATCTACTCGTTTAATCATCACTACAGCCCTGTGAAGTAGGTGCTCAGATTATATCCGTTTGGTAGATAAAGACACTGAAGCTCAGAGAGGGAAGGTCACTGGTCCAAGTTGACACGGCATCTTGGTGGTAGGACTGGGATCTGAACCCAGGGGTGTGGCCCTTTCCCCTTGGTGGACCCACTAGTCCTCACTGAAGGCGCAGAAGACCTCTAGGCAGGAGGGTGGGTGGCCCCTTTGCAGGCTCCAGAGGTGAGCAGGGTCCAGTTGGCAGTTTCCAAGCAGGCCTGGCCTCTCTGGGGTGGGTAGAAAAGTGCTGAGGCTGTGGAAATGCTCTGAACCTTCCCAGAGGAGGCGGCCACGGTGGGAGGGAGTGCTCGGTGCAGACCTCAGAGCCAAGTGGAGACGTGGCGGCTGGACCCGCTGCAGGCGAGGGAGGGCAGGCGGGGTGGGGCCCAAACCCAAACCGGCCTCCAGAGCAGCTTTCCCAGCCATCCGCCCGCCAGGCCCGGCCCTGCCCACCCTTCTAGCTCCCCATCTGGATTTGAGATGAGGACTCTGTGCTTAATAATAGCTGAGTGGCAGCAAAGGCAGTGCCTGGAGCTGCAGCCAGTGGAGGGCTAGGGTCCTCCATTGTGTCGTGCTGGCCTGGAACAGGTTTCAGAACTTACAAATAACAGCCAGTGTTTATGAAGTACATACCTGTGCCAAGCTTTGTGCTAAGGCTACGCCCACAGGAACTCATTTATTCCTCATGGACCCCCTCATGAGATACGACTGTTATTAGCCCTGTTTGAGGGCTAGAGAAACTGAGGCACAGAGAGTTAAGCAACTTGCCTCTGATGACTATGGCAGCTTCTGATTGCTGAGCATATACATGTCTGTCCTGGACGCTATGCATTTGAGGAAACTGTATGATGCATCATGGGCAGATTGTCACTTATTGAGATGAGGGAAAAAAAGACCCAGAGAGAAAAGGGACTTGTTCAAGGTTATATGGCTCAAGAGAGAGTCGAAACTCAAGCCCCGGACTCCCAAACTCTAGGGAAGTTAAAACCTTGGCTTCTGGAATCAGACAAACCTGAGTATGCTGAAGACATCACTGCTCCTTAGCTGTCTGGCCTTGGCAAATTGCATCGCCTGCCCAAGCCTCTGTTTTCTCCTCTAAAAATGGGGGTTTGGCTGAGATGATCCTATATCACCTGTCAGATAGTAAGTCCACATTGGGGATAGTGTGTTGTTGAAATTGTGCATTGATGCATCCACTCATTCAAGTCTCACAACAGCCCTGGAGGTGGGGACTCCTTTCCTACTTGTTTTACAGAAGAGAGGGAAACAGGAGGCTCAGGGAGGGAAAGGGACTTCCCCAGTACAAATAGCAAGCGAATCAGGATTGGAGCTCAGTGCTGTGATTCCAGAGGCTGAGCTCTTATTTCTTTACACTTTGCCTTTGATACTAAGGCACGGAGAGGGTATGGGCTATGCCTGGGTCACACAGCAAGGTACATCTTTAGGGACATCTGATGTGTACTTGCCAGGAGGGGGAGACCAGTCTGCCAGTCCCAATCCACCGAAGTCATAGCTTCTCCAGCTTTGGAGCTCAAGATATTCCCTAGCCTCAAATTTCTATAAAGATGCTCTGTTCTTCCAAAGGCTAGGCCAAGATCCAGATTTTGGGACCTTTTCCCCAGGAGGTTAGGGTGCTGGATTCTGGGTTCAGCTAGCAGAGTTGGAGAGGTTCCTTCTGGCCAAAGAGGACCTGTCCTCAGAGTCACCAGCAAAGCTCAGGGCATGAAGAGATCTTCAGGTTTTGCTTAAATCCTGATTCTTCCATTTACTATCTACTTCATCTTCCTGAGGCTCAGTTTCCTTGTCTTTCAGATGAGGGCACTAATACCTCCTGTGGTAGATTGTTTGCAAAAATAACTTCAATGCAATTGCCTCCCTGCAAGCACACCCTTTGCAAGACCTTGAAACCCTGCCCATCAGGAGACAGAATCTGTTTCTTCACAACCTTGAATCAGGGCTCAGCCATATAGCTTATTTTGGCCAATAGAATACAGAGGAGGTGACACTGCCTGTTCTGAGCCTGGACCTGAAGAGATCTTGTAGCTTCTGCTCGTTCTCTTGGAGCCTTCTCAGCTGGCTGTGAACAAATCTGGCTCTCCTGCTTGAGGATGACAGACCACCGGAGCAGGAATGAGTTGTCTTAGCTGAGGCTGTGCTAGTCAGTCACCAGCTGATCCAACAGCTGACCGCAGATGAATGCATAAGCCCAGCTGAGACCAGAAGAACCTTTAGCTGAGCCCAGCCCAAATTGCCAATCTGTGAAATTATGAGCTAAATAAATCGTTGCTCGTTTAAGGCACTATGTTTGGGGTGATTTGTTGTGCAGCATTGCTGTGGCAATAACTGGTATCCAGGGTTTTAAAAAAAATAATAATTTATTTAAGTTATCTCTATACCCAATGTAGGGCTTGAATTCATGACCTCCGAGATCAAGAGTTGCATGCTCTTCTAACAGAGCCAGCCAGGAGCCCCTGGTATACAGTTTTATTCAGTGTAATTAATGTAGCAAATAACAAATCTCAGTGGCTTATCCTAATCACAGTTTATTTCTCACTGACACAAAGGCTGATAAAGGGCAGGGATGGGACACCTGGGGCTCAGTCATTGGACACCTGCCTTCTACTCAAGGCATGATCCTGCGGTCCTGGGATCGAGTCCCACATCAGGATCCCTGCATAGGGCCTGTTTCTCCCTCTGCCTATGTCTCTGCCTCTCTCTCTCTGTGTCTCATGAATGAATAAATAAAATCTTTAAAAAGGGGGAGGTGGTGGAGCAGGGCTCTCCTAAGCCACTCTTGGAAGGCACCTCTCTTCCAAGCAGTGATTCCCTCGGTCCCTCCCTGGGATCCATTTTTGAGTCTTCCGCCTGTGGGAAGGGAGCCTAAAAATCAAAAGAGGCTCATTCACCCTTAATTGCTTTGCCCAGGGGTGATGTGTAATTTCATTGGCCAGAATGTAGCCACATGACTCTACTCAAGGCAAGCCAAGAATGAGGCTGTGCTCTTTCCTGTGTACCCAGGAAGAGGGAAGAGGTTGGGAAACACAAAGCATTGTTGCTCTACATTCCCTTTCTCCCTAGGCGGTCATGAGGGGTCAAGCAGAGAATTAACATCTTTAAAGAATTAATTCTAGCACCTAGCACAGGGTGGTTTGAATAAGGGACAATTTGTAGGTGAAGAATCTGAGGCTCAGAGGAGTTGAGAAATGTGCCCCAAATCATACAGCGAGCCAGTTGGGTAGCTGTTTTGTGGTAGTGAAGGGTTCAGGACACATCTGGGGTTGGAGAGGTCTGGGTATATAAGTCTCAACTCTGTCACTTCCTCACTGTGTCCCTTCCTTACTTAGTTTCTCTGGGATTCAGTTTCCTCATCCACAAAATGGGGAGAGCAATAGTTTCAACCTCAATAGTTTTGAGTGAGCATTCAGGAGCTTGTGTGTGTCAAGAGGTTAGCTTATTTTTTTTTTCAAGATTTTATTTATTTATTCATGAGAGACACAGAAAGAGAGAGAGAGGCAGAGACACAGGCAGAGGGAGAAGCAGGCTCCATGTAGGGAGCCCGATGTGAGACTCGATCCCAGGATTCCAGGATAATGCCCTGAGATGCTCAACCGCTGAGCCACCCAGGTGTCCCAAAAGGTTAGCTTAGATCCCGGTACATGGGCACTGCTTAATAAATATGAGCTACTTTGCCTTTGGCCCAGGGCGCGATCCTGGAGTCCCGGGATCGAGTCCTACGTCAGGCTCCTGGAATGGAGCATGCTTCTCTCTCCTCCTGTGTCTCTGCCTCTCTCTCTCTCTATGTTTATCATAAATAAAAAAATAAGCAAATCTTAAAAAAAAAAAACAATTGTGAAAAATAAATATGAGCCACTTATGCAGATGTGATGTTATTTTTGATCTTATCTTGCCAGGGTCAACATATTTATTCTGTTTTTTTTTTTTTTTTTTTTTAAGATTTTGTTTATTTATGCATGAGAGAAACAGAGAGAGAGAGAGGCACAGAGACACAGGCTCCATGCAGGGAGCCTGACGCGGGACTCGATCCCGGGTCTCCAGGATCACACCCTGGGCTGAAGGCAGCGCTAAACCGCTGAGCCATCCTGGCTGCCCCATTTATTCTGTTTTGTAGAAATTCTGTCCCTTCCCTTTACCTCTTGTGATGTGCATGGTTTTATTTAAGAGAAGAAATTTTTTCCTCAATTGGGTATTAGTCACTCAAACCTTTATAAACACAAAGCCCCCAAGCACCCATGGCTGTTCTGCTGACAGAGGTTTGAAACGCCCTCATTTTTGCTTCCTTTAGACTAAAGCTAAAGGCTTTAGCCCTTGAGCTAAAAGCTTGGCCCTGTGAAATGCATCCCCTTCCCAACCCACCCCTAGGATTGTGCCATCACTGGAGTGCCTGGGTGGCTCCCTTGGTTAAGCCTTTGGCGCAGCTCATGATCCCAGGTTCCTGGGAGCCCCACATCTGGCTCCCTGCTCAGTGGGGAGTCTGCTTCACGCTTTTCCTGTGCTCCTCACCTTCTGCTCATGCTCTCTCACTTTCTCTTTCTCTCAAGCAAATAAATAAAATCTTAAAAAAAAAAAAAAAGGATGGTCCCATTACTGAGAAAGGGGCAGGGCGAGAGGGTCTGGAGCTAATGGGCTCCAACTGGAGAAAGGCCAGAGCCAGAGAAGACCCTGCTGGGTGTGTGGTCTGGGCATTTTGAAAATGTCTGCCCACACGGAAGGAAAGGTCCAAGATGGGTAAGAAGTGGCTTCCCCTCCTTTTTTCCAATGTAATCCATCTCTGAGCTTCCCCTTGCAGCCAGCCAGACAGAGGTTCATGAGCATATGCTGAAACTTGGCAGATCTCATGGAACTCACAGTCTGGATAGGGAGACAGACTCAGCAAACAGAGTACCATATAAAGTTATCACTACAGATTAGGGTGAGCTCTGTGAAGGAGGGGCTACATGTCACAATGGGAGCACGTCCTGGGGGCCTACTTTACATTATTCTTAAAGTTCTGTTTTGAATGGATAATCCTAGGAGGTCAGGGAAGGTGTCTCTTGGGAGATAATTATGCTCAGATCTGGAGGATAAGAAGAAATTTGCTGAACAAAGAACTGAGTTGGCCTTGGGTGAGGGGTGGTGTTCCAGGCAGGGGCAACAGGCTGTGCAAATGCAGAAACTGATGGACGACCAATGTGACTGGAGGGTGAAGGGTAAAGGACAAGTATGATGGGAATGAGAAGGGAGAGGGGAGCAGGAGCCAGACCAAACGGTCCTTATAGGTGGTAAGTGGCTATATAATTTGTGGGGTCTGGTACAAAATGAAAACATGCTCCTTGTTCAAAAATATTAGGAGTTTCAAGATGGTCGGGACACTTGAGTGGCTCAGTTGGTTAAGCGGCTACCTTTGACTTGGGAGACGATCCCAGGGTCCTGGGATTGAGCCCTGCTTCAGGCTCCCTGCTCAGTGGGGAGCCTGCTTCTCCATCTCCATGCCACTTCCCCTATTTGTGCTCTCTCTCTCTCTCTCTCTCTCTGTCAAGTGAATAAATAAAATCTTAAAAAAAAAAAAAAAAGAACTTCAAAATGGTGACAGTAGAGCATTAAACCAAGCATAAGGTCCTGTGGAACTGCACAGATCATACACCTGTGAAGTTGGTCCTGCCTGTGGACCACTGTAAGAAGGAAGGACTTCACTGTGGGGCCTGGAGGGAGCCAATGAAGGCTTTTGAGTTAGGGGTGATAAGGTTTGATTTGCATAAGCTTTTGTTGCTGTCTTACTGCACCACATCTGGATGGTATGTGACCCTCTTCTGGGCACATGTGGCCTGATTCATTTTCTGAAATATTTTACATTCTCCTGCTCAAGAACCTGCAATGGCTTCCACCCCCTAATCAGATCCAGCCCAAACTCCCTACACAGACACTCCAGGTCCTTCATGATCTGCCCTCACACGATTTAGTTAACCTGTTGCCAACACAGGCTGTGTGGTGAATCCCAGAGATGATGAATTAACCTGAGGACACAAAGCAATTATAGGAGGGCAAGTCAGGACTAGAAGCCAGGTCTTCTGACGTTTGCCCACCCTGCCTTGGAGGGTGTGAAGCCTCACTGTGCTTTGTACCCTGCCCCCCAAAAATAGAACCTTGCACATAGTAGCTGCTCAATACATGCCTATGGCAGTGAGTTCCTCCGGGGCACATCTTTGCCAGGGTAATGGTGTTCTAGGGTCCAGGATGTAGTTAGCTTCCTTCCTGACTCCTCCTCTCCATCTCCCCTACCATACCCCCAGGGTGCCCGATAGGCTAGGTACTTCCCATAGGCATGTGTCTGGCCCACACAGCTTTTTAAAAGCTTTTTGAAATTGTCATTGACATTTAAAAATCAGGAAATTTCATAGGGAAATCTGCATTTTTGTTTCTCTGTAGTCTCCAGCTTGGATCTGGATTTCCCCCAAGTTAGCTAGCTGCTCCTTTCTGAAGTGAAGTCAATCCTCCAAAGGGGTTCCGCCCTAAGCCCCTATCAGGCCTGTGGGTTTTGGACCTCGAAGAAAGAACGCTCTATTTACCACCAAGGAGCTATCAGGATTCTGGAATCTGACCAATCAGGTGAATAATTCCTCCTTCTGGGGGTGGGGCCAAGAAAAGTAAACTGCTCTCAGGCTCTGCCAACGGGAAGAGGGAGGAATGCCCATGACCATGTGTTGTTGGTGTGGGTGAGAGCCTGTATGTAATGGGTAAGCTGGTTCACAATTAGGGAGTAATTAGTTACCAGCTAATTGATGCACAATACAGCTCAGGGGTTGGGAGGAGAACAAGGGACTGAAGCTCAGAAAGGAACCTCAGTCTCTTTCTGGAAAAATACTGAGAGAGGGCAATGAGGAATCCCCAGGGTAATGTTTGAAAACCTCTTTAATGTAGCGGAAGGAGATTTAAATGTTCAGAAGCTCCCCAACAAAGGTCTTGATCCCTTTGAGAAGCAGGTGTGTCTAACCAGGCTGTGGTGGTTGGGGCTGGATGGTACAGAGTAGGGCTGAGGAAGAGTAAGCCTTTCTTACTTTGGGGAGCAAAATACTTTTGGGTATTAGGAAAGGTTCTTTGCAAAAACTAGAAACCTCCCTGGATCACCCTGAGCAAAGGGGGACTTTATTAGAAGGCCATCAGAAGTGATATCAAGATTATAAAAATGTCACGGTAGAAACAACAAACTTGTTGTTTTAGTCCAAATTGTTTTCTGGTTTCCAGACTTCCTCACGATCAGCCTGTTTGTTAGAAGTACACACTTGCATTTGAGGTTTGGTCTTGGACCAGCAGTTTTGGCATCTCCTGGGCCCTTAGAAATGCAGAGTCTCAGGCCTCCCCCCTAGACCTACTGAAACAGAATCTGTATTTCAACAAGAGTTTCAGAGTGATTCATGTACACATTATAGTTTGGGTTTATGGCTACAAGGGAAGATGTTTCATAAACCTGAAGGTTCCTAGGCCTTCGAGGAGAGCTGTTGCCTTGGTGGTCTACCAAGGAGATGGATGTTTTCCAGGGTCCATTGGGGAGAGGTTAAAAAAATAGGCAAATAGTCTGGAACTGCTGCCACCAATTCCTGCCCAGGTGCTAGCGGGGCAGGAGTGCAGCCTACAGTAGCTGGCTTCCCAGGTGGAGATGGGCCAGAGAAACGCAGGCCTGTTACTTGTCAAGGAGGAGACTGCTCTGGACCCTAGAGGGAACGCCTTGTATGCTGCTGGGTCTCTACTTAGGGGGCTCTATTTTGAAACACTCATCTGCATGGCTGAAGTAAGGCAGAGGATGGCCTGGGCTGATGTCAGAGCTGGGGACCTTCAACCTTCCTGCTTTGCTCTGTCCAAGCAGTTCCTAAAAGCTGCCCTTGGGGCACAGAATGGAAGTAGCAATATTGACTTGGCTCTATAGGGAGTTTCAAAGCTCCCTCACCCTTTATCATATTTGATCTTCATAAGGGTCTCATACAAAGGACCAAAGAGAAATAGTCAAGCATAGATGGCTCCTGCCCCTAACAAGGGTTGAATTCAACCCCAGGAGTGACTGTAACAGCTAAGTTTAGTTAGAGCTCCTACTTAACTTGTACCTCCCTCTTGGTTTGTTCAAGTTCTGTTATTAAATTAGAAGTACTGTTGAGTTAGGAGGTTGGGTCAAGGCTGAGCTCATCCTTTCACATTATGAAGTTGTTAATTTAAAGTATGCCCATGTTAGAGCTCTCTGTAAGAGAAGAGTATCCATCCCAGCTCATTCAATACTTTGTGGGGTGTGAGTTTCCTCTTCAGGGCCAACACATTATTGGAGGAAGGCAATTCCTACTTCTCCCACTTATTTCTGCCACTTAGAGAAAGGATTTCTGACCTGCCAGCCACAGGTTCCAGGTGTCACTTGGCACTTCTAGGCGGCTCCCAAAATTAGAGATTTCAGAAGGAAATTGTCATTCTCTAGAGGGCTCACCTTATGTCTCCAAAACTTATTAAATGACATCACAAAAAAGGCTTGGCAATTGGGATGAGGGAGTCTGGCCAGTAAGGACAGATGGTTGCCTGCAGGCATGGATGCATGCAGGATGGAAACAGAGACCTGACAATAGGTGGTGGTGATGACAGAGCTGAGATCCCGGGGAAGAGAATGAACTATCCCGGTTAGTATTGTGGAACACTTCCACAAGCAATGTCCTCCTTTATCCTTGAGTGGTAAGATAGAATTATCCTCATTTGGGGTGCCTGGGTGATTCCATTGCTTAAGCATTTGCCTTCAGCTCAGATCAGGATCCCGAAGTCCTGGGATTGAGTCCCACATCAGGCTTTCTGCTCAATGGGGAGCCTCATTCTCCTTCTCCTTGCTTGTGCTCTTTTGCTATCTCTGTCTCTTTCTCAAGTAAAGAAATCTTAAAAAAAAAAAAAAAAAAAAAAAAAAAGAATTACTCCCATTTTACAGATAAAGATCCTAAGGTCTAGTAAGGTCATGGAGCTACACATAACCAAGCTAGGCATCTTAGACCGTTGCTTAGTGGGTGTACACCTGATATCTGTGGAATAAAAGTAGAGAGTGTGCATTTGATAACACTTTTCAAATGATGAGAAATTTATGTTTGTATAGTCTTAAGTGTCTCCCCACAAGACGCTTGCTAATTACAAAGAGGCCCTTTACAACAGAGAAACTTGGCAGATGTCTCTTTAGTCAAGTGACAGATGTTAACATCACCAGGAATAAATCATGTTGACAGAATGTAGCTCCTGAATGATACACTAATAAGACTACAATGTTGCTTGGTGGTATTCTTGCCAAAAATGCACAATCGTGATCTAAACATGGGAAAAAATCAGACATTCAAATTGAGGGATATTTTCTAAAATGACTTAGCAGCACTCTTCAGTGTCAAGGTCATAAGAGAAAAGAGAGATTGACCAACGGTCATAGATTGGAGGAGACTAAGAAGACATAAAAAGTAAATGCAATGTGGGACTCCGGATTAGAACATAAGAAAACTGGCAAAATTCAAACAAGGTCTGTAGGTTAGTTAATAGGATTCTTACCTTAGTGTTAATTTCCTGGTTCTGATCATTGTACTAAGGTTGTGTAAGATGTTAATATCTTACACAAGCTAAGTGAAGCTAAGTGAAGGGTACTGAAGGTGAAGACGTTAGCAGAACTCTGAACTATTTTGTCAACTTTCTGTAAATCGAAAATTATTTCATAATAAAACATTTGATACATGTGATGATATATAGACTATATCTCAATTTTTAAAAATAATAAAACTCTTGACAAAGTAAAGCACTAATATATAGCTTCTTCAGATGGTAACTTCTCCACCAGTGCTTATTTTTCTCTTCTAATTTGAGATGGCATTTAGAATCTCTGTACGTTCCACATAATCTCAGCTCAAATGCCATGTCTTCCAAGAAGATCTACTTGATCTCCACAGCTAGAAGTTATGTCTTCTTCCCCTGAACTCCTGTGATACTTTATCTGCACCTTTAGCGGGGCATTTATCATCTCCATAATGGACAGTTATGATATTTCCCATCCATTCCTCTTGCCTAGCTCCTCTTCCCCTTTCTGACTCCAATCACAACTTTCTCATGGGAGCTGCCATGTGTTTACAGACCTGTCCCAAGCCACAGTTGATTGTTTCAGGGCTAGACATGTGACTCAGCTGGGCCAATCAAACACCTTCCCGGATTCCCCCCATCCACTGGAACTGAAAAGTTCAATTGGTCTGTGGTGGTGCTTTGAGTTATGAGATGTGGAAGGTGTTTGCCATCACCTTCACTGCTACGTGGGGGAACCCTGTCTATCACTAGAGAGGGAAGACAACACAGAGAGAAGCAGAGAGTGAGAGTGAGAATGGAAGAGACCTGATTCTATTTGTTTTTGGAGTTTTCGGTCTTTGCCAAGTATAGATTGGTTGGTTGACCCTACTGTCTACTACATAATCCCCAGAATCCAATCTCCCAATAAAATCTCCTTCCAATAACTCTTTTTTACTTTATTCAGCAAGTTACTGAAGGAGAACATGTGAGTCCAGTGTCCCACTCATGCTGCAATAATTCCCAACTCCAACTTCTGACCAGGATAGTTTTATGTAACTCTCAACCCAAAGACACTCAAAGAATATAGCTACTCTGAATTATTTCCGTAAATGTTTTATGTCTCCCACTCATCTGGGGATTGCTAAAGCCCCATTTAGATTGTTTCACTGGCATGTGGCTAAGGAGAAAACTAGAACAATGCGGTGAGTTATAAAGGTAATTTTTTTTTAATTGCTAAATTCTGAAATTAGTCCTTGTTAAACTTTATGGTGACAATCGAAAGTAATGCTTTATTTTTCCTTTTTTTTTTTTTTTTAATGTTCTTTGACAAATAACAAAGTATTGCCCCATTTGGGGAGGACACTTTACAGGGATGTAAAATCCCAGAGTCTGGGAAGCACTGGCCAGGTAGTGATTCCTCTGGGCCAGAGCCCTTGCCTAGCTCTCAGCCCTGCTCCTGATACACGAGGGTGGGAGGTACCTTGGAAACCAGTGAGATGAGCTAATGGGTTTAGAGAGCTGTGCTGGTCTCCTGCCTGTCACGCGGGGGTGATCTGATTCAGAACTGTTATAGCTTGTCCATTCACTCCATTCTTTTATGATTTTCAAATCAGGCCAGATTTCTTTATCTATTTGCAAAATGCCCCACTCATCCTGTGTGACCTTTCCTTTCAAGTGGACCTCAGATTAATTTTCTCTTTTATTCTTACATCAACTAGGGGTGGCTTGACTGGGAGGAGAGGTGAAAACTCTTCTCTCAGAACATGGAGGGTCAACTTGCTGTGGTGGGGAGAGAGTATTGGGATGGGAGTCAGATAGCCTTGCCGTCCAACTCTGGTTTTCCCTCTGGCTGGTTGCTAACTCTCAGGCAACTTGGCTTTAGTTCCCAAGCTTCAGTTTTCATATCTATAAAATGGGGACGCAGCCTAGCCTACATTCTGCATGGGGCTTTTATGAGGGGCTGAGTAAGGCTTTGGAGACAATCTGGAAGTGGAGGCAGGGATAAAGAGGTGCCAGGAGTTGTTTTACAGGGCCAGTTGGGGGTATTTGAGTAGGAAAGGATGAAATGACAGGAATGGGAAAGTAGAGAAGCTGCTAAGTACTTCTTAGCTATTCCTAGCTATGTCTCTTACTTGCATGTGACCTCAGTTCTCTGTGCCTCAGGTTCCTTGTCTGGAAAGAGTCAGGCCCCATGGTCAGGATGTCACATTGGGCACTGCAGTACACATAGAGCTGGTTAGGGAGAGAGAGGCATTCTGGGTGAAGGGGGCTGCAGCAAAGGTTTGGGATTAGGAATTACGGCGGATTGGATGAGAAACACTGGTCTCTCGTGATGTGTTTCTTGGGTATAATAATATTACTTCTCTATCATGATGAGAATTAAACAAAATAATACAGATGGAAGCCTCAGCTTGAACTGGCACATGGCAAACTTGGTCATGGTGCTTATCCTTACTGCTATTGTTTTATTTTACCCATAAAGGAAACAAAATCTCTGAGAGGTGATGTGGCTGGCCAAGTCACATAGTTATTGGAGTCAGGCAGGATTTGAACCCCATCTTGACTCTAGAGGCCAGGCTCTGAACAACTGTGATACAGTTGCCCCTTTGTGGGGCCTCTGCTCTGGACCCCAGCTGCCTGCCTGACTCAGCAACTGTGGGTGGCCTTGCCTCCTGTGCGTGGGCAGCAGAGCCCGTAGGAAGCCTCCCAGTTCCTTGAAAACCAAATATGGCCAGACCAGGCCCTCTGAGGCCCGACCCCCAGGCTGGGCTTGCTCCTGCCTGCTCATCTGCCTTGTGGGGCCCTATTCCCTATACAACCTCCTGGTTCTGCCCCAGTGGACTCTGGGACAGCCTCTCTTCAGACCTCCTTCCTCATGGGATCTTGTTGAGCAAGTTACTGAAGGAGAATATGTGAGACCAGTGTCTCTTCCATGCTGCAATAATTCCTAACTCCAAGCCTTTGCTCATTCAGGCCCCTCCACCGGGATGCCTCTCTCCTTTATTGCTCTTATGCATTCTTTGGTGTCCAGTGTGGGGTATCAGGAAGAGTTACTTCCAGACTGTGTGACCTGGAGCAAGACACTCATCACATCCATCCATCCATCCATCCATCCATCCCACCTTCCCTTCCTTCTTTCCTCCCTCCTTCCCTTCCCCTTTCTTCTTTTTGTCCTTCCATCTTTCCTTCCTTCTTTTCTTTCTTTTTTTTTTTAAATGTTTTTTCTTTTTTTTTTTTTAATTTTTATTTATTTATGATAGTCACACACACACACACACAGAGAGAGGCAGAGACACAGGCAGAGGGAGAAGCAGGCTCCATGCACCGGGAGCCCAACGTGGGATTCGATCTCGGGTCTCCAGGATCGTGCCCTGGGCCAAAGGCAGGCGCCAAACCACTGCGCCACCCAGGGATCCCCCTTCCTTCTTTTCTTTCCTTTCTTCCTTTTTTCCTTCTTTTTGTCTTTCCATCTTTCCTTCCTTCCATCCAGTGGGTACTTACCTGTGCCAGCCACTTTATGTACAGTCTCTCCTTGTAGACTAGAAGCCTCTTGAAGATTGCAGACCAGGTGCCAGAAGATAATTATTCAACCACTATCTATGGGCCAAGGCTTGTCTTCACTACAGTGCTAGTGAAGCTCTCATTATCACCTCCATTTCATGTTGGGAAGACTGACAGTAAGGGGTGGGGGAGGGGAATCCAAAAGATGCACAGCTGAGAGGAGCAGAGCTGAGATTGAACCCTAATCTGTAGGACTCTAGAGGTAGTACCGCCCAACTCCTAATGGAGGGACAGACCATGGTGACGGTCAGGTCCTGGGGGAGGGCTGAGACCACTTCTTCTTCAGGTCTTAGCTTCTGAGTAATCCCCTTAACTCAGAGCCTTTCTGAGGAAGCTATCCCTCACTTTCCCTACTCCAGCCCCTCTGTGACTGGAGCTGACCTCTGCCAGGGTGGCTAGAGAGGATTAATTCTTTCCCTTGGATCCTCCTTTATGAGCCCTTGAGAGTGCCTGTCCCGTCTCATAAACTGCAAAGTCCTTCTTAAGGTCAGTTGCACCCTCGCCTCAGCCCTGCAGGGAACAGCAGAGCAGAGAGGATTTTCCCCATGGTTTGAATGGGAAACTGAGGTTCCTGCACTGGTCATATACCACATTAGGAGGTGGCTTTGCTTCAAAGAGCTGAGCATGGAATTAGCTGCTAGGTCTTTCCTGAAACCACGATATGAAGTGCTTAGAATGCAGCAGATCCCAGCTCTGCTACTCGCTAGCTGTGCAGCCTTGGGAGAGTCACTTCACCTTTTCTTTTCTTTTCTTTTTTCTTTTCTTTTCTTTTCTTTTCTTTTCTTTTCTTTTCTTTTCTTTTCTTTTCTTTCTTTTCTTTTCTTTCTTTCTTTTCTTTTCTTTTCTTTCTTTCTTTCTTTTCTTTCTTTCTTTTCTTTTTCTTTTCTTTCTTTCTTTTCTTTTTCTTTTCTTTCTTTTCTTTTCTTTCTTTTATTTTCTTTCTATTTTACTTATTTATTCATGAGAGACACGGAGAGAGAGGCAGAGACACAGGCAGAGGGAGAAGTAGGCTCCATGCAGGATGTGGAGGATCCATGCAGGATGCAGGATCGATGTGGGACTCGATCCTGGGACTCCAGGATCATGCCCTGAGCTGAAGGCATGGGGCTCAATCTCTGAACCACCCAAGTGTCCCTCACTTCACCTTTCTGAACCTTGTCTTCTCTTCAGACAAATGGGGCAGTGCTAGGACCCATTTGAGAGATGTTGGGAGGTTGAAATAAAATAATGGTTGAGAAGCACTTAGCACAGTGCCTGGAACATAGTGGGTGCTCAGACAATGAGGTTATTATTGTGCTAAGTTCCTAACATAGAACCTCAGATCAGGAGGGTTATCCAGGCCAAGTCTAATTTACTAACATTCCTTTATCAGTACTGGGTGCCCAGCACATCCACCAGGACACCATCCCTATAACTCAGTGCCATTCTACGGATGAGGTAACTGAGGCTCAGAGAGGGAAAGTGACTTGCCCTAACTTCCTGTCTAATCAGAGGAAGAGTCTGGGCCTGGACTCAGATCTGTGTCTATACCCTCTGCTCTCCAACCTTATCATGCTAAGGCCCAGAGAAGTTATGCGGAGCCCCGCAGCAGCTGGGGGCAGGTCAGACCACGCTGGGGAGACCTCTGCCATCCTGGCAGATCTGCACAGGTCTGGATAATGCTCCACTTCTAAGATTAAGACAGGAGCTGACTAACATAATCACCTCAGAAGGGTCTTGGAGTCTGGTCCATGGTCTCAGGCCAGCCAGCAGATCTCAGCTTCCCCAGACACCTCTCAGCCCCCACTCCACCCCGTGGCCACCCCTCCAGCTTTCCACGTGCTCCCCCTCTTTTTCAATCAGCTGAACCTTCTGCCAAAGAAAACTCGTCGATGCCTGCAAACCAGCCAGCTGGGGAGGAGGCTGCCCTGGAATGTCGGAGGGGGGTCACCAAGCTGTTTGTGAGCAGGCCAGCAGAGAAATGTGAGCAGCTACCTTTTTTGGGGAAAGTCCGAACTCCGGTGGGAAAAGATCCAGGCCTGGGCCTCAGTTTCCCCATTATCATTCATATGGGGTATGAGTAACTCCAGCTGTTGATTCAATAGGTGGTAGGTGACTGCTGGGTGCCAGACCCTGAGCTGGCCACTTGAGATACAGCCAGGACAGAGCTAAGCCCTGTCCTTGGGGTTGACTTTCCAGCAGAAGGCAGGCCCTCAGTAAGTTTCCCAATGAGCCAGAGGCAGCTGCCCCCAGCCCACAACCCTTGATCAACACCCAGGGCTGGGCAGGTTTCAGAACTCAGAATGGGGAGGGGGCTTTATTTTTAATTTTAAAAAAATATTTTATTTATTTATTTATTTATGAGAGACATGAGAGAGGCAAAGACACAGGCAGAGGGAGAAGCAGGCTCCATGCAGGGAGCCCAATGTGGGACTCGATCCCGGTCTCCAAGGTCACAACCTGGGCTAAAGGCAGTGCCAAACCGCTGAGCCACCCGAGCTGCCCTGGAGAAGGGGGTGGGGGGCTTTAGAAGGTGATTCAGTGGGGCCCACTCATCTCCAATTAAATCTATGAATATTGCTGTCATTAGAAGTGTGAGTATTGAGTAGAAGTGAGGTAAATACTTGTTCTGCTCAGCCCCAGTCTATCAGGGTCAGGTTTTGCCTCCAGAGGAGTTTCCTTCAAATACCCAGAAAAGCCTTTAGTT
Source organism: Vulpes vulpes (assembly GCF_048418805.1). Taxonomy (NCBI): domain Eukaryota; kingdom Metazoa; phylum Chordata; class Mammalia; order Carnivora; family Canidae; genus Vulpes; species Vulpes vulpes. The sequence continues at coordinate 25,175,455 of NC_132789.1, read as the reverse complement.
GTCTCGGCTTTGTGGACTGTTCGAGTTGAGACAAGGGATTGAAGCCCTGATTCATCTCCCCATTTTCTCAGACGAGAAAACTGAGACTCAGGGCAGAGGAGTCACATACCCACGGCCCTGGAGCAGGCAAATGGTGCCAGTAGGTGGGATGACAGGTCTCAATGACTCTAGATTCAGAGCTGGTGCCTGGCAGGGCCCTTGGGTGGGAGAGAAGCAGGGGCTGAGTAGGGAAGGCTCCTGAGCCAACCCTGGGCAGCCCACCAGCCAGTCCTGCCAGGAAGGAGTTAAGAGCATCCTGGGCCTCAGCCAGGCCTCTGCAAGGCGGTGGCAGCAGCAGCAGCAGCAGCAGCTCCTCCTCTCAGGGCCTGCCTGTCTGGGGCCTGTTTACCAGGCAGCGCTTGCATCACCGGCTTCAATGTGCAGTGCAAACACACTCACATTCTTGGGTCATGAGAAATGCACAATTGTGATGACATCATGCCCAGGGAGAAGATTCACGCCAGCCTCACTCCTGCCCACAGTCAAAGCTGTTTAATTAGTGTTCTTAACTGGAACTCTTGTCTTCTTGTAAAAACCAACTGGAGAAATGTATGGGTGGGAGTGAGGGGGGTTGGAGTGTGTGTGTGTGTGTTTTAAGGCATAAAAATAGCCCATCTGGGACTCCTTTTGGGGTATTTGTGAGTATCAATGCACCACTGTTTATATTAAATCTATGTCACACTGGACGTTTTCATCTGAATTTGGCTTGGAGACAGTTTGAGGGAAACCACCCATGTCTTTTTGTTCCCTCTAGTTTTTCCTTTTGGGAGGAAGACACGTAGGCTAAGTAAAAAGGCCCTTGGAGATGATTTAGACCAACCCTCATTATAAAGTCAAGGAAAAGGAAGCCCAAAGAGGGGAGGGCCTTGCCTGAGGTCACACAGCAAGGCTCTGAGTTCCCACAACACTCATATGGCATTTTGCAACACTACCTTCAGCCCCCACTTTGGTTTTGTGAGTTGGTTTTTCTAGGTGTTGGGAAGAGAGATGCCTCTAGCTAGAGACCTTCCTGGATGTCTTTTGAGATCAGAGTGGAGGTAATGCTGTTGTTGTTGTTGTTGGTGGTGGTGGTGGTGAATGTGGAGATGGCCTGGGAGCAAAGGAGAGAGATTGGGACCACAGGAGACCTCAACCTCACTCCCCTGATACCCTTTCCTCCAACAAAGGAAGCTACCCTAGGCAATCCCAGGCTTCCTTTATCACTCTCTTTGTAAGAAGTGCCACCCCCTAACTGGCCTCCTGTGATGATTGAAGACTTATTTCTGGGGATCCCTGGGTGGCTCAGCGGTTTAGCACCTGCCTTTGGCCCAGGGCGCGATCCTGGAGTCCCGGGATCGAGTACCACGTCGGGCTCCCGGCATGGAGCCTGCTTCTCCCTCTGCCTGTGTCTCTGCCTCTCTCTCTCTCTCTCTCTCTCTCTCTCTCTCTGTGTCTATCATGAATAAATAAATAAATAAATCTTAAAAAAGAAAGACTTATTTCCTACCAAGAGGTGCTAAATTTTTAGCAAATGAAAAGAGGAGACACCTCATTAAATTTGACTTTCAGATAAACAACAAAAAATGCTTTAATTTTTAAAAAGATTTTATTTATTTATTTGAGAGAGAGAGAGAGAGAGCATGAGCAGGGAGGAGGGGGAGAGGGAGAGGGAGAGGGAGAGGGAGAAGCATGAGGCTCCATCCCAGGACCCTGGGATCATGACCCAAGTGGAAGGCAGATGCTTAACTGAGCCATCCAGGCGCTTCTAAAAAACAAAAAATGTTTTAGTATAGATATGTCTCATGCAATATCGGGGCATCTGGCAATCTTAATCCTCTTCATCTTCTCATCATCATTGTGGCAGATACAGTGCCTCCCCATCAGTCTACCCTCTCCTTCCTCATTAACTGAACCCTGACTTTGTCTGGAGTGGCATTGTGTCCCAGGTGATGAGTCAATCATGATTAGTCTAAGGTAGTCATGACAATCCTATTCTCCTTTGCCTTCCCAGACTCCCTTGCAGTCAGGAATGATCTGGTGGCTGTAAAATATGTCTGTAAATTTTTTGACACTCTCCCTTTGAAAAGGTGGAGACTCATCCCCACAACCTTGACTACTGACTAGACTTGGTGACTTAATGACTCATTTCAAAGAGTGACTTCTGAGAGTAGGTCATAGAAACCATTGTTGCTTCTGGCCTGCTGTTCTGGGTTACTCACTCTGTGGGGAAACTAGCGGCCATATTATGAGGACATTCAACAGCCCTGTGGAGAGGCCCGCATGGGAGGAACTAAGTCCTCCCACTAGTAGCCAGCACCAACATGCCAGGCATGTGAGTGAGACACCTTGAAAGTGACTTCAGCCCCAGTCAGGCCTTTGAATGATTGCAGTATGGGCCGACATTTTGACTGCAACATAAGCCAGAGATATCTTTCTGTTAAGTATATTTTTAAAGATTTTATTTTGTTTATTTATTTATTTATTTTTAAGACTTTACTTTTAAGGGATACCTGGGTGGCTCAGTGGTTGAGCATCTGCCTTCAGCTCAGGCCATGATCTCAGGGTCCTGGGATCAAGTCCTGCATCAGGTTCTCCACAGAGAGCCTGCTTCTCCCTCTGCCTGTGTCTCTGCCTCTCTCCGTGTGTCTCTCATGAATAAATAAATAAATAAATAAATAAATAAATCTTTTTTAAAAAACGATTTTACTTTTAACTAATCTCTACACTCAATGCGGGGCTTGAACTTAAGAGTTGCATGCTCTATTGACTGAGCCAGCCAAGAGCCCCTGTATTAATCATATTTTAAATTTTATATATTTTATGATTTTTAAGCATCTTTGGAGAGCCTTGCTGGCTGGGAAAAGACTGCCCCTCCCAGTTAGGGCTGGCTGATTCCTGGAGACAGTAAACAGCCTATTGGTGAGCCCACCTTTCATACATAAATCAACTAATCCTGAGTCTACACCCCCAGCCACCTGCTTATCTAACTCACACACCAAGCCAATATTTCCCCTGACCTAGATCATCCTAGGGCCAGGTACTAGACAACTAGGGACAGCCCCTCTGCCCCAAAGTCCACTGGAATTATCCAAACTATGCAAACATTGCCCTGCCCTGCCTTGCTTTTCCCACAGAAACCCCAATGGAGGTTGTGGCCTTGGCCTTCTTTTGATCCTTTCTGACTCCTGGCTGACACTGATGCTTTCTCCTATCTATGGCCCTGCATGGTACGCTGTGCCTCTTGTTTCTAGGAGAACTATGAGTAATGTTCAACATTGCCTTCAGTGGCATTGAACTTTCCGTGTTGTCATGTAGTCATCTTGATAAATTAGGATTCAGACACAAATCACCCCTGAGAGATCCTGATCCAGAGCCACATAACTTCGCCATCCCTAGCTGACCCACAGAAACTGAGAGACAGTAAAATGTTTACAGTCTTAAGCAACTAGGTTTTGGGTAATTTGTTTCCCAACAATGGGTAACTAACATGAATGGTCATGTGACTGTGTTCTGACTTGTACAACATAAGGGAAAGTATGCTGGGGTGCTTCTAGGAAGCTTTCCTCATAAAAGAATCAGAAGGGAGAGGCGAGCTGAGGGGTATCACCCTCCTTGAACAAGGATGATACTTAGAGAAATGACAGCCGTTGGGGGACCAGGAAGCACTAAAAATAAGGATACGGGAGTGAAAAAGTAAAAAGCACTTGTGCCTTTTATTTTTATTTATTTTTAAATATTTTATTTGTTTACTTGAGAGAGAGAGAGAGAGAGAGAACAAGCAAGAGAGAGCATGAGCAGGGAGGAGGGGTAGATGGAGAGGGAGAAGCAGACACCCTGCTGAGCGGGGAGCCTAGTGTGGGAGCCTGCCCAGGATCCTAGGATCTTGACCTGAGCTGAAGGCAGACACTCAACTGACAGAGCCACCCAGATGCCCCTATTTTTATTTATTTATTTTTTTAAAAAAATGTATTTATTTATTTTGGAGTGAGAGAGTGCATGCCCATGAGTGGGGAGAGGAATAGAGGGAGAGAAACCTAAGCAGATTCTATGCTTACCGGGCCCAACTTAAGGCTTGGTCTTAGGACCCTGAGCAGAAATCAAGAGTTGGCTGTTCAACTGACTGAGCTACCCAGGTGCCCCACACTTTAAAACATCATTAAGCTGGTGGAATGATTCCATGACCACCTGCATCTGGATATGCAGGCAAGCAAACAATCAATGTGCTTATGGTTTAAGCTACTGTATTCTGCAACTTGCAGCTTAATGCATTCCTAACCAAAATAATCAGCATGCACAATAGCACCTCACTTTACTGGGAGTAACTTGTGTGATGACTTACTTATCTACAATCTGAAATGAAGCTAAAAGCCCAACTGAACACCAAAACCAATATCACAGTGTCCATACCAACCACCTTACCCTTAGGTAAGTGGGTCCTGGTCTTCACTCATAGCCTTTTAACTTTTACTTTAGACACAATTCTAACAAGCCAATCCTAAGGTATCTTCCCAGGCACAGGAGCTTAGAAATAAAATTCAATTCAATAATCAATCATTTGCTATTGTACAATGCACTGTGGGAGGCTGTGCATGACACTGGGTATCCATAAGTGAGCATTAAGAGAGAGAGCAACATGATCTGATTGGCCAAGCAACTTGGGCTGTAGAGACCAGAGCAAGCCTGGAAAAAGGAAAAGAGTAAAGTTGCTAGGGAATGCCAATTTATTAAGAAAATATATATTTCAAAGTATTTTTCCATGGAAAATTCCAGCTACAGGACAAATCACTCTAACTCTTCTTAATTGTTGCTAATACTGGTTTCCAAAATACCCCAAATACTTGTATGCTTTAACTTCCTGACTCTCTTAAGAAAGTTTTCACAAGTTAAATACTGTGCTGGGCCTGGATCTGAGTTCAGAGGAGATGCACAATGTTGGCAATTCTAAGATATCCTGATGCGCAGTTATTCCACTTGTGTAGATGGGCATCTATGGCCTAGGAACAGTGGGAGTGACACGATAAACTAGTGGCAGAGTGAGGACTAGAACCCAGAACTCTGAACATTTCCTTTCTCCAGGCAGTGAGGAAGGTAACATCAGTTCCCTCAAACCACCCGAACATTTTCTCTCATGAGGAAGAGGGTCTTCAAGCTCCCTCACCCCCACCCCCACCCCTCAGGTCAGGAAGCTCTGCCTGCCCAGGATTTCCTGTGTGTGGGAAAGAAACAGAATGAGCAGATAAATCCTCCGAGGCTTATTTTCAAGTGCATGAGGCCCTCTCCCTGGCCTCGATGCCCTGGCCAAGATGACCAATCCATTGACACATGTTTTGTGTGTTTCTAAAAGTACTTTAAAATGATGACTGTGCACCCATGAAGCTGGATGTGGTAGCAGAGGACCGTATGGGTCATTGTTCCTATGCTTGGGGGGCTACCTTGGTTTGAGTCCTCCCAGAAGCAGACCCTGGGACAAATATTTAAGTGTCACTAGTCTATCTGGGAAATGAATCCCTGTGGGAGAGTAAGGAAGTGAGACAGGGAATGGAAGTTTGCCAAGAAGGGAAGCATTATCAAGGTAGTCACTGGGGTGGATAACTAGAGCTCAGCCCCACTAGGGACCTCTCAGAGACAGTGTTGGGCATACCTCAGTCATCCCAACCAAAGATTTAGGGAGCTGGGGTGTCTACCCACCAATTTTCCACCCTTCAATGGTCAAGGGCTGCCAGTTCTTGGCACTTCCAGCTTACCCGCATGTAGTCATGAGAGCTCCTGAGGCCAGAATGAATAATGCTGTCAGGCAGAGTTATAGGATTGACAGTGAGCAGCTTTTGGTGGGTAGAGGTGATTGCAGTGGGATATGGGTGGTGTCTGTTCCAGTTGACCACTAATTGGTTTTACATTCACAGGAAAAGGTGGACGTGGGCCCAGGAGACAGGACTCCCCCTCTCTGGGGGAGGATGTGAAGGGTGTGTTCACTGCAACAGCAGGGGCTTTTTCCTGTCTGGGCCTCCATCCCTGCTTTCTTCTTGTGTTGGGGAGCCCCGTTTCTGTGATAGTCAGCTAGAATATCCACGTCTTCCTCTTTGACACTCAGCTAGACCACATTGCCCAGCCTCCCTTATAGTTAGGAAGAGCCATGTGCTGATACCAGAGAGTGAAATGTGAGCAGAATGGCTGTGTGGCTCCTCCAGACTTGGGCAAAAACAAACAAACAACAAAACAAGACCTGCCACATACTGTGCATTTTCCTATTTTCCCTTTCCATGGCTTATTTAGGGGCTGATGGTGGAATGTCTTTAATGGTGCTTTGGTGGAAGACAGTGTCATGCAAATTAGTACAGAAATCACTTTGCTAGCTGGAGTTATCTCTAGGAAGGAACAAGAAGATCTAGGAAGCACTTTGCCTCTTGTTCCAGGTAGAGAGAACAGCATGGACAAAGGCCATGGGGCAGGAAAGAGGAACCCAAAGCAAGTTGGTGTGACTGAAGGTAATGAGCAAGGGGATAGTGGTATGAGAGAAAGGTGCATGATCCTGATACAAGATTCATGGGTTTGTAGCAGGTATTTGATGGGTTTGGGCCAGACACAGCCTTGGCACCCTCTCCTGTCTCCCTAGGGCAAAGCATCAGCTTAAGAAACCAGATTGTAACCAGGAGGGGCTGAACCCAGAAGCTCAGAATCTGTGTGTGGCTTGGATAGTCGTGGAGTTCAGTGAGCCCCATGCCTGGGGTCCTCTGTTCTGGAGTCAGGGCCCTCTGAAGGGCTCTTCTGTGTTCCAGTCACAGCCCAGCCACCCCCCTAAAAGGATCATTCCCAGGTCACCTGGCCTGAATTTGGTGAGTCTTGAAAATCAGGAGGCCCAGACCTTCTCTTGGGCTGAGTCCCTCTCTTCCTACAGGAATGACTCTAATACCAGAGCTACAGGCTGGTCTTATGGGCTAGCCTGGGAACCTCACCACATTGTTTTGTTAAACCTCAAGTAACTGATTTAAGTAATGAAGTGTTGGGCCAGAGCTGCTTGCCTGACCTCCTGGGCTGCTTTTCGCCTGCCCTGCCCCCACCCCCTCCCCCAGAGCAGTGTCCTCTCGGGAAATGCAGCTGACCCAGCTGCATCCGTGGGAAGGCCTGGCCCCCACACCTCGCCCTCCTAGCCCTGCTGAGGCCTCAGGAAATGACCCTCTTAGCAGCCGCGAGCTGCGATCCAGAGGACAATGACAGAGAGACGGAAGCCTGTTTGTCTCAACTAACTTGTCCCTTTGGGTGGATGCCAGCTGCTGGAAACACAAAACTGAAGATTCAGTGGGAAAATATATTTAAAAAAAAAAACAAATAATCCTATGGGCTTTAGCCAACTTCTGAGGCTCTGAGGGATTTTGTTTTCTTTAATTGTGTGTGTTGTGTGTGTGTGTGAGTTTAAAATATAGATAAGGCTCAGAGAATCAAAGAATCTAAGGTTTGGAAGATCAGCTGTCCCACCCAAGCTGCAGGCCCCTGTGGCATCTGTCTTTATGTGGCTGGGCCCCACCTCTCCACACCACTGTTAATTATATTACTTGGCTTTGGCCACTGTCCCCAGCACACCTACACTTACCACCTAGAAACCCAAGAGCTCTTCTCAAACCCAAGTCCGGCCACCCCTTCTAGGGCTGCAGGCCAGCTCTGTCTCAGCTCAAATGCCTCTAAGGGGCTTCCTGACCACTCTCTCTGAAACAGCACCTCTCAACTGTTCTCTCTCAAAACATTCATCATTGCACTTAACCCTATCAGGAGTCATCTGGCTGGTTTACATATGCCCAGTGCATAGTAGGTGCTCAGTATATGTTTGTTGACTGACTGAATGTTTTCCAGTGGTAGTTGCATTTAGATCAGAGTTGACTCAGAGAATTCAGTGTTGATTGACTTGCAACAAACATTAGTATTGGTTACAAAGAGTGTGCCAGGGCCAGTAGGTAAATCAATCGAGAATATCCCTCATTCACTCATTCATTTGGAGAGTAGAGCCCTGAATAGGTAGGGATTTGGTTGAGGGGTGCAGAGAACAATAAGGAAGTGTCATGGAAGAGGGGATTTAAGGTGGGTTTTTCATCAAAAGAGAAGCCAGATGGGCTGGAGGACTGTCCAACTTGAAGGAACTGTCTGGCTTGGAAAATGTGAACCTAAATGTGTTTGGGAAAGGAAGAGAGCTGGGTGGCTCAGCAGTTGAGCATCTGCCTTTGGCTCAGGTTGTGATCCTGGGGTCCTGGGATCGAGTCTTGCATCCAGCTCTCTACAGGGAGTATTCTTCTCCCTCTGCCTGTGTCTCTGCCTTTCTCTGTGTGTCTCTCGTGAGTAAATAAATTAAATCTTAAAACAAAAAAAAAAAAGAGAAATGGAAGACAGCCATGGAGGGCAGAATTTAATTTATTCCCACTTTGGACTCCAGGAAAGGCAGAGACCCGGTTTCATTGGGGGCACTCCACAAGGTGGGGACACTCCGCCTTGTTTGCTGAAGCAGTGGAGCGATGAATGTGAAGGGCTGAGGTGGGCTGGGGGTGAAGCTGTTTTGTCATCCGGAATCCTTGAGTGCTGTGCTAAGCACTCTGGGTTTTCATCAAGAGGCAACAGAGTCTAATAAAAATAATGACGCTGAGAAGCCTGTTTCAAGATCCTGGATGTCACCGGCTCCAGAGTTTCAGTTCTCCAGTGATGCAGACTATTATGAGACGCTTCTGGAAAGTACAGTCACCTGGGACCCATCCTGGAAGGGTCTGATTCTCTGTTAGTTGGAGTTGGGGCCTGGTCACCTGCATTTTTACAACCTTTCCAAACGTTCTCATCATTTGCCAGGTTTGGTGACCACCGAGGTTCAGAGAGCTGAAGGCAGGCAGACAGCGGCAGAGGGGGCATCCGAACCAGGTCCATGTGGCCCTCCGTGTTTCCTCGCTTCTTCTGCAGCCTCCCTCTGGACTAGCTCCTCTCTCCAGTTTTCTTTTCCCCGGGATGCAAGTATCTGGCTGAGGCTGCCAGCTCCGTTCTCTCTTCCACTCCCCACCCCCAGCCTCAAAGGTCAGGTACCTCCCAGCCTTCTGCGGGCATGTCCATTTATGGCTCTGTTGTTCCAAAATGTGGCCAAATTTATAAACTCCCCCTTCCCGGAGACACGAAACAATTTGCGCAGAGTACAGTGTGGTGGGGAGAGCTGGGAGATTCGTCCGAGGCCTGGACTTCAGCCCGGGCCCAAGCCCAAAGAACTCTGGCGTGGGACAGGCCCCAGTCTCTCCTTGGGCCTCAGTTTCTCCACCTACAGAGCAAAGGAACTGGACTAATCATTCCTGAAGTTCTTCTTACATTTAGACACACCCAATTTACTACTTACAAATACCAATTTTGTAAATCTGTGGGCCCAATAATTGTAAAAGGGCTGGAGGATGGACTGCAACTCTAGGCTCTTTTGCTTCTTTTCTTTCTTGATAGCTTACTTGGTTTTTAAAATTAAAACAATTACTCAAGGAATCAGTTTCCACGGTGAAATGAAAGTCCCCCTCATCTGCTCCCTATTCCTACATTCCTCCCCAGAAATATCTATTGTCAAAAGTTTGGAATGGTGCTTTGAAGACAGGATTCTCTGCCTTTATTTATACGTGTATTTGTGTTAATAAGGGAAGGTTTTAATGGCATTTGTTTCTTACATACATGAGAATTGTATAGTTGGCATCTCACTCTTTTTTACGTAATGTCTTATATTCCTCTTGCTGTATCAACCTCTTTATTTATTTTTAAGATTTTATTTATTTGAGGGAGACTGAGTGAGAGGGAGCATGAGAGGAGGGTGGGTCAGAAGGAGAAGCAGACTCCCCACTAAGTGGGGAGCTCGATGTGGGGTTTGATCCTGGGACTCCAGGATCATGACCTGACCTGATGGCAGACGCTCAATTCATTGAGCCACCCAGGTGCCCCTCAACCTCTTTTTTTTTTTTTTAATTTTTATTTTATTTATTTATGATAGGCACACAGTGAGAGAGAGGCAGAGACACAGGCAGAGGGAGAAGCAGGCTCCATGCACCGGGAGCCCGACGCGGGACTCGATCCCTGGTCTCCAGGATCGCGCCCTGGGCCAAAGGCAGGCGCCAAACCGCTGCGCCACCCAGGGATCCCCTCAACCTCTTTTTTAAAAAACAGTTTGAGGTATGATTTATATACTATAAAATTCACCTGTTCTGAGGGTATAGCCCAATGACTTTGGCAAATGTGTAGGGCCATGCCATTTGACAATGAGCTCTTTGTCACTGGAGGTATACAAGCATACAAGTGGAGCCTGGCCAGTCATTTGTCAGGAGCTGTAAAGGAACTCTCAAAATCTGATGGGAAACTGGGCTGTGTGGCTTCCAAAGAGCAGTTTGGTTAAGGGGTTAAAACATTTCCACACCCTGCCCTGCCCCACAAGTGCCCTTGGGCCCATTTGCCAACATCCCTCAACCACAGGCAACCACTGATCTGTCTCCATAGATTTTCTTCTTCTGGACATTTCACATAAATGGAATAATTACAATATGCTCTTTTGCATTTTACTTCTTTGCTTAGCATAATGATTTGGAGGTTCATCCATGCTGTATGTGTATCATCCTCTCTCTTGCGAATATGCCGGTGTCTAGATATGCTACATTTTGTTTGTTTGCCAGTTGATGGACTCTAGGAGCATATTCAGTTTGGGGCTATTAGAAATGATATTGCTATAAGTGTTTGCATACAAGTTTGTGTGGGCATGTGTTCTCATTTCTCTCGGGCAGATAACCTCAATCCCAACCTTTTAAACTACTATGGTGTCCTCCACTGGAAAAATGAACTCTGATGTCACCTGTCCTCTGTCAATGGTCATTTAGATTGTTTTCAAGGTTTTATTTTTTTTTATAGATTTTTAATTTCTTTATGAGAGAGAGAGAGAGAGAGAGAGAGAGGCAGAGACACAGGCAGAGGGAGAAGCAGGCCCCACACAGGGAGCCGATGTGGGACTCGATCCTGGGTCTCTAGGTTTACACCCCAGGCTGAAGGCGGCGCTAAACTGCTGCGCTACCGGGGCTGCCCTGTTTTCAAGGTTTTATTCTCACAAGCCCGCTGGTCTGAGATTCTTCACCTATCCATCTTTGGGTGTGTGTGCTAGAAGAGAAATGGCTTGGTCATAGAGTATGTACATTTTACATTTGTTAGATTGTTGCCAAATCATCCTCCATGATACTCTTGCCTTCTCTTCAAAGGAACAGAGAATAGTGAGAGAGAGAATCCACTACAAAGATATCACCATGACTCCCACTCTGCCCATTGAGCTTGAGGGACTGGACAGGTAGGAGAAAGGCCTGGATAGAAGTCTCCAGGCTGGGGCAGTTACAAGATAGCTGAGGTCAAGCAGGAGAAAGCAGAGGCTGGTACAGGCACTAGAACCCTTCCTCCCAAGCTTCTCCTCTGCAAGCCTATAGGTAATGAACTCTTTGTCACTGAAGGTATGTAAGTGAAGCCTGGCCAGCCATTTGGGAGGGGCTATAAAGGTATTTTCAAAATCTGATGGGAAACTGGGCTATGTGGCTTCCAAGCAGCAGTTTGGCTAAAGAGTTGAGAACATGGGCTTAGCTGGCAGGGGCCCCTAGTTCAAACCTCAGCTCGGCCATTTCCTAGCTCTCTTCCTTCCAGCCTCCAGGTAACCATGGTTCTGACTCCTATCACCACAGAATTATCTTGTGCATTCTAGAACTTCATGCAAATGTTATTACACAGAACATTCTCTTGTATCTGGCTTATTTCATTCGTATTATGTTCATGAATTCCTGAGTTGTTTTTTTTTTTAAATCTCCCTTCTCCAGTAGGAGACATTCATCAATATTCAGTGATTCATTAATTTCTTCCATCACTGAGTCACTCATTCAACAAATATTTCTTGAGCCCTTACTGTATGGGGAGGGCCGGCCAAACACAGTAACCCATGGCAAAGACTGGTGAACTCTGAGTCTCCCAGGATTTTCTTTGAGTACAGACTATTTTGGCTCCAAATTCAGAATGGTGACAGCCCTACTGTGAACTACCCCAGTATCACGTAGAATCCCAGTTGCCAGAGGCCAAACAGCTCAGTGGTGAGGGGCTCAGACTCTGGCATCCATACACCTGCACTTAGTAGGTGATTAATAAACAGTGGCTATGACTATTTCCTTGGCACAGAAACATTGTAAGGAGAAGAGCCTTCCCCTTTTCCTAATCTTTCATTGGCCCTAAAAGGTAGGTACTATTACAATCTACATTTTACCAATGAGGAAAGGATGCTCAGAGAGGTGAGATAACTCTCCTGAGGTTGCACAACTGGTGAGTGGCTGTGTCAGGATTCAAACCCAGATCTGCTGAGTATCAAGTATGAGCTTTCACCTCTGCTACAGGGAATCAGCTGACGCCTCCTCCCCCTTCCTTTAAGCCAGAATCGCTCTGGACAAAGGTTGTGCACTTTGCCATTTCTTGTTGTCTTTTTCCTACTTTGAGGGTCAACCCAGGATGTTTTCCTAGCTTTGGATTTTGTCTATTTCAGCTTAAAATAATATTGGAGGGGGTGGGGAGAAGCACAGCTCACCAGCACCAATTCCTGCCCCTGTCCAGCATCCTGGGCCTGGGATCGAAATGGGCTCACTGCAATCTGTCCCCCTCCATCCTGCTTCCTGGGGAATGTCCTCTTTAGGGTCTTCCTGGACCCTCACTTGAAAGGTCTATCAAGTGCTCTCTAATGGCAACATTTTCCTAAGTGATAGACATGAGATTATACATTTGGGCTAGTTGTTACCAATGACCTGACTCACCCAGCTCAGCTTGTTCCTGTGAGTGAATGAGCCTTTCATTTTAACTGCTGGCTTTTAAGGGGCCAAGCATCCATTTTTCCAACCATGTAAAATCTATTAGAGAAGGAAAAATGTGATTCAAAGAAGTAGTTAAGTTTTCTCCATGGGAGCAAATTTTCCAGGGAAGAAAATATGTCAATCTTATGATATAATTGAGTGGCTTTCAAAAACATATTTTTTCAGCACATGAACCCTTTTGCAGAGGCCATTTAAGCTGAAGCTCAATATACAAATGGTAAAAGTGGAGTTTCTGTGACAGAAGGGGGAGGAGTGAGGTTGCCAACAGGCACAGGTTCCCTCTCACTCCCTTGCCACTCATTTCTCTGTGAAACTTGCCACTGGGTGTGGAACCCAGTTTGAGAACCTCTGAAAGCACCCTGGCCCGGGAGTAAGAACCCTGGGTCTGAGCTCCAAGGTCATTCTTTACTGGCGTGGGACCTCAGAAAAGGGGGCAGGCTTCTCTGGACTCAATTTTCCCATCTGGGAAATAGCACAGTTGTAACTAAATATAAACTTCTTTCTAGTTCCAAGATTCTGTGTTACTTGGGAAAATTTAGTTTGAAGCAGTAAACTGTTGGAAATACTGACTTTTGAAAAAAAAAAAGAAACAAAGTTCTCTTGTTCGAGGACATCCAGTAACAAACCCATGGCTATACAAGTATTTTCTAAGTAGAAGTGCTGTGGATCTCGGGTCTCCTTGCATGACTTGATAGAAAAAGACCAGGAGGTTCATTTGCTTCATTATTCAAAAGTAGGTTAAGTCAAATCATCATGCTGTACAGCTTAAATTTACACAGTGCTGTATGTCAATTACATCTCCATAAAACTTGGGGGGGGGGGAAGGAGATAATATTAAAGTGTCAAAAAAAAATACTACCCAGGAAAATCGCTCCTACAAATCAATGCCAAAGTCACTAACGTATTACCATATGTGTGGCAAGGGGAACACTCTAGAAAAAAAAAAAGTAAGCTAGAGTTGTCCCCTGTTATCCCATCTGTGTAATTGATTTGTCAATAACCCTTTCTCTCATGTTCATTATAGGAAATGTACTAAGTAATGAAACGTACTTAGTAATGAAAAGCCAAATGACATTAGCAAAGGCGGTTACTGAATATCAATGTAGACAATTAAAAAAAAATCAAACACACATGTGCACCTGGGAAAACCAGCAGTTCTGCTTTGCTTAGTGGTTTTTTGGGACACAGAGCTCTTAGTGCTAACACCAGAAAAATCCTAGGCAAGCTGGGTTGAGTTGGTCATCCACCTGACATATAGCAGTGACTATGTGCTAGATGCCGTTCCAAACATGTTTCACATATTAATTTTTTATTTTTTAAAAAGATTTCATTTATTTACTCATGAGAGACACAGAGACAGGCAGAGACATAGGCAGAGGGAGAAGCAGCCTGTTGCAGGACTTAATCCCAGGGCCCCAGGATCACTACCTGAGCCAAAGGAAGACATCCAACCACTGAGCCACCCAGGTGCCCCTCACATATTAACTTTTTAAATCTGAATTACAATCCTATAAGGGAGGTACTATCATGATCTCTATTTTGTAGGTCATCAGGAGGAAACTACAGCTCAAAGGGGTAAATGGCTTTTCCAAGGCCACACAATTGGCTGGAGGCGGAGCCAGGATGAAAACCCACCCAATATGGCTCTGATGCCGGTACCTGCTAACATCACGTCATCTTGCTCCTAAATTGTGTCTTTGGCGAATCACAGAGCTATGGCCAGTGTGTGGCCAAGGCCAGCCAGTGCTAATGTCATTTGGGTTTTCATTATTAAGTACGTTTCATTACTTAGTACATTTCCTATAATGAACATGAGAGAAAGGGTTATTGACAAATCAGTTACACAGATGGGATAACAGGGGACAACTTTAGCTTACTTTCTTTTTTTTTTTCTAGAGTGTTCCCCTTGCCACTCAGGAGACCCAGGCCTGGCTCTCTGTGTAATATTGAGGGACTATATCAGCTTCTTTGGATCCTGGCTTCCAGCTTGGTGAAATAAGGGGGCTGGTCTGGAACAATTTTTTTAAGTAGAACTTGTCACTCAGGACCCCAATGCATAGAACAGACCATAGTCACAAAATGTACATCGTCAGCATTTAGCTGGAAATTCTTCACGGTATACAGAATTCCTGAAACTCTGCTCCATAGCCTGAGGCTTCCAAAAGTGGAGTGTGAAAACTTGTGGTTTAATTGCTCTCTAAGGACCTTTGGAGCTTTAAAATTAAATCCAACATTTAATTCAAACATTTCATTTGTTCATGCCACAAAAATGTTTGAACTGCATAAGATTTGCCAGGCACTGGTCCAGGCACTGGGGCATCAGAGATGAGCTAGACAAGGATCTCTCCACCCTGGCGCTATTGTTGTTTGGGGCTCTTGTGCCTTGCAGAATGTTTAGCAGCATTCCTGGTATCTACTCGCTAGATGCCAGTAGCTCCTGCCCAGTGTGACAGTTCCAAATGTCTTCAAATGTTTCCAAACCGAACTTGGGGAGTAAAAATCAACCCTGGTTAAGAATTATTGAGCTAAAGTTATAAAGATCTCTCATTTCATGAGTTTATGTTCCCTGGGGAGGGACAGACAACAAACATTTCTTTTTTAAAGAAATGTGTGCTAAAGCGAAAATGGGGTGATGAGTTGGATGAGCAGAAAAGGTGTCTCTGAGAGGATGATATTTGATCTAGAACAGGAATGTCCAGCAGGAAGGAGCCAGTCATGCAAAGATCTGAAGGAAGAATGCTTTGGTCAGAGGAAGCACTGAAAACAAAGGCTGAGAGGTGAACAAAACTTGGCTTGATTAAGGTACATAATAAAGGTCAGTGTGCTAGGAACATTGAGGATCAGGGCAGAGGCAGGAGAGGTGAGCTGAGGGGGCATGGAAGGCAGGTAGAAAAGGGAAGGATCATATCATTGAGGGCCTCATGGGCCAGGGGAGGGAGGCTATTTTTAATTATGACCCTTGCCATGTGCTCCTGGGCTAGGTACTAGGGACACAAATGTGAAGAAAATAGTGAGCCCACAGAGGATGATACAATTAATTCTGTCTGAGGTGAGTCTAGGCAGGCTTCATGGTGGAGGTAACATTGGAGCTCATTTGAAGGATGGATAAGAATCCATTCTGTGGAGAAAAAGAAGAAGCAGAAATTGTTTCCCATACACTATGCATGTGATTCTCTCTATTAAAGTTGTTAAATTGCTAACTCCTGGGTCCTATCCCCAGAGGTGGTAGGGCCCAGGAATCTGTATTTAACACAGTGTTGTAATGATTCTGAAACAGTTGGAGGGGGACCTCACTTTGAGAATAGTGCTCCATGGCTTTCCTGTCACTTTTCTGGTGCTTGGTGGCGTATGAATGTCTGGGCAAGTCTTATTCCAGTTGGAAAGCATTCACTGGTTTATTGTATACCAGGGCCCAGGGGTAGAAGAGAAAGGCAGAAAGACCCAGTCTCTACCTCTCTGTGTCTCCAGTTATTCCTTCTCTTGTATGAAGAAACGGAGGCTCAGAGAGGATAAGTGACTCCCCCAAAGTACACAGCTTAGAAGAGGCCCATCTGGACACTGACCCCCGGTCCAGTTCTCTTTCTCTTCCACCAGCCACACTCAGGGTGTTCTGCTCTAGAGAATCCCTGCGTACACCACCCATGAAGCTAGTGTCCCCTGATTTGAAAGTCAGTTCTGACTCACACCAGAGGGAGCCACATGAAGCCAAGCAGGCCAGTTGCCAAAAGACCGGGCAGGAGAATGGACACAGGGTGCTACACACAAAGCTCTGAATGAGCAAGTGTCCCAAACGTTGGTTGTTTTTCTTTCTTCCAACGGACACACATGGCTATGAGGGGAAAAAATCTCACAAAAATATTCAGACCACAGGAAATATGTTGGCAACTGCCAGAGGTGTGGACAGGGGCTCTTGCAAGAACGGGCTGGTATGAGGCCAGCGCCAGGGATGACTGCTGGGAGTGTGACTAAGAACCTTCCTTCTCTGAAATCCAACCTCCTTTCCTTTTTAACTGGGTATTTGGGCCGCTGAGACCACACCAGATGTGGATCTGGAGCTGTACAAGTGGGTGATGAGCATGAAATTGTGTAAGCTGGCAATCATATAAGTGTGTAATGGCATAAGGGACTAAGCAGGTAAAAGGGTAACCCTGGAAGAGGGCAAGCAGATCAGCAAGTAAGTATGTAATTGCATTAGCACATGAGAGTGCAAGCATGTAAAAGGTCCATGTGCAAGGAGATAAGTGTTGGGCATGTAAGGAGGTAAACATGTGAGCTGGTAAGTGCATAAGAATGTAATTGAGCAACTAGGTCAGGACGGAAGCATGTAATTGTGTGGGCAGAAAGTTTGTAAATAAACAGACATGGGAGCAGGAAGTCATATAAGTGGATTAGCATGTAAATGGGTAAATGTGGAAAAATGTGAGTATTTGGCTTGCTACTCGAGGTGAGAGACATGCAGCTTCCACACACTACTGATGTGAACCAAGCCGTTTTCAGAATTTCAACCAGATCATGGTTTTGGCCTGTAATGTGGTGAGGTGACAATGTCCAAGACCCATTCTAGAGTATTCTCAGCACAAACTAGCCTTGGGTCATTTGGGACATTATTTCTATTTACCATACTGTCAAGCAGAGCAGACAAAGGCTCAGTGTGTCAGTGTGCTGTAGGGCTCATTCCCTAAAGTGGCCTTCGATGTCTATGAAGTGATTTTGAATGGTACAAAGATAAACACTTTTTTTTTCCTATCAACCATTACATGTATCTTATAGGAAAATTTAAAACTGGCCCTCCAAATGCATGATATCACCATGGCCTTTGTTTCTTAGGATGAGTTAAAAGAGGTAATGCATTTTGTTGAGTTAAAACATGAATTGACTCACTTCACAACTGGAAGCCCATATGGACTCCTAGAGTTGCTAGTAGTAGTGGCAGGAGCAAAGTCCTGGGCCATAATAACTTCCATTCCACAACCAGGGCACTGGCAGGTGGTCTCACCTATCCATAGTGACAGCAGTGAGCAGCAACAAAATATTGTGTTTCCTTGCTTCCCACGCCATGGCATAGGGGGATCTGGACCCAGTGGCATCTGCTCATCCCCACTGCTACGAGAATGTCCTCAATGAGAGCAGATAACCCAGAATAGCATTTTTCCCCAGCACATGGCACCGATAGAGATTGAGCAGGAGCCTCAGCATCACCAGAAGAATGAAGCAGATAATAGCTTTGCAAGAGTTCAGAGAATTAAGCTGCCACTGGAACTCAAGCCCAAGGAAACAGGCCAGAACCTACACCTCAACAGGGTGATTGCCAAAAATACAAGATTTCAGCAGGATCAAGAGCCTCCTGATGCAATTACCAAAATGTCCAGGATGAAATTTTAAAAATCATCTATTACCAAGAACTAGGAAAATTACAATTTGAATGAGAAAAGAAACTTAACAGGTGCTAATTACAAGATGAAGAGGATGTTTGAATTGCCTGACAATTTTAAAGCTGCTATCATAAGAATGCTTCAATAATAATGACAAATTCTCTTGAAACAAAAGTAAAAATAGAAAATCTCAACAAGGGCAGCCCAGGTGGCTCAGTGATTTAGCACCGCCTTCAGCCCAGGGCCTGATCCTGGGGACCCAGGATCGAGTTCCACGTCAGGCTCCCGACATGGAGCCTCATTCTCCCTCTGCCTGTGCCTCTGCCTCTCTCTCTCTCTCCATGTCTCTCATGAATAAATAAATAAAATCTAAAAAAAAAGAAAAGAAAATCTCAACAAAGAAATAGAAGTTATAAAAAGAACCAAGTGGTATTTATAGAACTAAAAAGAAAAAAACAGTAACCAAAATAAAAATCTTGCTTGATGGTTCTCATTATTGGAGTGGAGATGACAGAATAGAATTGTGAACCTGAAGACAGGACTATACAACCTACTCAATCTACACAACAGAGAGAAAAAAAGACTGAAAATAGATATAGAAGACATATCTGATAAAGAACTCATCCACAACATGCAAATAACACTCAACAATAAGAAGATAAATAACTTGATTAAAAAATAGGCCAAAGATTTAGCAGACACCTCACCAAAGAAGATCTAAATATGGAAAATAAGCATGTGAAAAGATGCTCTACATCATATGTTCACATTTAATGCAAATTAAAACAACAATTAGATACTACTACATGCCTATCAGTGTCCCAAACAACATCAAATGATGGTGAGGATATGGAGCAACAGAAATTTTCATTCATTGCTGGTGGGAATACAAAATGGTATAACCACTTTGGAAGACATCTTGGCAGTTTCTTACAAAACTGAACATACTCTTCCCATACAATCCAGCAATCATGCTGCTAGTTATTTATCTAAAGAAGCTGTAAAATTATGTTCACATGAAAACCTAGCAGCTTTATTTATAATTGCCAAAAATTGGAAAGAACCAAGGTATCCTTTTGTGGGGAATGGATAAATAAACTGTGGTACAACCAGTCAAAGAAATATTATTCACCACTAAAAAGAAATGAGCTATTAAGCCATGAAAAGACATGGAAAAACCTTAAATGCATAGAATTAAGTGAAAGAGGTCAATCTGAAAAGTTTACATATTATGTGATCCCAGCTATGTGCATTCTGGAAAAGGCAAAATTTATGTAGACAGTAAGAGATCAGTCATTACCAGAGGTTGGGGGTATGGAGAGCACAAAGGATTCACATCATTATACATTTGTCCAAGTCTATAGAATATATAAAACTAAGAATGAACCCTAAGATGACTGTGGACTTTAGGTGATAATGATGTGTCACTGTAGGTTCATTAGTTATAACAAATGTACCTCTCTGGTGAGGGATGTTGATAATGGGAGAGGCTATGCATGTGTGGGGGCATGGCACATATGGAAAATCTATGTACCTTCATCTCAGTTTTGCTTTGAACCTAAAACTCCTCTAATTTTTTTTTTAATTTTGAAAAAATTGAACAAAGTCTCATGGGTCTGTAGGACACGGATCTGCGAGACAATAACAAAAGATCTAACTTTCATACCATGTTCCAGAAGTGGAAAAAGAGTGTGGGGCTAGTGTTCATAGAAATAATATTTGAAAACTCATATTTGGTGAAAGACATAAAAATATAGTTACATGAAGCTTAGTGAATCCCAAAGAGGATAAACTCAAAGGATCCACATCAAGGTGCATCATAATTAAACTTTTAAAAACAAAGACAAAAAATATTATAAGCAGCCAGAGAAATGATACATTACCTATAAAGGAATATCGCCTTGAATGACAGCAACTTTCTCATCTGAAACCGTAGTGTCAGGAAATAAATGGTACATTTTTCAACTACTGAAGAAAATAAAGTATTGTTAACCCCAAATTTTATATCCAGTGAAACTATCCTCAAGGAATGAAAGGGGGGAAATAAAGCCATTTTAAGATGAATGAAAACTAAGAGAATTTGCTGCTAGCAGAATTGCCACTAAAGAATGGCTAAAGTTTGTTCTCTTGTCAGAAAGAAAATAACAGAAGGTTTAGAAATTAAAGAGCAATGGAATGGATAAAAATAGAATTAAACTATTCTTCACCTCATGATTTTTAATTATATTTTATGGTTGAAGCAAAATTTATAATACCATCCATTATGGTACACAATGTATGTAGAGGAAATATTTAAGACAATTATATTGAAAAAGTAGAAAAGTAAAGGGATCCAAATGGAAAAATATAGTTTCTATACTTCATTCAATGTGGTAAATATCAACACCAGAAGGCTGTGATGACTTACATAATTATATGGTAACACCTAGAATAGTTACTATAAAAACCACAAACAAATTTGAGATCCCTGGGTGGCTCAGTGGTTTAGTGCCTGCCTTCGGCCCAGGGCATGATCCTGGAGACCTGGAATCAAGTCCCATGTCAGGCTCCCTGCATGGAGCCTGCTTCTCTCTCTGCCTGTGTCTCTGCCTCTCTTGCTCTCTGTGTCTCTCTTAAATAAATAAATAAAATCTTAAAAAAACACAAACATATATTTGTATATTATACATTCTGTACAATATATTATATATTGTATAATTTGTATGTATACTGTGTATATATTCAAAGCAATATACTAAAAAACATCATAAGTAAATTAAGCTGAAACTCTAAAAATGTCACTTAAATGCTTAACCCACATGAAGGTAGTAAAAAGCAGTAGGATGAGCAACAGAGGGAAAAAAACAGAAAGCACATAATAAAATGTCAGACTTAAGCCTTGACACACCAATGGTTACTTCAAAATGTAAGTGGTGTAAAGATACCAATTATAAGACAGAGACTGGCAAAACAGAAAAAAATTACGGTCCAACTATGTACTGTCTATAAGCAATTCATTTCAAACATAATGATACAGGAAGGTTGAAAGTAAAATGATGGAAAAAGTTACATCATGCAAACATTAATTTTAAAAAGAAGGAATGACTATATTAATACTCAAAAAATTAGAATTCAGAGTAAGAAAATCACAAGAAACAATGAAGGACAATATATAATGATAAAATGATCGATCTGCCAAGAAGATATAGCAATCCTAAATGTATATGCAACAAATATCAGAGCTTGAAAATATATAAGCAAAAATGATATAACCAGAAGGAGAAATAGATAAATCCACATTATAGTTGGGAATTTTAACATATAATTCTCAGCAATTGATAGAACTACTAGACAAAAAAAATCAGAAAATATATAGAAGAATTGAACAACACCAACCAAAAGGGTCTAATGGACATTTATAGAACTCTCCACCTAACAACCACAAAATATATCTTTAAGGTGACCAAGGAACATTCACCAAGATTAACCATATTCTGGGTCATTAAACAAACTTAAACAAATTTTTAAAAACTGAAATCATACAGCATAAATGCTCTGACCATAACGGAATCAAACTAGAAAACAGTAATAGAAAGACAATAGGAAAATCTCCAAACTCTTGGAAATTAAATAATACATTTTAATTTATAGGTTAAAGAAGAAATATCAGAGGAAAAATTTTTAAATGTAGAACGAGGGCACCTGGGTGGCTCTGTCAATTAAGTGTCTACCTTTGGCTCAGGTCATGATCTAATGGTCCTGGGATTGAGCCCTGAGTTGGGCTCCCTGCTCAGTGGGGAATCTGCTTCTCCCTCTCCCTCTGCTTCTCCTCCCCACCCCCAGTTTGTGCTCTCTCGCAAATAAATAAATAAGTAAATAAATAAATAAATAAATAAATAAATAACATCTTAAAAAACATAGAACTGAATGAAAATGAAAATACAACATTTGTAGGATGCAGGTAATGCAGCGTTAAGAGGGAAATTGATAGCACTAAAATCTTTACATTAGAAAATAGGTAAGACACTAAGTTAATAATCTAAGTTCCCGCCTCAAGAAACTAGAAAAAGAAGAGAAAAATAAACCCAAAGCAGAGAGAATAAAGAAAATAATAAAAATAAGAGCAGAGGGATATGAAATTGAAAATTGAAGAACCGGAGAAAATTAATGAAACGAAAAGCTATTTCTTTGGGAAAAATTAATAAGATGACAAACTTCTAACAAGATGGGCAAAAAAAAAAATCAATATCAATATCAGAATGGATGGGAGATACCACAACAAATTGTGCAGCTATTAAAAGAATAAAAGAATACTACAAACAACTTCACACTATTGGACTTAGAAGAGATGAACCAATTCTTCAAAATCCACAAATTACCAAAGCTTGGTCAAGGTGAAATAGATAACTTCAATAATGCTTCGATTACTGAAGAAATTGAAATTTTAATTTAAGTGCTCTAAAAAACAAAAACAAAAACCCAACCCTCCAGTCCCTTTTGGTTTACTGGAGAATGTTACCTAATAGTCGAAGAATTAATGCCAATTTTACACACTCTTTTCCAGAATATAAAAGAGGAAGTTTCACTTCTTAATTCATTTTCTGAGGCTAGTACTATCTCTATACCAAACACAGAGAGAGGCAGCTCAAAATTGATCTTTCATAAATTTAGACCCAAAAATTCTCAAAAAGTTTTTAGCAAATCAAGTCCCACAATGTATAAAGAGAATAATATACCATCACTAAGTAGGATTTATTCAAGGCATGCAAATCTGGTTCATTATTTAAAAATTAATGAACATAACCCATCATTAATTTAAAAGTTATATACTGAAGCATAAGTCTAACAAAAGATGAACAGAATCTGTCTGATGAAAAGTACAAAATTCTGAAGAAAGAATCAAAGAAGTTCTAAATACTTGGGTAAACATACCATGTTCATGAATGAGAAGACACATTACAATAAAGATGTCAGTTCTGCTTACATTCATCTATGGATGAAATTTCTATCAAAATCTCAGCCAGTTTTTATATACAGAAATAATCTTATTCTGAAATTTATATGGAAAGGAAAGGACTCTAGGTTAACCAAAACAATTTTTCAAAAGAATAAAGTGAGAGGAATCACTTTTCCCAGTGTTAAGGCATACTATATAGCTACAGGACCTGATGGAGGGACAGACACATGGATCAATGGACCAAGATGGAAAATTCAGAAATATATCCACACAAATATTCCCAATCAATTTTTGACAAAGAGCAAAAACAATCCAATGGAGGAAGGACAGACTTTTCAGTAAATGGTGCCTAAATGGCAAAAAGAAAAAAAGAAGAAGAAAACTTCACATCTTATAAACCTTAACTCTAAATGAATTACAGACTAAATTGTAAAAACATAAAACTACAAAACATCTAGGCAAAATAAAATACAAGAGAAAGTCTTTGGAACCCAGGACTAGACAAAAAAGTTTTTGGATTTGACACCAAGGGATGCCTGAGTGGTTCAGTCAGCATAAGCATCTGACTCTTGATTTCAGCTCAGGTCATGATTATTGTGAGATTGAGCCCAGTGTGGGGCTCCATGCTTAGCACACAGTCTACTTGATATTCTCTCTTTCTTTCTCTCCCTCTGTCCCTCCCCCTTCTCATGTTCTCTTTCTCTCAAATAAATAAAATCTTAAAAATAAGATTTGATGCTAAAAGCATCGTCCATACAGTATGTTAAGTGAAACAAACCATTCACAGAAAGAAAACAACAACTGCATGATCACACTTAAATATGGAATCTAAAAAAGTCAAACCATAGAAGTAGAGAGGAGAACAGTGGTTATTAGGGGTTATAGTGGCCAGGTGAGTGGGGAGTTGGGGAGATATTGGTCAAAGGGTACAAAGTTGCTGTTATGTAAGATGAATAAGTCTAGAGATTTAATGTACAGCATGATGACTATTGTTAATAATACTGTATCAAATACTAGAATTTTGCTAAGAGAGTATATTTTATGTACTTTCACCACCAAAAAAGTACTAACTATGTGAGATGATGTGTTAATTAGCTTTGCTATAATAATTGTTTTACTATATATGTACACCAAAACATCATGTCGTACACCTTAAATAAATACAATTTTTATTTTTAAAAAGCATGGTCCATGAAGGAAAATTGATAAATTGGAGCTTGTCAACATTAAAAACTTTTGCTTTACAGAAAAGCATTAAGAGGATGAAAAGACAGGGATCCCTGGGTGGCGCAGCGGTTTGGCGCCTGCCTTTGGCCCAGGGTGCGATCCTGGAGACCCGGGATCGAATCCCACATCAGGCTCCCGGTGCATGGAGCCTGCTTCTCCCTCCGCCTGTGTCTCTGCCTCTCTCTCTCTCTCTGTGACTATCATAAATAAATAAAAAATTAAAAAAAAAAAAAGAGGATGAAAAGACAAATGACAGGCTGGGAGAAAATATTTACAAACAACATATCAGACATAGAAGAATATCTTGAATATATAAAGAACTCTCAAAACTGAACAGTAAGAAAATCAAACATTCTGATTAGAAAATGGGGAGAGGACGTGTACAGACATTTCATTGAATAGGATATATACAGTTGGCAAAAAATATGAAAAGATATTCAACATCATTAGCTGTTAGAGAAATGCAAGTAAAATCACCATACACCTATCAGAATAAAATAATAAATAGTTATAACACTAAATGCTGGTAAGGATGTGGAGAAACTGGATCACTCATATTGCTGGTGGAAATACAAAAAGGTACAGTGTCTCTGGAAAACAATTTCTTTTAAAACTAAAAATGGACCTACCAAATGACCCAACAATGAAAACTTATTTTCTTACAGAAACACATACACAAATATTCATAGTAGCTTTACTCATAATATTCCCATTCTGGAAACTACTCAAATGTCCTCTAGTGGGTGAATGGTCAAAGGAACTATGCTACATCTAGGGGCACGTGTGTAGCTTAGTTGGTTAAGTCCCTGACTCTTGATATTTTTTGGTCTAACTTTATTTATTAATGAGACACACACACACACAGAGGCAGAGGCACAGGCAGAGGGAGAAGCAGGTTCCATGTAGGGAGTCCAATGTGGGACTTGATCCTGGGACTCCAGGATTATGCCCTGGTCCAAAGGCAGGCACTGAACTGCTGAGCCACCCAGGGATTCCCTCTGACTCTTGATTTTGGCTCAAGTCATGATCTCAGGGTCATAAGATTGGGTCCCACGTATGGCTCTGCACTGGGTGTGGAACCTGCTTAAGATTCTCTCTCTCTCCTTCTGCCCCTCCCCACCTGCTCGCTGCTTGCTCTCTTAAAAAAAAAGAAAAGGAAGAAAAAAAGAAAGAAAAAGAAAGAGAGAAAGAAGAAAGACGAAAGAAGAAAAAAGAAAGAAAGAAAGAAAGAAAGAAAGAAAGAAAGAAGAAAGAAAGGAAAGAAAGAAAAAGAAACTATGGCATGGAATACTACTCAGAAAAAAATCCCCAAACTATTGATATACGGAATCATTTGGATGAATGTCAAGGAATGTATGCTGAATGAAAAAAAAAAAACAGTCTCAAAAGGAAGTATAGTGTACAATTCTAGTTAAGTGACATTCATTAAATAACAACTATAGAGATGGAGACTAGATTGGTTGTAGCCAGAGGTTAAGGATGGATGGGGAGTAGAATGGGTGTGGCTACAAAATAAGGTGGGAGGGAGTCTTGTGATGATTTAGTTACACATGCAATAAAATTGCATAGTGCCACATAAACACACACGCAGACAGGAGTGCATATCTGAATATGTTCTGGGGGTTGTACCATAATCAGTTTTCTGGTTGTTGTTGTTGTTTTAAGATTTATTTATTTGAGAGAGAGATCAAGAGTGCAGCACATGCATGTACACACTCAGGGGTAGGGGAGGAGGGGCAAAGGGAGAGGGAGACAATCTTAAGCAGACTCCCCACTGAGTGTGGTGCCCTAGACAGGCTTGACCTTGCGACCCTGAGATTATGACCTGAGCTGAAATCAAGAGTCAGGCTTAACTGATTGAACCACCCATATACCCCAGTTTCCCGATTTTGATATCAAAAGCATGGTCCATACATTAAGTTGTACAAGGTGTTGCTACTGGGGGAGGCTGGATGAAGAGTGTGTGGGACCTCCCTGTACATTTCTTCTTCCTTCTGGTGAATCTATAATTATTTCAAAATAAAACATCTTCTTAAAGTGAGATGATTTAAAGAAAAATTTTAAGCAAATAATAAGGGACACAGATATGGCAAAAACCATGAAGGTGGTAAAGTAAATGGCATTTAGACATTGTGCTGATGGAAAGGGCACAGGGTTTTGGGATCCTGGGTTCAAATCTTTGTCATCTACAAGCTGTGTGACTTTGGGTCAGTCTTTGCTTCTGTTTTCTTATCTGTGAAGTGAGGAGAATCAGATCCACTTGAGAAGACTGGATAAGGCTCAAAGGTGAGTGGATATCCTGAAAGGGCAGGTGGGTTCTGATGTAGGTTTACAGGATGAAGGAGCAGGAACCATCTTTCTTGGGTGGAATTCTCTGCCTCACTGATACATAGGATAAGCTCCTAGATTTGTTCAATGCCAGTGAGGGAGCTGGCTCTGAGTGATGGATCTGAGATGGGTGGGAGGTATTCCCAGAGGCTAGGGTTAAGAATGGGGTAGCCTGAGAGAGAAAGAGCAGCATGACTGTCCTGCCCTTAGGCCTAGCATCCCTTCTGGCCAATATGAGGTAACTGAGAATAAGTTTGTCTGAATAGGCCCAGGGCAGGTGAAGGGAAGGAATGCTAATAACTAGCCCAACCCAGCTAATAACCAATGACCTTTCCTACCTTTTAGGAAACTGGTGAGATCACAGGCTGACCTTGCCTTCTGCCCTCATATCTCAATAAGCTGCATAAGGGAGGAAAGGGCAACAGGGGCAGTGGCCTGGACAGCAGATTCTTCTTGCTCAGTGGAGAATGGCTCTGAAATCCAAGAAAGTTGCAGACCACTGCCAGATAGGTAGGACAAGAGTGCTTCATCCAGAACCTACTCAACACTGAGGAAGGGGATGCAGGCCCCAGAGGAAAAGTTTATTAGCAAAAGCAGCAGCCTTCTGCCTCTGCAATGAATTTACCAGGAGGAGCTGAGAGAGAACACTTATGAAGTGACATTGGCATCCTCAGGCTAGAGAAGAATGGCTACCATCCTTTCTTAAGTGAACACAAGGCTGACCCTTGACTGTGACATGGGTAATGCAGATACCCACAGGTGCCAAGATGCCAACATAAATGAAAGAAACCATTGAGCATAAAAAAGTAAAATAAAAACCAATAAAAGGACAAAGCTCACATGATCATCTCAATAGGTACAGAAAAATCTTGTGACAAAATCCAATACCTAGGGGTGCCTGGGTAGCTCAGTTGGTTAAGCATCTGCCTTAGGCTTAGGTCATGATTCCAGGATCCTGGGACAGAGCCCCATGTTAGGCTGCCTACTCAGTGAGGAGGCTGCTTCTCCCTCTCCCTCTGCCTGCTGATTCCCCTGCTTTGTGCTCTGTCAAATAAATGAATAAAATCATTAAAAAAATCCAATGCCTAGTAATGATAAAAACTCTCAGTAAACTTAGAATAGAAGGTTATTTCCTTAATCTGATGAAAAGCTTATAGCTACCATCATTATGGTGAAAGATTGCAATGCTTTTCTGCTAAGATCAGAAAGAAGGCAAAGGTGTCCAGACTTTCAGCTTGTATTCAACATTGTACTGGAGGCTCTAGATAGGTAACATGGAAAAATAAATAAAAGAAATGAAAGCCACCTATTTGGGAAAGCCATCTACTGTCTATATATGAATAATGGTCATATATATAAAAAATCGTAAAAGCGGTCACCTGGTTGGCTCAGTAGATGGAGAATGCAGCTCTTAATCTCAGGGTCATGAGTTTGAGCCGCATGTTGACTGTAGAGATTATGTAAAATAAATAAATAAACATTTAAAAAATAGAAATTCCTAAGGAATCTCACTCCTGTTACACATGCAAGCTGCTAGAACTAATGAATGAGTTTAGTAAAGTCACAGTATATAAAGTTAATATAAAGAAAAGAGATTGTGTTTCTCTATACTAGCAACAAATACTTTTAAACATGGAATTAGAAAATCATTCCATTCACAGTAGCATCAAAAAATAAAATGCTTAGGAATAAATTTATTAAAAGGAGTGCAAGACTTATACACTAAAAATTACAAAACACTGCTGAGAGAAATTAAAGAATATCTAAATATATGGAGATATTCATGTTCATGACTCATTATTGTTAAAATGGCAATTTCCCCCAAATTGATCTACACTTTCAATGCAATCCCAATAAAAATCCTAGTAGGATTTTTGTAGACATTGTCAAACATCCTAGAATTCATATGGAAATGTAAGGTCCAAAAATAGACAAAGAATTCAGAAAATAAAGAACAGCTGGAGAACTTACACTACTCAAGTACAAACTCAACTGGCAAATGGTTAGATATGTATCAATAGGACAGAATCAAGACCCTAGAAACAAACCTTTATGTTTATGGCCAACTGATTTGCCACAAACTGTCAGTGCAATTTGATAAGGAAAAGGTAGTTTTTTTCAGTAAATCGTTCTGGTAAGATTGAATATCAATATGAAAAATGATGAATTTACACCCTTTCTTCATACCATACAGAAAAATGAACTGAAAATGGGTCACAGACATAAATTTAAGAACTACAGCTATAAACCTTATAGAAGAAAACACAGAGGAGAACTTTGTATTCTCGAGTTAGGCAACGATTTCTTAGATATAACACTAAAATGATGATCCACAAAAGAAAAAAAAATAAGTTGGCCTTTAATAAAATGAAAAACTTTTGTTTTATGAAAGACACATTTATAAAAAGATTAAATTACAGACTGGAGAAAATATTTCATTTTATTTTTTTTTAATATTTTATTTATTTATTTGAGAGAGAGAGATAGTAAGAGAGCATGAGCAGGGGCAGGAAAGAGGGAGAAGCAGGCTCCCCATTGAATAGGGAGCCTGAAGCAGGGTTCAATCCCAGGACACTGAGATCATGACTTGAGCTGAAAGCAGAAGTTTAACCAATTGCTACCCAGGCACCCTTGGGGAAAATATTTTCAAACCATATATTTGATAATAAATATATAAATAATTCTTACAACTCAATAATAATAGCAAACTAAAATTTAAAAAAATGAACTAGAATCCAACAATATATAATAAGAACTATACACCACAACCAAGTGGGATTTATCCCAGGAATGCAAGGTTGGTTTAGATCTAAAAATCAATTAATGTAATACAAAATATCAATAAACTAAATAAAAAACCACATGATTATCTCAACAGATAGAGAAAGCATTTGACAAAATCCAGCACCCTTTCATGACAAAAGCATTAAGCAAAATAGGAATAGAAGTGAACCTCAACATGATAAAAAGTAACTATGAAAAACTTACAGCTACATCATACTTAATGCTGAAAGTGTGAGTACTTTTCCCTTAAGACTAGAAACAAGACAAGATGTCCACTCTTCTCACTTCTATTCAACATTGTGTTAGAGTTTCTAATCAGAAAAATTTTGCAAGAAAAATAACTGAATTGGATAGGAAAAAGTAAATCTGTATTTGCCAATGATATGATTTGTATATAGAAAATCCAAAGGAATACATTTAACAAGCTAATAATGCTGATAAATGAGCTCAGCAAAGTTACAGGATACACAATCAATATGCAAAATTATCAACTGTATTTCTATAAAGTTGCAATGAACAATTTTAAAATGAAATTAAGAGAACAATTCTAGGGGCACTTGGTTGGCTTAGTTGTTTAAGTGTCTGCCTTTGGCTCAGGTCATGATCTCAAAGTCCTGGGATTGAGCCCCCCAACATTGGGCTCTCTGCTCAGTGGGAGCCTACTTCTCTCTCTCCCTCTGCCTGCTGCTCTGCCTGCTTGTACTCTCTCTCTCTCTCTCTCTCTCTCTCTGTGTCAAATAATAAATAAACAGAATCTTTTTAAAAATAGAAAATTTCTATTTACAACAGCATAAGAAAGAATAAGATGTTTAGGAACGATTTAACAAAAGATGTGCAAAATACACTCTGAAAACAAAACATGGTTGAAAGAAATGGAAGAGAATCTAAATACATGGGAAAAGATGTCATGTTCATGAATTAGAAAGTCTGTATTGTTAAATGATAATTCTCTTCAAACTGACCTACAGATTCAACACAATCTCTATCAGAATCCCAGATGGCTTCTTTGTAGAAATTGATAAGGTTATTCTAGATTTCATATGGAGTTGCAAAAGACCCAGAGCAACCAAAATAATCTTGTAAAAGAACAAAGTTAGAGGACTCACACTTCATAGTTTCAAAACTTACTACAAAGCAACAATAATCAAGACAGTGTTTTTTTTTGTTTGTTTTTTGTTTTTTTTAAGACAGTGTGTTATGGGTTTAAGGAAGAATGTATGGATGAATGAAATATAATCAAGAGTCCAAAAGTAAACCCAGGTGTCTGTGGCCAACTGATTTTTGACAAGGGTTTCAAGGTCACTTAATGGGAAAATAATAGTCTTCAATAAATAGTGCTAGGACAACTGGAGAGCCATATGCAAAAGAAGGAAGTTTGATTCTTACCTCACATCATATATAAAAATTAGTGAAAAATAAATCAAAGACCTAAATAGAAGAGCTAAAAGTATAAAACTCATAGAAGAAAATGCAGGGTTGTAGTTCATGACCTCAAATTTGGCAATGGGTTCTTAGATATGACACCAAAGGCATGAAGAACAAAAGAAAAAGAGAAATTGGACTTCACCAAAACTGAAAAATTCTATACTTCAAAGTGACACCACTTTTAAAAGTAACAAGTTGAACAAAAATAAAAATGGCTGCACTATTGCCTCAGTGAAGCTTGATTTGTTTTTTGTTTTTTTTTCTTAAGATTTTTTTTTTTAAGAGCACATGAGCTCAAGTGGGGCAGGAGGCAGAGAGAGAAGGAGAGGCAGGCTCCCCACTGAGCAGGGAGCCCATAATGGGGCTCAATCCCAGGATCATGACATGAACTAAAGGCAGACACTTAAACCAGTTGAGCCACCCAGGTGCCCGAAAGCTTGATTTTAAAGTAACCTTTTTGATTTGTATTTCCCTAATGCCAAGTGATGTGGAGCATTTTTTCATGTGTCGGCCATTTGTATGTCTTCTTTGGAGAAATGTCTGTTCATGTCTTATACCCATTTCTTGAATATACTATTTGTTTTTTGGATATTGAGTTTGATAAGTTCTTTATAGGTCTTGGATACTAGCCCTTTATCCCATAAGACATTTGCAAATATCTTCTTCCATTATGTAGGTTGCCTTTTAGTTTTGTCGACTGCCTCCTTTGCTGTGCAGAAGCTTTTCATCTTGAGGAAGTCCCAATAGTTCATTTTTGCTTTTTGTTTCCCTTGCTTTTGAAGACATGTCTAGCAAGAAGTTGCTGTGGCTGAGGTCAAAGAGGTCACTGTCTGTGTTTTCCTCTAGGATTTGATGGATTCCTGTCTCACATTTAGGTCTCTCATCCATTTTGAGTTTATCTTTCTAAACTTTAAAATTTTTTTAAAGGTTTCGTTTATTTATTTTTTTGAGAGAATGAGTGATGGGGAGGAGCCAAGGGAGAGATAGAGAGAGAGAGAAAGAGAAAGAGAGAGAGACAGAAGCAGACTCCCTGCTGAACAGGAAGCCAACATGGGGCTCGATCCCAGGACCTGAAGATCATGACCTGAGTGAAGGCAGACGCTTAACCAACTGAGCCACCCAAGCACCCCATTTTGAGTTTATCTTTGTATATGGTGTAAGAAAATGGTCCAGTTTCATTCTTCAACATGTGGGTGTCCAATTTTTCCCAGCACCATTTGTTGAAGAGAGTGTCCTTTTTCCATTGGATATTCTTTCCTGTTTTGTCAAAGATTAGTTGATCTAGAGTTTAGGGTCCATTTCTGGGTACTCTGTTCTGTTCCATTGATCTTTGTGTCTAATTTTGTGTTAGTACCATATTGTCTTGATGATTTCAGCTTTGTAACATAGCTTGAACTCCAGCATTGTGATGCCACCAGC
This sequence comes from Vulpes vulpes, assembly GCF_048418805.1. Lineage (NCBI taxonomy): Eukaryota > Metazoa > Chordata > Mammalia > Carnivora > Canidae > Vulpes > Vulpes vulpes. The sequence goes on along the minus strand of NC_132789.1, from coordinate 25,143,086 downwards.
TTTGTTTTTCTTTTTTAACATTCCTCTGGCTATTCAGGATCTTTTCTGGTTCCATACAAATTTTAGGATTATTTTTTCCAGCTCTGTGAAAAATGTCAATGGTATTTTAATAGAGATTGCATTGAATGTGTAGATTGCTCTGAGTAACGCAGACATTTTAACAATATTTATTCTTCCAATCCATGAGCATGGAATGTTTTCCATTTCTTTGTGTCTTCCGCAATTTCTTTTATAAGTGTTCTGTAGTTTTTAGAGTATGGATCCTTTACCCGTTTGGTTATGTTTATTCCTAGGTATCTTATGGTTTTCGCTGCAATTGTAAATGGGATTCACTCCTTAATTTCTCTTTCTTCTGTTTCATTTTTAGTTTATAGTAATGCAACTGATTTCTGTGCATTGATTTTATATCCTGCCACATTGCTGAATTCCTGTATGAGTTCTAGCAATTTTGAGATGGAGACGTTTGGGTTTTCCAGATAAAGTATCATGTCATCTATGAAGAGTGAGAGTTTGACTCTTTTTTTAATTTAAGATTTTATTTATTTATTCATGAGAGACACAATGAGAAAGGCAGAGACATAGGCAGAGGGAGAAGCAGGTTCCCTGTGGGGAGCCTGATGCAGAAATCGATCCCAGGACCCTAGGATCACAACCTGAGCCAAAGGCAGACACTCAACCACTGAGCCACCCAGGTGCCCTGAGAGTTTGGCTTCTTTGACATCAGGGAAATACAAATCAAAACCACAACGAGATACTACCTCACATCTGTCAGAATGACTAAAATTGAGAAGTCAGGAAACAAATGTCGGCGAGGATGCAGAGAAAGGGGAGCCCTCTTACACTGCTGGTGGGAATGCAAGCTGGGAAAACCACTCTGGAAAACAGTATGGATGTTCCTCAAAAAGTTAAAAATAGAGCTATCCTATGACCCAGCAATTGCGCTACTAGGTATTTACCCAAAGATACAAATGTATTGATCCAAAGGGACACCTGCACCCCAATATTTATAGCAGCAATGTCTACACTAGCCAAACTGTGGATGGAGCCATGATGTCCTTCAACAGATGGATGGATAAAGAAGATGTTGTAATATATACAATGGAATATCACTCAGCCATCAGAAAGGATGAAAATTTACCATTTACATTAACGTTGATGGAATTGGAAGGTATAATGCTGAGCTAAATAAGTCTTTCAGAGAAGGACAATTATCATATGGTTCTACTCATGTGTGGAATATAAGAAACAGCACAGAGGATCACAGGGGAAGGGAGGGAAAACTGAATGGGAAGTCATCAGAGAGGGAGAAAAACCATGAGAGACTCTTAACTATAAGAAATGGAGGCGGGGATCCCTGGGTGGCGCAGCGGTTTGGCGCCTGCCTTTGGCCCAGGGCGCGATCCTGGAGACCCGGGATCGAATCCCACATCAGGCTCCCGGTGCATGGAGCCTGCTTCTCCCTCCGCCTGTGTCTCTGCCTCTCTCGCTCTCTCTGTGACTATCATAAATAAATAAATAAAAAATTAAAAAAAAAATTAAAAAAAAAAAAGAAATCGAGGCTTGCTGGAGGGGAAGTGAGGGGGATGGGGTAACTAGGTGATGGGCATAAGGAAGGGCATGTGTTGTGATGAGCACTGGGTGTTATAGCAACTGATGAATTATTGAACTCTATATCTGACACTGATGATGTACTATATGTTGGCTAATTGAATTTAAATTGAAAAAAATTAAAAGTAGCCTTTTTCCTCTCTTTCACAAGCCTTCCCTCCTCCCTTCTTAGCTTTTTGTTTCAGGAACCTGGTACCACCCTAAAGACAGGACAAAGAAGGCTGGCAGCAAGTACACAATTCCTGTCAAAACCAGCTAGATCCTGTTTTTCCCTATAAAATCCCCCAGCCCCTTCCTCTGGGCAGGTTTGCAGATTTTTGAAAGCCATATCCTGCTGCAGTCTCCTTTGTCTGGCGAAGCAATAAAGCTTTTGTTTCTCTTTATCCCAAACTTTGTCTTTGTGCTATATGTTGGCTCTGAAGCACAGGGGTTGGTTTTGGACAAATTGACACTGTCAAGAAAGTGAAATGACAACCCGTAGAATGGGAGAAAGTATTTACAAATCATATATCTGATAAGGGATTGGTATCTAGAATATATAAACAACTTTTATAACTCAATAATAAAAAGCCCAAGAAATCAATTTAAAAATAACCAAAAAACTTGAATGAGCTTTTTCTCCAAAGATATACAAATAGTCAATACACACAGGAAAAGATCCTCAAATTCAGTAGTCATCAAATAAATGCAAATCAAAACCATGAGATAGCACTTCACATCCACTAGAATGGCTGTAATTAAAAAGTCTATAACCAACTGGGCGCCTGGCGGGCTCAGTTGGTAGAGCATGTGACTCTTAATCTCAGAGTCATGGGTTCAAGCTCCACATTGGGCATGGAGCCTATTTAAAAGTCAAACAAAAAAAGTCACCAATGCTGGTGAGGATGTGAAGAAATCAGACCCCTCATATGCCATTGATGGGAATGCAAAAAAAACATGCTGCTTTGGAAAGCAGTTGGCACTAAACAGAATTACCACATGATTCAGCAATTACACTTCTAGACATATACTCAACAGAAATGAAAACATGTCCACATAAAAACTTGTACATGAATGTTCATAGCAGCATCATATATAATAGTTACAAACTGGAAACAATCCAAATGTCTACCAGTTGGTGAATGGATAAATGAAATATGGTAACAATGAAAAAATATTCAGCATAGAATATTACTCAGCAATAAAAAATAATGAAGTACTGACATAAGCTACATCATGGGTGAACCTCGATATGCTAAGTGAAATTAGCCAGACACAAATGGTCACAAATTATGATTCCACATAAATGAAATGCCCAGAAGAAACATATTTGTAGAGACAGAGAGCAGGTCATTGTGTGCCCAGGGTTGAGGTTGGAAGTAGAGATGAGTGGAAACACTCACAGGGCAACTTGTTAGGGTGCTGGCAATATTCTAAAATAATTGTGGTGATGGTTGATTTTATTGTCTAAGTAAGTATTTCCATCAAGCTGGGAAAAATCCAATAACTGGCAGATGGTAGGTGGGGAGGCATTGATGAAGCAAGTTTGGTAATATATATATAGATAATTATTTAAGCTGGGTAATGGATAATGGGGAGTCACAGCAGGTTGAATTGTGTCTTCTAAAAAGATATGTTAAAACCCTAAGTTCTTTTTTTTTTTTTTTTTTATGATAGTCACAGAGAGAGAGAGAGAGAGAGAGGCAGAGACACAGGCAGAGGGAGAAGCAGGCTCCATGCACCGGGAGCCTGACGTGGGATTCGATCCAGGGTCTCCAGGATCGCGCCCTGGGCGAAAGGCAGGCGCCAAACCGCTGCGCCACCCAGGGATCCCTAAAACCCTAAGTTCAAGTATTCATGGTTGTAACCTTAATTGGAAATAGGGTCTTTGTAGATGTAATCAAGTTAAAATGCAATCATACTGGATTAGAGGGGGCCCTCAATCCAATAATTTGATATCCTTACAAGGAAAGGAAGATTTGGAGACACAGAAACACGGAGGGACAACCTGTCATGTGAAGACAGGCAGAGACCATTGCCAACAAGCCAAGAAACACCAAGGATTGCTGAGAATCACCAGAAGCTAGGACGAAGCAAAGAATGTTTTTTCCCTAGAGCCTTCAGAGGAGCATGGCCCTGCTCACATCTTGATTTTGGACTTCCGGCCTCCAGAACTGTGAAAAATAAATTTCTTAAAAAAAACCCCAACAACAACAAACCAACAACCTTAAAGATGGATGTATTTGTTGTTTTATGCTATCCAATCTGTGGTAATTCCTTAGGGTAGCCTTAAGAAATGAATACAGAGTTCATTATACCATTATTTCTACTTTTCTGTATGTTTGATATTTTTCACAATAAAATGTTAAAAAAAAAACATTGTGAGCCAATTCAGAGGCCTCCATGGTAGGAACATTGTGGGTAGTAGACACTGCACGCATGCCTACAGAGGGCACACGCTCTGTCTAAAGGAGATCTCTCTGCTCTCGTGATTGCAATGCAGTGGAATGTGCATCGAGTGATGCCAGGGCTTCCAATTTATCTAAAGAAACTGGGAATCCATATTTTTCTGTGTGATCTCCTAAATTTGAAATGTTTGTAACTAATTTCAAAATCTTAAAACCTTATGTAGCTCTTTTAAAAAAAAAAAAGATTTTATTCATGTATTCATGAGAGACACACACACAGAGAGAGGCAGAGACACACAGGCAGAGGGAGAAGCAGGATCCCCTGTGGAGAGTCTGACACGGGACTCGATCCCAGGACCCCAGGATCACAACCCAAAGGCAGACCACCCAACCACTGAGCCACCCACATGCCCCTTGTGTAGCTTTTCATAGCAAGACATGGCAATTGTGTGTGTGTGTGTGTGTGTGTGTGTGTGTGTTTTACTTTTTCAAATATTCTCATAAACATAAGAGTAGGATAACAAAAGAACCCCCAAATCACACATACACACACATATACACAGTCCTTGTCTGGGCCAACTAAGATTTCTGTTGGTTGGATCTGACACTCAATTAACACTGGAATTACAGGTTTCTTAAGTGCCTATTATGTGCTAAACACTATGAACACATTTTATAGGCTGTATTTCTCATAATCATCATGAGGTAGTTATTATTCACGAGGAATTGTTTTTTTTTTTTTAAGTAAGCTCTACTCCTAATGTGGGGCTTGAACTCACGAACCCGAAATCAAGAGTTGCATGCTCTATCTACTGAGCCAGCCAGGTGCTCCTCATAAGGAATATTTTTTTTATATGGGCATAAAGTGAGGCAAAGACTTTGCCTTCTTAGTCCACCCATGAGTTGTTTTGAAAGGTCTATATCAACTGACCTTAAAAGAATGGACCCTGGAATCAGACCTGGAATCAAGACTCAGCTCTCAAGTTAAACACTATATGATTTGGGTGAGATACTAACATTCCAAGCCTCAGTTTCCTTGTGTATAAAATGGGGATGATATCAGGGCTTAATTCATGGGGTTATTGAAGAATGAAATAAGACAGTGTATATCAAATGCTTAGTCTGGTTCCTATAAAGGCAACTGGGAACTAGTAGATTATTATTATTGTCTTAAAATATTATGCAAAGTGCAAAGATTTCTTCCTTTAACTATAACTCCCTCCAGCACATTCCAAATTACTGCTTACAAAAATCTAACACTGAACTTTCTAGAAAATCCTTCTATGAAGAAATCTTTTGGTTTTCTTTTAAAGCAAATGGATTATACTCATTGTTTGCCATGTGTACAGATAGGATACATTCTCTATAAAATGCTATGTTGCTTTCCTTGCTGGGGAACTGCTATTGCCAGAGATGGCATTCTTCGCTCTCACCATTTTCTGGCAGGATGTCCAAGAGATTCCTGGTCTCTTGGCTGTTTCTCCCTGCCTGCCCAGCAGATGGCCACTGAAGTGTTTGTTTTCCTTCCAGTTCAATGTTGTAGGGATGACTTTTGAGGGAATAAGCAAGTCCCAAGGCAGAGTCTGATTTGCTCAGCTGGAATTTGATGTCCACTCTTGGGCCAATCAGCTGTGGTCTGGGAGGGTCATTTCAGTAGGGTGCTCTGGAGCTCTGACTCTCTGAGAACTAGAGGCATAGGTCACCAGCAGGGCCATCCTGTTCATGTAGTCAGACAAGAGGTGTGGAGATGTACAGGTTGATGCCAGAGATGACAACCATGGCCCTCTGGGGCATATCCCTGGGGGAAGTTGTTAATCGTTTTCTTTTTTGGATATGCACCAAGTTTATTAACTTATTAGTTAACCTAATCTTCTGGGGATTAGGACTTCATAACAGAAGAAAAAGATCTTCACTTTCCCTACCTTTGTGTTGTTTAAAATTTTTCTTTTTAATACACTTTATTTTTAGAGCCTTTTAGATTCATAGAAAAATTGACAAGATAGTACAGAGTACCCTGTGTCCAATTTCCCTATTATTGACATCTTCCATTAGTATGGATACATTTACTTACAATTAGTGAATTATATTCATTCATTATAATTAACTAAAGTCCATACTTTATTTAAATTTTCTTAGTTTTCACCTAATGTCTTTTTTTCTGTTTCAGGATTCCTCCAGGATACCACATTACATTTAGCTGTCATCTCTCCTTAGGCTCTTCTTAGCTGTGACAGTTTCTCAAATTTCTTGTTGCTGATGGCCTTGACAGATTTGAGAACTACTGGCCAAGTATGTTGTAGGCTGCTCCACTGTTGGATTTGTCTCATGTTTTTCCTCATAAGTTTGGATTTTTGGGAGGGAGACCACAGAGGTCTCCATTTTCATTACATCATATTAAGCATACATACTATCAACATGATTTATGCCTGTTGATATTGGCCTTGATCACCTAGCTGATGTAGTGTTTGTCAGGTTTCCTCCACTATTCCTCTTTCTATATTGTACACTTTGGAAAGGGAGTCACTATAATAGACTGTGCTTGATGGGTGAAGATTTCTGCTCTCCCTCCTTGAGAGTAGAGTATCTATATAAATTATTTAGAATTCTTTTGTATACTAGTTTCCAAGATCTGCCATAACAAATTACCACCGACTGGATGGCTTAAAACAACAGAAATGTATTCTCTCAGAGTTCTGGAGTCTAGAAGTCTGAAGTCAAAGTGTCAGCAGGGCTGTTTCCTCTGAAGGGTCTGAGAAAGAATCCTTTCCTGCCTTTCCTAGCTTCTGGTGCCCTCAGGCATTACTTGGCTTGTGGCAGCTTAACTCCAATCTCTGTCTCTACCTTCACATGGCTTTCTTTGTGTATTTGTGCTCTGTGCCCTCTTCTTATGAAGACATCAATCATTGGATGAAGGGCTCACTCTAAATCCAGTAGGATAGCACAAATATGCTATTTCCAAATAAAGTCACATTCTGAGGTTCCAGTGGACATGAGTTTTTAAGGGACACCATTTAGCCCTTTCCATTCTGCATGTCTCCACTTTCTTAATTTATTAAATCCTTTATATTTATTAAAGATATTTATTTTTTACTTTGGGTCCTGATCCAATACTATTTTTTTTTCTTGCTCAAATTATTTCAGTTTTGGCCATTAGGAACAATTTTAGTTGGTTTCTGTAATATATTCTCATTAAAATTTTTTTTTTAGTATTTCCTTATTCTCTGGAACCAGGATCATCTTGTATATTTCCTATACTTGTCCTAGAATCGGCTATTTCTCCAAGGAGTTCTGGTTACTTTTATTGGAGAAGGGGATTAGAAACCAAGATATGGACATTAAACATTCTCCTAGCTACTGGGGTGTCATTTCTTTTAGGTCTTCTCTGCTGACAGAACAAAAAATATTTGTGGTTAACAAATTAACTAACTATATACACACACATGCACACACAGCTATGCATTTTTCTATATATAATTTTTTGTATATAAAAAATAAAGAGACACCTGGGTAGCTCAGCAGTTCAGTGTCTGCCTTTGGTTCAGGGCGTGATCTCGAAGTCTCAGGATTGAGTCCCACATCAGCTCCCTGCATGGAGCTGCTTCTCCCTCTGCCTGTGTCTCTCATGAGTAAATAAATAAAATCTTTAAAAAAATTATATATAAAGCTGAACATGGGCTCATGTTGATGCATCTAATACTACATGGATTATTCTAGTCCTCTACCCTTGGGTATCTGTAAAGTATTCCAACACAGAAAATTCCCACCTCCCATTATCTGATACTCATTTACTTAATTGCCCTATTCCAGTATTCAGGTATCTGAATTGTTAACCTGTACCCACATAGGAGACCATGTTATTAACTAGAGTACAGTGCTTATGTGCAGTTCCTTTTGCCTTTAGTCTTACAGACCTGACTTTTTTCTCTCTTTTAAAATAAATTTTATTTATTTATTCCCTGAAATTATGACCTGAGCCAAAGGCAGTGCTCAATAACTGAGCCACCCACATGCTCGAACTGACTTATTTCAAAGATCTGCTTAGATCAGCACCCATGTCCCTTCAGTGGAGGCGTTTCACAGGCTCACACATGCATATAGTGAAATTCTCTTACCACAGCCTGCATTCCTTCCTAGGATCCCTCCACTTCCTAAATGATTTTTTTAAAAATTGCATACATTTAGGTTCATTCTTTGTGTGGCACAGTTCTGAGTTTTGAGAAATGCTATAATGAATTGCATCCATCATTACATTATCATACAGAATTTCATTGATTTAAAATCCCTTGCACTTCATTATTCATCCCTCTCTATGAACCTTTGATCTGATGTTGTGTGTGCTTTTTCCAACACCACAGGCAGTTAACTCAATCCTGACACCGTCTACCTGGAGATAGCATAAGATCCCATGGGTTAAAGGTTCGGTCCTTATAAGACACAACCTTCCTGGCCCAACTCTCCAGAAGCTAATCACAAGTTCAGGTTCTCACCTGTGCTTCTGACCAATCAGCTCTATCAGATATTCCCATGACTCCATCCTTGAGTTTTATTAATTTGCAACAGTGGCTCAAATAACTCAGAAAAACATTTTACTAACCAAATTACCAGTTTATTATAAAGGGATATAACTCAGGAACAGCCAGATGGGAGAGATGCATAAGGCAAGGTATGTGGGAAGAGACCCAGAGCTTCCATGTCTTCTGGGTGTCACTGTCCTCACATTTCCATGTGTTCACCAACCTAGAAGCTCTCCAAACTCTGTCCTTTGGGGTTTTACAGAGGCTTCATAACATAGGTATGATTGAACTCAATCCCTAGTCCTTCTCCCCTCCCTGGAGGCGGGGGGACACTGGAAGTTCCCACCCTTGAATCACATGTTTGTTTCCCTTGTTTCCCACCCTTAGGTGACCTAGAAGCTTTCCAAAAGTCACCTCATTCACCAAACAAAGACACATTTTTATCACTTTCATCACTTAGAAAATCCCAAGGGTTTTAGGAGCTTTGTGTCAGGACAGGGACGAATGAATATTTACTGCTTGCTATAAATCACAATATAGCATCTGGCATCCACTAATTATTATACTGTCTCTACAGTGTTGTGTTGTCCAATTGGAGTCACATAAGATATAGCCTTTTCATACCAGCTTCTTTCATTTTGCAATATGCATTTAAAGTTCTCCCATGTCTTTTCATGGCTTAATAGCTCATTTCTTTATATTGCTGAAAAATAATCCATCGTATAAATGTACCATAATTTATCCATTCATCTATTGAAAGACATCTTGGTTGCTTCCTGTTTGGGGCAATTATGAATAAAGCTGCTGCAAACATTTCCACAAGGTTTCTTTGTGTAAGGTGTTGTTGATTAATTCTGGGGGGACCTGGGGACCTGGCTTTGGCCCCTGATGACCCACGTTCCAGCTGTAGTATGAAAAACATCATTCACAGGTTTGCAGCTTTAAGGTGGTGGTTCTGAGATTCTCAGAGAGCCTAGCCTGTTCCTCCAGCTGAAAGAATCCTTCCCCGCTCTCAGCCCATGACTTTGACCACCCAAAACATTGACAACTTGCCTGTTCCAGCCTGTCCCCAGGAGTGCTCACTAAGGTCTCACTGCTTCCTACTCCTCCACCTCCAATTTCATGAATCTCAAAATGAACTCATTACCTTCTCCCTTAAACCTACACTAGGTTCTTTATTCATTCTCTTGGAGGGGGCACCCCGACCCATGCCCTCCTCCACTTCTCCCCACATCCAGTCAGTTATCTAGCCTGTGGGTTCATCCTGAAGTCTCTTCCTTCTCTGTTTCATCACCATCCATGCTTCTTAGGAGACATCTTTCTGAACTCCCCCTCTGCCCACCAACTTTTGAACTTTCAGACAAGCCATGCCATTTTGTGCCTCTGTACTTTTCCATAAGTCCTTCCCTCTGCCAGGATACACCCTTTCCCTCCTTAACTGTCTGGGAAATTCATATTCATCTTTCATTTTAAAAAATGTTATTATTATTATTTTTAAAGATTTTATTTATTTATTTGAGACAGAGAGCGAGGGAGAAGGAGAAGCAGACTCCTTGCTGAGTAGAGAGCCCGATGCGGGGCTCAATCCTGGGGACCCTGAGATTATGACTTGAGCCGAAGGTAGATGCTTAACTGACTGAGCCTCCCAAGTGCCCCCATGTTCATCGTTAAAAATTCTGTTGAGGCATCTGGAAAGCTCTACTTGTCTTCAATTTATATTCTTGCTACTGAAAGTGTGGTCCACAAATTATCTCATTTTTGGGATCACCTGGGAACTGTAGAAATTCAGACTCTCAGGCTCTGTCCCAGACCTACTGAATCAGGTCTGCCTTTTAAATGATCCCTAGGTGATGAGTGTGCACATTAAGGTTTGAGAAGTGTTCTATACCACTTCTGACACTGCATTTTCATTTTTTACATGAGTTGCATTGTTTTGTAACTATTCCTGTCAGTTTTCCCATCAAGACTGTGAGTTCCTTGAGGTCAGGGTCAGGGTCCATGTATATTCAGGGGCCAGTCAGGCTGTGGCAACTGAAATGGGGCCCAGATATTTGTCTAACCTTTGGGGATTTTCAGATCTGGGTACAAGCTCAATGGCAAGGGGAAACATTACAGAAGTGAGGCTCTTCTCATGCATTATTTTCTTTATCCTCACAAAGATGTTAAATAATGCATATCCTTTTTTTCTCCCCTTAGGATGAATTCATAAAAGAATAAATGGAGGGATCCCTGGGTGGCGCAGCGGTTTGGCGCCTGCCTTTGACCCAGGGCGCGATCCTGGAGACCCGGGATCGAATCCCACATCCGGCTCCCGGTGCATGGAGCCTGCTTCTCCCTCTGCCTGTTTTTCTGCCTCTCTCTCTCTCTCTCTCTCTGTGTGACTATCATAAAAAAAAAAAAGAATAAATGGAAAAATGAACAAAGGTTTATGTCTGAGAATGTTTATAATTACAAGAAATTAGAAGACTTAAATGTCCAACTAAATGCAACCATTAAAGTATGAGGTGCCTGGCTGGCTCAGTTGGAAGAGTGTGATCTCAGAGTCGTGAGTTTGAACCATACATTGGGTGTAGAGATTACTGAAAATAAAAATTTTAAAAAATAGCGTTATATGAATATATACTTATAAAGATAATATGCATTATACAAAGGCTTATAATTTTTGAAAATGACAAATTATGAATAAATTTAACAAATCTTAACTATATAGAGCTTTAGTGGGTAAGCATTAAAAGTAACAGTTTGGGGAGCAGCCCAGGTGGCTCAGCAGTTTAGTGCCACACTTGGCTCAGAGTGTGATCCTGGGGACCCGGGATTGAGTCCCACGTTGGGCTCCCTGCATGGAGCCTGCTTCTCCCTCTGCTTGTGTCTCTGCCTCTCTCCCCCTGTGTCTCTCATGAATATATAAATAAAATCTTAAAAAAAAGTAACAGTTTGTCCCCTAGCATCTATTAACTAAAATTTAACATCAGCTATCAGATATTAATTTCTAGTCCACACACAAAGAGTGAAATCCTATATGGTGTGAAGTGATGGCTTCTAAAGTCAGCTCATAATGTAAAATTTTATTCTTGTCAAAATTACCCTTAAAATATTTAAGATTTCATACAGTTCAATATATGTGATCTTCATATATACTATACCTCCTTTAGTAAGTCCACCTAGTTTTCCTAAGTCAGGAAATCACTTTTTTTCACTTGAGTATCAATTTGCATTTAGGGGTCAGGTTGAAATATTACATATATGTGAATATACATACATATGCATCTCTATCTCTATGTCTCTCTTTTTAATCTCCAAGCCTTTAAAAAATTTTTTAACATTTTATTTATTTATTCATAAGAGACACAGAGAGACAGAGACACAGGCAGAGGGAGAAGCAGGCTCCCTGCGGGGAGCCTGATGTGGGACTCAATCCCAGGACCCTGGGATCACGACCTGAGCAGAAGGCACATGCTCAACCATAGAGCCATCCAGGCATCCCAATCTCCAAGCCTTTTGAATTATATTTGGGTAATTGAACTCTTTTTACCCCTATTTCTCTAGCATACTACAATTCTGCATACATGAATTGTATCTTTCCACAATATCAGCCTTATTCGATCATAAAGCAAAGTTAACATAATTGTTAACCAACATTCCAAACTCAGTGACATTTCACTAGGCATTTAGCTTCATACACATCACATAAAGCAAAGCACAGTATGAAGTAACACAACAAACAATATACAATAAGGGGTAAGAAGTTAATGAATCAAGCACAAAGTCATTCCATGAGCATGCAGTTGAAATAAGGACTTGGTCTTGTCCAGGTCCATTCTTGAGACTTACTATTTATATGTTGAAACAGAGGAGGATCTCTATTATGTTGAGATCAATTGAGCATAAGGTTTGGAGAATGTTGCCTTACAAATGTAGTCAGACACGGAAGGGTCAGCATCTGGAGGGTCTGACAGTTTGCTGTAAAAGTCCTTCCTTCTTAAAGGAGTTTAATAAGTCCTGGATCTTTGCAGGCCACTACTGGTTCTACTATTTATCAACACTTCGTTCTTCCAGGCTCTTTTAGCTTTGCTGGTTATCAGTTCTGAGTGCTGCCAGCCTGTGCTGGTTTCAGTTATGTCTAGTTCTACCTGCAAAGCCCTTGGCTGCTTGTGTCACTGTTTGACATGAGTGACTCCATCTTGCTCTCTACGCCCCACAAAAATGAGAATATATTTTTCCGAAATTGGTTAATATTTTTCCAAGTCCCTTCATGTAAACTACCTTAATATTTTCAATACCTTTATCATCACTTATGGGAGCACCATAATTTAACCACTCTCTTCCTTTTTTTTCTTTTAAAGATTTTATTTATTTATTTGAGAGGGGGAGAGAGAGAGAGAGCACCAGCAGGAGGAGGGAGAAGCAGACCCCTCCCACCCAGCTGAACAAGGAGCCTGATGTGGGGCTCAATCCCAGGATCAGGAGATCATGACCTGAGCTGAAGGCAGAAGCTTAATGGACTGAGTCACCCAGGCACCCCAACTCTTCCCTTGTTGGACTTTTCCATTGTTTGCCATTTTATATTATTATGAACAATGTTGTGTGAAAATTAATACATGGAAATCTCATTTAGAATGAAGTCAGGAGGCTGTCAGGTGGTGCTGTCAAGCACTAACATTCCTTTATTGTAGACCCTACAGGAAGAGACACACCGTGCATGTGGATATTTCTTTATTATCCTAGCAGGAGGAAGAAAGGCTTTCCTTTTCCCCTGGCAACAGCTTAGCAAATCAGAGATTGTCACAATTCAGCCAATGAAAAGCCACTATACTTAGACATCCCAGTTTACTCCAATGGACTTTTTGTTTGTAACAGCTCCATCCTGTCTCCCCCTTTCCTCAATAACACAGCATTCCTCTCATTTTCCCCGTGGACTTCCCTGCATGCTTTTTGTCAGAGTTTGCTTAACCCAGCTTCCAATTCTTTGCCTTCCCTGAATAAACCAATTTTTGCTGGTAAAATAACTGGCAGTTTTCTTTTTAAGTTTAAAATTGTCATGAACATTCATTAACATATATTTGGCTTTCTTTTATAAAATATTTTATGGCTTAAAAATAATGTATATTTATGGTTAAATTTTTATTTATTCTTATCTTATTATTTTTTTAAAAACATGATTTATTTCTAGGGTGGAATGAATGGATTTTTTAAAAAAGTAAGCTCAATGCCCAACATGGGGCTCGAACCTCACAACTGGGAGATCAAGAGTTGCATGCTCCCCCTACTGAGCCAGCCAGGCAACTGTGTGGTTAGATTTTTAAAGAAAATTACTGAAAATATAACACATAAAGATGAAAATTAAAAATCATCCTTATAATTCCATCACCATTGTATATTGAGTCTTAGTTTTTTTATTATTATTTTTAAAAATTTTATTTATTTATTCATGAAAGACACAGGCAGAGGGAGAAGCAGGCTCCATGCAGAGAGCGTGACATGGGACTCAATCTTGGGTCTCCAGGATCGTGCCCTGGGCTGAAGGTGGTGCTAAACTGCTGAGCCACCAGGCTGCCCAAGTCTTAGTTTTTTAAATAAAATGTTTATCTTACTAGAATTTAACAGAAGAAAAAGAACTGAAGTGAAACCAATTTCCCTGCACCCTCCAAAATCCTTCTACATTTAAAAAGAGATTGTGAAATAGTAAGAGTGGGAACCTTGTGTTTTTTGTTAAACTTTGTTTTTCTTAATAGGTATAACTTTAAATTTCCATGTAGTAAAATATTGTCACCTGTCAAATAAAACTCAGAAGACAACTGTCACAGTTAAGCAAACAATAAACACACACATACACATTTTAAAAAATTTATTGAACAGGGCAAAGATTAAAATCTGAACCCACTAGAAGAAAGAATTCGAGAAAGGCTGATCCAAGAAAAGATCCAATAAAAGTGACAGATTGCTTGTAGGGCAAAAACATTAGACGTCCTATGAAAACATTTATTCTTGCTATCTATTTTAAACCCAACAAAGTTAATTGTGAACTCAGAGTATTAACTTCACTCCTCCCTCAATTTTTTTGTTCTATAATGGGTGGGCAATTTCATACTTGTTTAAAAAATCAACACCTTGCTAAGCTTTGAACATGTACTTTCAAGCATCTCTGCTCAGTGACCTGAGGCCCGGGGAATCTTGTAACATCTTGGACTTGCTTAAAGGCAGATTCCTACTGTCAGTGACAGAACTTAAAGGTGACCACCTGCAAACATGGTTTGACAATCTGTTTTGTGAGCCAGCTAGAGACTGTAAATCAGAATCTTGCCTTATTTGATGCCTTCTTTTTTCCTCTCTTTATTTACTTTAAATTTTTGCTCAGAGAAACCTATGGACTCTGCATTTGAGAGACATGACTCTTCTTTGCCAGAAAGGCAATAAAGTTAGCTTTGTTTCAGTTTGGTGATTTTTGTTTCCTACTTTTATTTTTTTTTTATTTATTTTATTTTATTTTATTTTTGTTTCCTACTTTTAAAAACACAATCAGTTGTCCAAAATCATGTGTATTTTACCCTTACCATGATTTTCCAGCATAGCTTGTCTCCCCCCCAGATTTTCCAACTGCGCTTTCCCTTTATGGCAGTCAGTCTTTTACCTTCATTTCACTTTTAATGGTTTTCAGATTTTTACTCAATTTGCACAATGACATCTATTACATCCTTACAGTTTTTGTCTCAGAGACATCTAATATCCAATTCTAGGTTTGATAGATTGTATTTTAGGTCTGCTGAATAGCTGTCAGGTTGGAATTTTTTCAAAATTTTTCCTGCTTTATTTCCACTATTTCTTTTTTTTTTTTTTCCTAGTCTTTTTCCTGGGCTCCTTTCTCAGTTTGTTGGAGTACATCCTCAAGTAGTTTTTTTTCAGAGAGGGTGTACAAGAGAAAGTTTTGGAATTCCAGCCTGTCTTCAGATATCTTCTTTTGCCCTCACATTTGCTTAACAGTATGGCTGGACATGGACTTTTCATTCAAAATTATTTTCTTTATAAAAGTCTCATGTAAGAAACAGAATTTTCGGGCAGCTCCGGTGGCGCAGTGGTTTAGCACCGCCTGCAGCTCAGGGCGTGATCCTGGAGACCCAGGATCGAGTCCCACATCTGGCTCCCTGCATGGAGCCTGCTTCTCCCTCTGCCTGTGTCTCTGCCTCTCTCTCTCTAGCTGCGTCTCTATGAATAAATAAATAAAAAATCTTAAAAAAAAAAAAGAAACAGAATTTTCAATATTTTAACAATTGGCATCAGAATTCACTTAAGGGAAGGGACTGTTTAAAGGATGGGAAAATGTACACTGATAAATTCTTGTGAGTAGAGGAGAAGGGAAAGAGTGTTTGAGAGAGACAAGGGGGAAACAGAAATCAGCCATATTGCTCATTAGGATACAAGGTGAGGAACTTGAATTGGTTCCAAGAGACCAAAGGCTTGGAGAGGGTGTCTAATGTCCAGGATGTAGTGGAATATGGCTGTTAGGGTACTTTTGGAGAAATGTGTCCACAAACTCTTTTAACACTCTGCTCTTCAAGAGATAGGGCTTAGTTCTGTCTCCCTTAAGTATGGGCTAGACTTGGTGATTTGCTTCTAATGAATAGAAAACAAATAGAAGTAATGGTGTGTGACTTTGGCATTGTGGCTTCTGTCTTATTGCCTTTAAGAGGATCTCCTCTCTCTTGGAATTCTGGGGGAAGCCAGCTACCATGTACAAAGGGTGTACTTGTACCTGAGACTGCCATGCTGAGGGGAAGCCCAAGGTAGGCATGTGGAAAAGGAGGATCAAGAAAGATGCCAACCTCCTTCCAACTATCCACCTGTTCTCAGCTCAGGTGCCATGCATGGACAATGAGAAAGACATCTGCGTCATTCCTGTCCCAGCAATCTATAGCCATCTTAGGCACTCCACTTGGTGTCCAGGGTATCTAAGCACAGAGATGAGTCATCCATACTATGTTCCGCCCATGATTCCTACAGAATCATGAGTATATAAAATGGTTGTTATTTTATACTACAAGGTTTTGGTATGTTATTTAATGATAAACAACTGGAAGAATCACAGTTTATAAATGTTTAACTCAGGCATTCTTTTTTTTAAAGATTTTTTTTTTAAAATTCTCATTTCTCTTTTTAAAAAAAAAATTTTTTTTTAATTTATTTATTTATGATAGTCACAGAGAGAGAGAGAGAGGGGCAGAGACACAGGCAGAGGGAGAAGCAGGCTCCATGCACTGGGAGCCCGACATGGGATTCGATCCCGGGTCTCCAGGATCACACCCTGGGTCAAAGGCAGGCGCCAAACCGCTGCGCCACCCAGGGATCCCTTTTTTAAAGATTTTTAAATTTATTTTAGAAAGAGAGAGAGAGAGAGAGAGAGAGAGCAGGGAGGGGAGGGGCACAGGGAGAGGGAGAGAGAGAATCTCAAGCAGACTCCCTGCTGAGTGGGGATCCTAATGCAGGGCTCAATACCATGATCTTAAGATCATGACTCAAGCCAAAATCAAGAGTAGGATACTCAACTGAATGAGCCATCCAGGTGCCCCTAACTCAGGCATTCTTTTAAATGTTTTAAAGGATTTTATTTATTTACTTGACAGAGAGTGCATGAGAATGGGGAGCAGAAGGCAGAGAAAGAGGGAGAAGCAGGCTCCCTGCTGAGCAAGGAGCCCGACGTGGGGCTCATCTCAGGACCCTGGGATCATGACCTGAGCCAAAGGCAGATGCTTAATGGACTGAGCCACCCAGGTGCCCCAACTCAGGTATTCTTAACAAAATTATTTTTTTAAGATTTTATTTATTTACTCATGAGAGACACAGATAGAGAGAGAGGCAGAGACACAGACACAGGAGAAGCAGGCTCCATGCAGGAAGGGTGACGTGGGACTCGATCCCAGGACTCCAGGAACATGCCCCAGGCCAAAGGCAGGTGCCAAAAACTGCTGAGCCACCCAGGCATCCCCAACAAAATTCTTACTACACATTTTTTTTATTATTGCAAAAGTAACACCTGTTTGTTGTAACACATTCAAATACAAAAATACTGTTTAGGGGTTGGGACCTTGTGGTATTTATCTCCATGACTTTAGTATCTAGCTCAGGGCCTGCACTTCCAGAAGCTTGATAAAGTTTACGGTGAATGATTCTTGCCTTCCTTTTCTCATCTCCTTCCTTACTGCTTTCCCTCTCACATTTACTTTTTTAAAGATTTTATTTACCTATTCATGAGAGACACACAGAGAGAGGCAGAGGGAGAAGCAGGTTCCTTGCGGGGAGACCAACGTGGGACTTGATGCCAGGACCCTGGGATCACTACCTGAACCAAAGGCAGATGCTCAACTGCTGAGCCACTCAGGTGCCCCTCCCTTTCACATTTAAAAGAAGGTTAAGCCCTAAAAGTTCTGAAACGGTGTGCCAGAGGTCATTTTCACTGCTCTGGGGGACAGGTAATCAGGCCTCATGGATGGTGGGCTGCCCAAGTCTCAGGCAGAAGGGTGCTAGCTTCTGCTATTCCAAGCTTGTCTGAGAACCCCTCTTGATTAGAGGTTAGGTTGTGGCTTACACAACTGAACTCTGCTAATAAGGCCAAGGCTAAGAGCTTTAGGGATATAGCTCAACTACAATGTTATGAGGCATTTGAAGGGGGAGAAATTTCTGGGAGACAACAGGCTATCTGGCCTTGGGTGTGTCATCCATTATAGGGCCTCAGTTTCCTCTTTCTGAGTCCTCCTTCCCAAAGCCCAGTCTGGGAAAAACCTGAGGCCATTAAAAGTGGAGTCTGGAAATGTTCCAAAATCCCAGGAACAAATTCACCCTTCTGATATTTCAAATTCTTTAGAAAATGTGGGCTGACACCGTGGAAAGCACAAGTTACAAAACAGTCCGTACAGACTGTTCTCTGTTTGTAACTTTATCCAGTCTCTCTGCATAGAACCAAGTTGGGGGAGGCGGTTTGCCAATATGTTATCTGTGGTTATCTAAGGGGGTGGGAGGAAATTATTCCTGGTAATTTTTATTTTCTTTTTGGTGTGCCTCCAAATGTTCTACAATGAGTATCTATTACCTTTCATAATCAAGAAATTTTAAAAATTTGTTTTAAATAGGCAATTTGACGTGCTCTTTGTCATGCTCAGTAGTACACAAGTTGCTTCTAGGTAACAGTGAAAAGGAGAGGAACCATCTATGCAGCCTTGTTAATGGAGATTGAGGGGTTTTCTAATGTATTAGCTTTCCATTGCTGTGTAACAAACAACATAGGGGCTTAGAGCTGCATGCATTTACTATCCTACAGTTTCTGTGGGTTGGGAGTCCAGGCATGGCTTGGCTGACTCCTCTTCTCAAGGACTCACAAGGCTCCAATTAAGGTGTTGGCCAGACTGCACCCTCATCCGGTGGCACAAATGGGGAAGAACCTGTTTCCAAGGTCCCTCAAGTTGGCAGAATTCAATTCCTTGTGGCTATAAGATGGACAGCCCCAGCTTTCTCCTTTGGTTGGAAGCCACCTTCTGCCTCTAGAGGCAGTTTCTTGCCAGGTGGGCTTTCCCAAAATGGCTACTTCAACAAATCAGCAAAAAGAGTCTCTAAAGCATATTTTCTAGCAAGATGGAGTCTTATATAATGTAATGTATCACAAAAGGACATCCCATCACCTTTGCCAGATGCTATTGGTTAGAAGAAAATCACAAGTCTCATCTCAGGGAGAAGTCCAACTCAAGCAGAATGGATTACTTAAAGGTTGTTATGAACCGAATGTTTGTGTCCCCACTGAATTCATGTTGAAGCCTTAACCCCAGCATGGCTATCTTTGGAGATGCCTCTACAGAAGCAATTAAGGTCAAATGAGATCATAAGGGTAAGGCCCTCATCTGATAAGGACTACTATCCTTATAAGAGGAGGCACCAAAGAGTTCACTCTTTCTCCTCACACACACTGAGAAAAGGCCATGTGAGGATGGATTGAGACGGTAGCCATCTGTAAACCAGGAAGAGAGCCCTCCCTAGAAACCAAATTGGTGGGTCACCCTGATTTCAGACTTCCAGCCTCTATAACTTTGAGAGAATAAGTTTTTGTTGAATGAACTATCCAATCTGTGGTATTTTCTTATGGCACTCTGAGTTAAGACAAGTGTGAATGCCAGCAGGCACTGATCATTGTGGGGGCACCTAAGAGTTTGTCTGCCCACACTTAATATTGTAATGTTGGCTGAAATTTCAAATAGAAATTCTGAAAGCTGGTAGGTAACACACAGGATTTTAAAAATGCAGATTGTCCCCACAGTTTTTCATTCTGTAAGCCAGTCTCTGACCTGGGAAGTTTCAATGAGCTTTTCCATAGTGATTCTAATGATGGAATTTCTTGGAGAAACAAGAGAGGGGGAGTAGGTGGCCCACAGTTGAAAGTTAAAGTCTGAGAGCTTCAAATTCCTAGCTCTGCTACTTCCTAGCAATAGGACCTTAGATCAGTGATCCTTCTTTCCAGTCAAAACTTCTTAACCTGATGTAATATGGCAAGTTCCTAAAATGAAAAAATACCCTCCAGTGTCAGCAGTTCCTTTCCCCAGCTAAGCCCTAGCAAAAGGAGGCTGGAATTTCTGCCTTATACTCCCAGCCCCATGCCCTTAGTGTTTGGTGTTTCAAGGCCATGGAAAATTTGAAATCAGGAGGGGGATAGGATTTGGAGGATGTTCAAACATGGAGATGACCTGGGTTTTGCTTGTCCTTACATTGCTCCTTCAGGGAGAAGCTGAAATATATCACTGGCAGTGAAGAAGGTGAAGGTCCAGGTATAGGTCTGAGGTACGGAGGCTAGAGTCCTTGGATACCAGAAGGAAAAGTAGTCCTTGGCCATTATGTCATAATGTCCATGAGCAGGCAGAGAAGCTTCCGTGTGGCACCTATTTTCTGACATCACAAAGAGTCCATGGCTGTGTGTGGGGCTGTGTGTGGGGCTGTGTGTGGGGCTGTGTGTGGGCAAGTTGACTTCAGGGCAGTATTGAATGAGATAAAGACATGGGAAACTTCTTGTATTAGGGCTATGGAATAAATCTCACACCAGAAACTCACACTCAAATGAGATGATGCATGTAAACTGCAGTCCTAGTTTGAGTGCCTATAATGCCTCTATTATTCATCTACCATCATGGATCCCGCTGATTTACAGGCTGATAGAGATCTGTCATTTAGAAGATGGGGTTTTGGTTAGAAATCTGGGTAGAAGACCACCTACAAGCTGAGGGACTCTGGTTTTCCTCCTCTGTAATGACTGGAATAAAACAACGGAGTTTTAACTGAGTTAATAGGCAGAGGGCTTAGCTCTATTCCTATCACTAGTAAATGATAATTACTACATATTGTAATATTGATACCAAATGCTGGTCAGAACTGGCAGACTGGGTGGCATGGATGTGTTCATACTGTTAACCAAAGGGTATTTGCTATTCCTGGGCATGGGGCCTCCATGCATACTTAGGACCCCATGCTTAGAAGAGCCCTGTGCTCAGAGGGGCCTCACATTTGGTTTAATAATCTGCTGCTGCCATTTTGAAATTCTTAATAATTTTTGAACAAGGGCCCTTGCCTTTTCATTTTACACTGGGCCCCACAAATTATGTAATTGGTCCTGTAACACCACATCTTGGCTGAAGTTCATAGTAGCAACCCGTAGATAAAGTTTTCAAATTTCTTATAGCCATTTTTCTAGTAGGAGTCTTTTTTTATTTTTTAAAAAGATTTTATTTTTTCATGAGAGAGAGAGAGAGAGAGAGAGAGAGGCAGAGACACAGGCAGAGAGAGAAGACTCGACACAGGTAGCCTGATGTGGAACGTGATTCCAGAACTCTGGGATCATGCCCTGAGCCAAAGGCAGATGCTCAACCGCTGAGCCACCCAGGCGTCCCTATCATAGGAGTCTTTATATATCTTGAGCGCCTTCCTCCATATGAAATTTCACAAGGCAGGGACAGAGGGTGGGCACTGTAGGATTAGAAAAAGGGGGAGGATTCAGAGCTGTGGAGAGTATGTGAGGGTCTCCTCCACATTGACTTGGTGGTACCTACAGATGGTAAAAGAAGTGGTTGGTTTCTTCTAAGGCCCATGTGTGGGGAACATGGAAGCTTGACTCATTATTTTCTAAGTGGAAGAAAGACCAAGGAATGAGAGAAACAAGAGGGGGAACAGGAACAAGCATGTTCTGCTTCTCCTTAGGCTGTTAGGCCCAAGGACAAGCACAGAAAGTAAAGCCAAAAGTATCTACTTATCACAAAACAGGTCCACATAGGCAAGGCCAGACTCTGGAGAGCAGAATATGATTAGAACAGAGCTCTTTGCCTTAAAAGAGGGAACTGGGAGAGGTAGCAGGCAAAGAGCCATAAACACAGCCTGAGCCCTTGTTCCCTTTTTGGGTGCCCAAGGCATGAGGAAACAGCAATCCATCTGGCGAAGTGCTAAGAACAACTTGGTATCAACTTGCTTCTCAGCCAAGGCCAAGGATGCCTGCTATTATGGACTTGAGGTTTCTTGAAAGTTTTCCACATTTACTTTTGATTATGGCAAGTTTCCTGTTATTAGAGATAATGAAACATCTCTAAGTAGCTGGGGTCTTGCTTTGGGCCAGGAAGTGATGAGAAGCCATGTAACTACTTAGATCCTCTGTAAGGACCACAATGTCTGACTGTTTCCTGCCACAAGCTGCCTTTCATGGAGACCCCAGGTGGGCCCTGCTTCTGTGGCTGGCTTCCTGGGCTGTCTTAGTTCAATGGTGGTGGTGGCAGATGTATGTGTGTAGCCTTGGACTCTGATTTCATGCTTGTTTTGTCACATACTCTTCAAAATTTGTGGTGTAGCTTAAATGATCACATTGTAAAATGAATAGTGTAAAGTACCCACAAGAATATACTGCAGCAAATTTTGCTGGTCGCAAGATAACCAAAGGATTTATTTTAAAATATAATTCATAGTGCATTACAGGCAGTGTGTTATGAAGATGGGATAGAAGTTGAACACCACCTTGAGGATTGCTGTCATTGTTTGACCATGTCAGGGAATCTTTGTGGTAAGAGTGAAGTTGGGCTTAATGATCCCCTTGTCACCCCCTTTTCTTCCCATCAACTCTATAGTCTTTGAAGCCCTGATCTGTGTATGTCTCTGGAGTCCTGGACCACCCAAAACAGTATCTGAACTTGAATACTTTCTCTGAGAAAACTTTCTCCTCAAATCCAGGTAGCCCCAGACATCTTCTAAACTTGAGAAATTGAGTTCCTGTCCAAAGCATCCAGGCATTGAATCAGGCAAATGTGGCTGGGATGTTTCTGTTCTGTTGCTATTGCCTCAGAAGAATATCAGTGATGAGACTGGGGCTCCTCAAGGTCCCTCAGTGCTTGCCACTTCATGAAACATGGCTTTGGCCCATTTCCCTGACCTAATGACTAGGTCTGATTTCAGTTACTTTCCCTGACCCAAAGTCCTGGCAGTTCAGGGAGGTGACCTTGGATAAAGCCACAGGTCTTCTGAGATATTCAGAATTACGCCTGAACAGAAAGATACCTTTTATTCTTGTTGGTGTAAAGGACCAGGATTCTTAACCGTGACCTAAACCTGTTTTCTTTTTCAAAGAAGCAGCAGTTGGGAGTGCTGAGTCTCAGTGTGGTTTAGTGAAGTGGTGAAACACTCATCAGTCTGGAGCATGCCCAGATTGGCCACCTGCTCTGACAGAGATGAGGAAGGACATATTTCCTTTTCTTTTCTTTTCTTTTTTTTTTTTTTAAGATTTTATTTATTAATGACAGAGAGAGAGAGAGAGAGAGAGAGAGAGAGAGGCAGAGACACAGGTAGAGGGAGAAGCAGGCTCCATGCAGGGAGCCTGATGTGGGACTCAATCCCTGGACTCCAGGACCACGCCCTGGACCAAAGGCAGGTGCCAAACCGCTGAGTCACTCAGGGATCCCAGAAGGACATGTTTTATCAATGAGAACTGGACCTCATTGGACCCTTAATCCAGGGTTCCTGTCACATTTGCTAACAGATCAGCTGGCACAGGTGGCATCCAAGGACCTCAGCCTATGAGAGAAATGGAATGTGACATGTTTGTTGCCACCAGCACTTCCAAGGGTGATGGGGCAAATAAGGAATTGGTTTTCTTTATAAAAGAGATCGACTATGATGGAATGTATTCTATTGACACTGGCAAGTTGTGGTTAAAAAGATGGCAAGGGAATGGCTGGCCTCCAGGGTATTAATGCCTTAATATTATTGCTAACAACTGCCATTTACTAAGGGCTTATTAGGTGCCAGGCACTGTGCTCAGTACTGTGTGTTCATTCTTTCTCCTAATCCTCATAGGGACCATAGCTATGCCTACTTTTCTGAATAAAGAAATCAGCTCAGAAAGGTTAAGTAGCATGTCGGTGTCTTTGGCCTTGCCAATGCAGAAATTTCTGTGGTTCTGTCTACTGGAGTTAACAAATTCTAAGTTTCTGCCTCTTAATAAATTGATCTCATACTATTTCCTAACACTTACTATATGTCTGCTGTTGTTAATAAGTTGAAATGGGATGGTTCAGTCAGGACTCTGTCCGTTTCATGAAAAGAGAAGACAACTCAAAACGAATTAGATGAAAGTTGGATTTACTGCTTGCAAAAAATGTCCAGGATTACTTTAGCTTCAGGCATGGCTGGATCCAGGGGGCAAATGTCTTTAAGGATTCTCTTTGTTAGGTCCCTGTGCATGTTCCATTCTCGGATACACCATCTTCTTATGGTAGTGAGATGGTTATCAGCAGTACCACACTTGTTAGCCTTAGACTTCTAAATTCAGTGGATTGAAAACAAAAAGAAATGCCTTTCTCAGTTGTTAAAATATCCCCTACCCTCTCACCTCTTAGGATTAACTTGTAGTTTGTATAAGACTGGTTTGGCTTAGATCATACGCTTATCCCTTATCTAAATACCTTGACCAAGGGGCTGCAGGGCTCTGGTTGGTCAGTCTTGGTTATGTACTCACCCTGGAGCCAGGGATAGTTAGCATACAGACAGAGTGGTGGAGGGCAATTCAAAAGAAGTGGGGATAGATAGTGGAAATAAAAAAAGCAATAGATATCCATAGCAGTGGGAATTCTGGGGGCATAAAGAATGGGCACCTGGCTAATAAAGCCAACTGACTAGTTTATGATGGGAGACATATACCTGATTCGTGGCTCAGCAGTCATCCACCTAGAACATTGCACTTCTGTCAGTCCAGCCAGGGGCAAGTTGTTTCAGTAGCATAAAATTAGAACAGATGTGATGAGATGTTCCTAAAAAATATTCCCATCAAAGTATTCAATGGGCAGATTAGGTTCAGCTGTGAGAGACAGAAAACCTCAAATACCAAGTATGTTAAGAGGACAGAATTTATTTTATAAACAACGTCCAGAAGTAAAGAGTTCAGGCCTGGTATGGTGGTTCCTCATTCATCATAAACCTAGGCTCCTTCTAACTTGTTGCTCCATGACATCTGCACACACTTCCTTCTCCACGGTCCAACAGTGACATGCTCAAGTTCTTGCCACCAAGCCCACATTGTGCTCAGCAGAACGGAAGAAAATGGGCGTACTCTTTTAAGGACAGGCTGCAGCAGTTGCTAATGTCCCATTGGCTAAAAAGTAGTCAGTGGGTTATACTTCCATGCAAGGGAGGCTGGAAAATATGTTTGTTCTGGGAAGGACAGATACAGGGAGACAACCAGTCTTTGTCAGAATGTTCACCCTAATGTACAGTTCTTCACTATAGAGAGTGCCCTATCCAGTCACTTGGAAAACAAATACCTTCAAAAGGCAATCCTAAATATTAAGACTTAACTAACCATTACTCTTTGTTCCCCTACTTTTTGATTCTCACTCTTCTATTAGCATATTCTTTTTTTTTTTTTAAGATTTTATTTATTTATTCATGAGAGACACAGAGAGTGAGAGGCAGAGACACAGGCAGAGGGAGAAGCAGGCTCCATGCAGGGAGCCCGATGTGGGACTCGATCCCGAGTCTCCAGCATCACACCCTGGGCCGAAGGCGGTGCTAAACCGCTGAGCCACCTGGGCTGCCCAGCATATTCTAATTAGAAAATAGCCAATTGCAATTTGCTTTAAATATACTTAAATTTAGAAATGACTAAATTTTTTCTTAAAAAAAAAAAAGGCATGTTCTGCCCACAACTAGTGAAACAATGTCAATATGTACAAAGTACTACGTTTCTCCAAACTCTTCAAGTTACATCATGTCTGCTGTGTGTCCACCTTTCTTTGATGATCATTTATTCATTGACACATTTGTAGGTTTTGTTTTCACAAAAATGGGTTCACAACATACATTACTCTGTAACTCTGTCTTTTCACTTATGGTATATATCATAGACATGCCACAGGTTAAGAGCTAGAGGTCTGTCTCATTCTCTTAAAAAGCGGGATCCCTGGGTGGCGCAGTGGTTTGGCGCCTGCCTTTGGCCCAGGGCGCGATCCTGGAGACCTGGGATCGAATCCCACATCGGGCTCCCGGTGCATGGAGCCTGCTTCTCCCTCTGCCTGTGTCTCTGCATCTCTCTCTCTCTCTCTGTGTGACTATCATAAATAAATAAAAATTAAAAAAAAAAGCTGCATAATACTTCAGCTTTTAATTCTAGAAATTATTTAACTAATTCCCTTTGATGGACTGTCAAGTTGTTTCCAGTTTTCTGCTACCACAGGCCATGTTGCAGCAAACTTCTTGCACTGATGTCCTTGTATCGCAGTGCTTTTAGTTCTCTGAGATAGTTCTTCAAAGGGGGACTGCTAGGTTAAAAGATGTATTTAAAAAATGTCATTGCTATGGCCAATTACCTTTAAAAAGATGGGAACACTCCATATTGCCACCAACAATGTACAGAGGTTTTCATTTACCCTAATTTTTGCCACACTGGAAGTCAGTGCTTTTTAAAATTTTACATCTGATAGGTGACCAATGGTACCCTGTTATTTTGAATTACATCTCACTAACCATGCATACACTTTATCTGCTTTCATATGCTTATTGAAATGCCAGAGAGAAAAATGATTCAAAGCATGGACTCAGGAGTCAAATCACTTGAATTTGTGTCATAGCCCAGGACCTGTGATCACCTACTGTAGGACCTGGGCAAGTTACTTCATTCTTCTGAGCCTGTTTTCTTAGCTGTACAACAGGGAGAATACTGTTCTCTATTGAGGTGACTTTTTTTTCTTTTTGTAATAATCAATTTGTAGGAACTCTCTGTATGTTAGTGATATTAATCATCAATCTGTCACTTGTGTTGGAAATTTTTCATGTGTCTCTCACGTGTCTTTTATAGAACTAAGATTTGTTTTCCCCAAATTTGTTTATGTAATCAAATATGTCTATAATTTCCTTGAGAGCTTCTAGATTTTTTGCTTATGATCCCCCATCATAAAATTATAAAAAGTCTCTTAACAATTCTTCTAATATTTCATTTTAACATTTGAATTTGTAGTTTTTCTGCTATTGTCTATGTTGTGAGGCAGGAATTTGGTTGCTCTCTAGGCACTTACGGTAGTTCTATATAGTAGTAACACATATCAAATTTAATTTAGAAACTTCATGGAAAGAGAAATTTGGAATCCTTTTTTCATATGAAATATTATAGGAAACTCCAACATACAAAATTGAGTTGTCCTTGAAGTGGTGAAAGGCTTGAGCAAGACAATGAAGAGCCTTGTAAACAAGTATAAAGTTCCAGAATAAAAGTTTAGATTTTATTCTGAAACAATGGAGCAACTGTTAAAAGGTTTTAGGCAGGGGAGTGACATAATCAGATTTCGTATCAAAGATTACTCTAGCTGCTCTGCAAAGAACAGTCTGTAGTAGGACAGCAGTAGAGATAGTGACACTAGAATGGCATGACAATAGTCTTAGCAATAGATACCTTGGACAAGGCTGATAGAAGTGGAGACAGTTTTAAGGTATATTTACATGATACACTAGGAGAGGGATTATGCTATTTATATATTATGTTCTGGTAGCATAGGAGAGTGTATCATGTAAATGATGTACCTTAATGACTAATAGGGATGATGGGGGTGATAGAAGCTTCAGTGACAAGAGTTAATTCCTGTGTTCTGGTTTGAAAATAAGGGTGGAGGGTGGTGCCATTAATCAAGAACAGAACACCAGAAGAGCAGATTTTGAAGGGAAAATGATCCTTCAGTGTGAAGAATCTGTGTGTTTATCAAGCAGGGGAATATCCAGATGACATTCAGATCTGGAGCTCAGGAAATATACCTGGACTAAAAATAGGAATCTAGAAGTTATCAACATATAGTTGGAAACCAAAGCCATGGGAATGGGGGAGATTCTGCAGAATAGGCCAAGAAGGCCTAAGACAGAGGAGCAACACTGATTCAGTTGGGTTTCTCTGACTGTAAGTAACAAAAATTGACCCTGGCTACTAGGCCTCTGCACATAGTGTAAAGGGATATCTTTTGCAGACCTATGTAACAGCCTGCACAGCCAATATAATGTACAGGAAGGATATAAAGCAGTTCACAAAAAATTTGTGAGAAGCTTAACATTCAAGAAAACCAAGAATCTGGGCAACTGAGGATACCTCAGTAACATGAACTCATATGCTATTTACATATTATGTTTGGGTAGCATGGGAGATAGGCTGCTTCCCAAAGGGAAGGTGAGGTGCTATTCTCAAAGGAGAGGGAAAAGACACTGGTTAGGTAAATGCAGCTGTCCACTATGTTCTATTCCTTGGCTGCCCAGGACATGCATTCTTCAACAGGAGTAATTTTATAAATGCTTCCACTCAACACACTGTAGAAAATGGATTCTTCTCCCTAAGAAGATTATTTAAAAAAGTAATTTCCACTTACCACATCCACTGTCAAACCTAAAACTTCTGTGTGATACTATCCTTGAATTCTTTTTTTTTTTTTTTAATTTTTATTTATTTATGATAGTCACAGAGAGAGAGAGAGAGGCAGACACACAGGCGGAGGGAGAAGCAGGCTCCATGCACCAGGAGCCCGATGTGGGATTCGATCCCGGGTCTCCAGGATTGCGCCCTGGGCCAAAGGCAGGCACCAAACCACTGCGCCACCCAGGGATCCCACTATCCTTGAATTCTTAAACCAAACCTTGAAATCTGTAATTTACACATCCGCTAGCATATTTAACCATCACCAGCACACACCTGTAGATGTTAGAAGATACTGCCAGTAGAATGGCTTCCTCATCCATTTCAAATTGTCAACAGCTACCTGGTTATCTAAATTTTGCCTTCAACAGGCATATGCTTCCAAATGACAAGGGGGAAGTACCTTTATTGGCTCCTTTGCCAATATAAATTGCTCATTTCCCCTACTCTGGGAATATAGGGCAAGTTTTTTGCTGCCTTTAATTCAGATTCAATTCCAGATCTTCCATGTTCCTGAGGGTCTGAAGCCCATTTAACTCTCTGGTATCAATTTGTTATTAATCATTCGGCTGTAAGCAAAAGAAATTTGCTTTGGCTGACAAATGAAAAGGGATCATACTTCAAGGATGTATGGCAGTCTATAGAATCAAAGGAAAATTTGGATAACTAGGCCTTGACAAAAAGAGCCAGGGCACTATGGGGGGCGGGGGGGATATCCTTGCACCAACTCTGATAGTTTTCTTGGGACACTATCATTAGAATGAATCAGCTCCTGATTGTTTGTGTCACCTCTGTTAAGACTCAAAATCATGGTGAGAAGAGAATTTTGATTGGACAAGCCTTGGGTCACATGATCAACCAGGGGGGTATGAGGCTGTAATATTGTAATCTATAGTTTCACTAAAACCACAGAATGGAAAGGAATAGCATTCCAAAGGAAATGTGGGGATCTATCATTAAAAGAAAGGGGAAATGACTCAGGAAGCAAAAATCAATGGATAGCCATTATACTTAAATATTTAAATGGTGGGGAGAAGACTATCTACAATGGAGCAACAGCCAGAAAGGCAGGAAGACAATGAGAAGTGTCACCTAAAGGGGGTGCGGTGGTGAGGGGGGAAGGTCACTACTGAACTGGACTATGAGATCAAAATACTCAAGGATTTCAAGGAAAATGTTTTTCCCTTTTACTAGCTACTGTGAACACTGCAGTAATCTTTAGTGAACACTGATACTATGATATTCTGGTCATCCAAAACAACTCAGACATTTAAAGAGATATGCTTGAAAAATTAAGAAACACTGAGCTGAGTTTCTCAAAGAAGGTACACAACAACCTTGTCAGCTTCAGTAATGGATGATGAATAGATTTATCTAAATATTAACTAACATAAAGATGGGTATTTAAAATTACTTGACAAAATAAGCTCAGTGGTAAGTAACCTGCCAAAGTCAAACAATAAGTACTAAATTTAATTTTTAAAATCCTTTATTTTTAAATAAAGTTTAAAAGTAATGTGAGTAGTGTAAAATATTCAATACAGAAACATATAAAGTTGAAAGTCTCATGTAAACTACACTATTTGAAGAAAGCCATTAGTTGACTTTTCTATGCATCATAAACACAAATTTTTAAGTGAGTTCATACTATACATTTTTCTATTAATAGTTTGTTGCACTTAATATTATCATGGCCATTTTCCATGTCCGTACAGAATAAAGGTAGCTTATTAATTTTAATAGCCATATAGATTTTCTTACATGGCTGAAACGTGTTATTTAACCAATCCTTTACCAATAAATACTTAGGTTTTCTTCTGTATTTTTCTACCATGTAATTTTTATGTGTCTGTAGTAACTTAAACATTGTCACTTCCTGTTTCACTCTGTCTTCTGGTTTGAAAAGTAAGTTCAGTGTGGCCATGACCTCCAGTTTAATAAATACTTGAATCTGTTAAGTTTTGATATTGGTAGACAGTATACTAGTCAGGACTGACTCAATATTAAGCAATAGAAACCCAACTCAAAGTAACTTAAAGCAAAAAAGGGTATTTATTGGCTCACATAACTGAAAAGTCCATAGGGATATACTAGCTTCAGGCACGGTTGGATCCAGGGGCACAAACATTGTCATCAGGACTCAAGTCTCTCCATCATTTGGCTCTGCTTTCCTCTGCACTGGCTTCATTTTCTGGCTCATTTAATATGGTGGGCCCTGTTGGTTAGAGCTTTCATACTACAAAGCCAAGCAACCTCAGTAAAGATAGCTTCTGAGCTTCTCCTCCACAGTTCAGTAAAACTCTTATGGCTGAGTATCACTGGACCAATTTGAATCAAACCATTCTAGAACCAATCACTATGGTGAAAGAGATGGGACTATGCTGATTGATCAGGTCTCAATTACATGTATACCCAAGAAGCTTAAAGTTAGGCCAGACTGTCTGAACCATGTGAACTGGAAATAAGGAAAAGTGGTTCCAAGAAATATCAGAGTTGTTATAAAGAGTGCAATGGATGCTGGTCAATCAAAAACGACTAATGTCAATTGTAAGACCAGATACTGAAAAATTCGCTTAGTCTCTGTTCAGTAACAGCTGGCATTGTTACTTTCTTGATAATAAGAGTATTTTTGAAGAAAACATCGTGAGGAGTAAGTCTGTCCTGTACTCAGGAAGCCTGTAATCCATTTGAAGGGAATAATCATGTCCAATAGAGTACTTTGGATAATGCAATAGCATTTCAACAGAAGTAAACTCGGTGGCCTTGAATCTGAGAACCCAACCGTCTTGCTGACACAAAGCAGAACAAGCCTCCCATTGGCAAATAGTCCTGAGGCTGCTGAAGTCAGTGGTAAGTTTAAGTGGAAACCTTTTCTTGGGTTCTTTTTAGCTGTTTGCCAAGGTGAGCTGGTACATTTCTGTCATCTCTGTATTACTGCAGAAGAGAGGAATGGACAGTGCTTTCAATCTGCTGTAGTCCTTCAGATCTAGTATAAGGTCTCAGATGCTGAAAATGATCAAATATATATATGTAGAGACTTACTCTGCACTTAAAAAGAGCTGCTGGTCAAGTAGTATATAGCATGGTCCTTCCAGTTGTGAACATTAAGTCCAGGGGAGTGGGTGGGGGTGAGGTGCAGGTTGCTTCAATTCAAAACTCCTGGGTGGAAATGAGGGTAAGACAGGCTGATACCAGTTGTAGTTTTCTCAAGCACAGCCAGTCTGATTGCAAATTTTCAAAAATGGCAGACAGGGCTAGGTTACATAAAACAGGCAAATAGGTTACCTTCACCAGGGCTAGCCACACCAATAGCCAGGATGTTATCTGGAAGAACGGGCAGATTGATATCAATGCTCTGTAAATTAGTTTTTACCCTGAGTACTCCAGGGTCATTCCTTAGGGTTTCCTCTGGATACCATTTTCATCAGTCAGGTATACAGCTTTCATTTTCATATTTATCTGCCCAAGAACTTTCAGCTCAGTAGAAGGATATATTCCCAATTCAGACTTGAGGTTCTGTTGAGGAGTCTATGCTACATCTGGGAATGACAAGGTTGGGAGAGCCAGGTTCATGAAGGTTGGCCCTACTCTCTTTGGTAATCAAGTCTCCATCTTCTGAAACGGCCCGTCTCTGAGAATCAGCTTATAAAAAAGGCCTTAGATTGGTTGGATAGTGCTGCCGAAAGACTTAGATTGAGATCTGAGGCAGGGAGATAGGTAAAGCCCTAAATTTGAGTTTTAGGCTTTATTTTCAACCATCAATTTTTATATACAGTGTATATTAGACTCTCGAACAGATGATCCTCACCTTAAGTCCCTCATTTTGACTGTGTTTGACAGGATTAAACGGAATGACTGGCAGTGTAGATCCGTATCTTTTTCTGTAAAGTACAGAAAAAAAAAATTGAGCTGACATTTTGAAGGTAGTAGAAAATGGAGTTTGTAGATAACTTCTTATTAACAATAGTTGTATATACAAGCAAGCTAGTCATTAGATTTTTATTAGTTGAGGATGCACAGGCCTTGTTTGATGATTTGTAGACAAAGTCACATAATCCGGGTTAGTCTAGAGAATAAGAGACAAAGATACAAAGAAATCATTCCCAACATTTAACCAGTGCATTCATTAGAGTATAGTTGAGGATAGCTGGCCCTTAAGTAGACTGTGAAGTGAAGGACTGAGATTTCACTCATAACAAAAATCGAAGTCTACTTGTCTGACATGATCTGGTCTGGGAGTTCATGAATTGAATCCATCCTGCAGAAACAGATTAAGTTGTCTTAATGCCTGAGAGTATCTCATAGCAAGGAATGAAGTCAGCCACTCTGAATCAGTGTAAAACAACAGTATTGAGACAGATGAAACTCCATTAAAACATCCACAAGGACAAGACACTGTGGTCTTGTAATATTAGGAAGAAGCTGCAGGAAGCTCTGGAGTCTAAAATCTTAGCTGCAGGCTTTGTAGATTTTCAAGTCAGTCTACATTTCCAGCAAAAAGGTAGATGATACACAACTTGAGATGCCCAGCAAGCAAACTACCATGGCTTGGTCAAAAGGTCTACCTCCAAATATCCCTAACGCCTGGTAGTTGATGGTACCAGACATCAAAAGATCCATCATAAGAGTACCTCTCATTGGTTAGAAGAAAATTTTCCAAAGCATCAAATTTAACATCATATACAGGAGAGAGGATATTCAAAAATAGTCTCTTGTGGATCAGGTGTTACATGTAGTTAGAGAAGAGTATTTGTAATTTTGGAGATGTGCCAATCATGGAGGAAATTTTTTTTTTTTTAAGGTTGTTAGCTCATTTATCTTGGAAAACAGCAGTTAAACTGAAAAATAACCAAGGAGCAGTGTAACTGCCCCTGGTTGAGTCATAGTGACTTGGAGTTTTGAGAATTAGATGAATAACCATTACCCCTAGATAATGTTACCAGTATTTCAGTTCTACTTTCATTGTTAATGGTTATCCCTTGCACACGAAGTAGAGTACCATGGCTGATGATGGGAGGTCCAACGTATACAAGTTGGTCTACCATGGCCTCAATGAGGCATCATCAACTCTAGTACCAGCTTCAATACCTGGCGATTCAGGTATCCAAAGAGGATCAAGACTTCAGAGTTATTTATTTCAAGTACCACTAGAGCATCTGGTGTTTGTGAAAGAAGTTGGGTAAGGGGGTATGTCAGTGTAGAGTACATATGAATTGCTCTCTGACTATATTGAATCCCGGAATCACTGACTTGATATCCATCTGGGGGTACAGGGCTGTTGATCTAGTCCATTTGATACCACTTTCAGCCCACATGACTACTCTGAGGGGGCAAAGATATGCCCATCTTCTTGTACTTTTCTGACTTTGCCCACAGTAAGTATTCCTAAGGATGAGTAGCATCAACTGAACATGGACTTGGTTGGTAGAGGTACAGATCAGAATGCCATTCAGGTTGCACATGTTGTCTAGGGCAGTGGTTTTCAAACAGTGTTCTGAAGAATTCTAGGTGTTGTAAAGAAGTCTCCTTAGGAGTCACCATGGTGATAAAGGAAGATGCTTGTGGCAGGTTTCAGGACCCCCACTCCTGCTTCATCTACAGCAGCTTCTCTTTTACTCTGGGCTTCCACATAGTTTTCATCCAAAGGGCTTCATGGTCACAAAGCCTTTGGAAAACCAATGATCTAAGAATAAGTTGTTCACAAAATGCTGAAATACAAAAAATAGGTCACAGAAACCAGAAACTGTGAGCAAAGGCTGTGGTAAGCCAAGAAGGTGTTTTCCTAGTCATTCTTTCCCTAATATGGGCCACATTACAGAATGATGAAGTTATAACATTCAAGTGTGCTATAAATTGATGGCCTCAAATTGGGTTTGTGACTATCAAATAACAGTCTAATTGGCTTTAAGTGACAATAGTACTGGAGTTTTTGCAGTCAGCATACATCTGCAAAATGTATTCATTTCTTTGCAAATATTATCCCAAGTCCATGACTAGATGACTTATTTTCAAGTACTGCTAAGATCTCAATGGGCCACAATTCAAATTCTAAGAAAATATTTCCTTCTCATCCCCCCTCCCCCTTTTCTCCATTCTTCTCCTCCTCCCTTCCCTTCCCAATCTCACCCACTTAAGTGAGATTCAATACCTTTGGGCTAGGTTTACAGCACAATTCTAAGGACAGACAAGTATATAGTTAAATGTCATGGAATCCATCCAATTTGGGGGATATTAACTTTTCCCCATTCCCTTCCCATATATTCCCACAAATTTTCTAGCAGTTCCTTTAACAAATAGAGGTAATATGATCAAGATATAAGACTCTTAGATGATTAAAACATACCAATTCAAGCAGTTATTGACAAAGTACAAAAAGGGAGGGGGGAAGGGCTTCAAAGATGCTGTTTATTCCTGGGCCTCCAGGGCAATCAGGAACCACTGGCTATACTGCTCTAAAGCAGTTTCCCTCATTCCATTTAAAGGAATGCTGCAAAAATAACATTGTGTTTGATTAAACTTAGGACATACTGGGCTAAACAGCTCAATGAGGCTCCCTGTTGCAAGCCTTCTTAGAGCCTATAATACACTATATTGAATCAGGGGAGGGAACACATATTTTACCACCTTACAGGACTCCGGAAGCTCTATGTATATAGATTATATGTATGCATCAAATATACACATGCATACATATATGAACAGCCCTGCTCTAAAAAAAATGTAGTAGAACTATTAAGTAAATGTTTGAGGGCAAAGGACCATAGATAATAAGATCTTGGTGTCTAGGAGTTATTAACAAGACTTAGAAAAAAAAAAAAAAAAAAAGAGAACAAAACATGAATAGGGATCTCCAATTAATTAGCCCATTTGGAAGACCATGGAAACAACTAAGAGTAGCTTTGTGTTTCATGTTACATAGTTTTACTGTCATATGAACGTGTGCCATGTTGACTGGATAGTCTACCACTATGGAGAGTCTGCTCTTAAACCTTAGGGTTATTGCCATGGAATTCTGGTCTAGGTGCAGCCATCATAAGATTACACTTAAAACATCCTGAGAGCACCACATCAGGAAGTTGGAAACTTTTCCAGGGTTACCAATCTCCAACCATCTTAACAATGCAGGTAAAGTGGAGGCTAAGTTAATTTCATGGAGAGAACTGGACTGGGAGTCAGAAGGCCTGAGCTCTACCACTTTATAGGTGTGTCACCTTGGATAACCTTTTATATTTCCATTTCCTCATTTGCAAAAAGGGATTATAATTTACTGTGTTATTTTGATAATTGAGATTAATGTAAAAGTGCTTTGAAACTATAAAGTGCTAAATAAACATAAGGGATTACCATTATAGGTTCTACCTGGATATATCAAGAGGTCTTTTCTGGAATCTGATTGGAGCTTTGTGAGATGCTGTTAGGTAAAGGGATTCCTTGGTAGAATTTCTTACATTTGTGTGAAAAGTTCTGGTTCCTGAGTAATCCCAAAGATGCTGTGAGTTCACTGTGCCTTTGTTTTAATCCCAATATCTGCTGGTCAGAATATCTGCTTTCTATTCAGTAGGCTACTATAGACTTGAAGTGGACAAAGAATAGGGTCCAGTGACCTGGATAGGATCCTAGACACTTCATTAATTTCAATCATTTGAGATTGTGGGGTATGGTCCAATGCCATTCTTGACAAGATGTTGTCATTCTTCAGTGTTGATAACTAAAAATCCCCTGGTCCAAATTTACCATGTCTCTGAAGGCCTTAACTGAAGAAATGAAATGCACACTCGAGGAAAAAATTGGGCCTTTGTTGCGACAATATAGTTTCAGCTACTTGGCTTAAACAGTTTGACTTCACTATAAAGGGCTGTTCTGAATCTGAGTGGAACAGGAGTGGAGGTGAAGGCCACATCATGATGGTTGAATGCCTCCTGGATCACAGTGGTCCACTGGAATGGTGTCTTCTTCAGCAGTAAGGTGAAGGAATCACCAAGGGCAAAAATCCAGGTACCAGATCTGTAGACTGATGGAACAGTACAAGGAAGGTGGTCAGAAGGTCCAGATGAATACTCAGCAATCAGGAGGCACAGGACTGGAAGGGACAGGAACAAAACAGGTAAGATAACAAATGTATGGAATTAGAAACACAGGATTCTAACACTGGAGTGAGTGTGCTATCAGCTATCAGCTGCCTGATGGGTACTAATTCTTGATAGGACTAGCTAGGAAGCTGACAAATGATAAATGCAGAATTAAAAAATGCTTTCTGATTAACAATTAGTGATGATAAGAACAGAAAGAGTTCTCTGGCAGGGACTGCTTCCTGACTCAAGAACAAACCGTCTCAGAGTAGCAACAAACAGGAATTGCCCTTAAGTCTCATAATTTGGGGGAGTAATTTGATTGTATTCAGCCTGCTGAGCAATGCCTGAAGGGGGAGAAAGAAGTAGCTCAATGGGCAGCACATGAAGAACTGAATTTAAATTTACATACAAACAACGAAGGAGACCTTGTCTTTCTTTTCCAATGCTTTCTTCAAACTATCCTACCACCTCATACTTTTAAAAGTTGTCCTTAACTTTCATTTTAAGAAGATTCCATCTTGTGTGGGAAAGAATAAGATACCCAGGGAATAAGACCCTGGTATTCGCACCCTTCTGTTAATACCCTATATATCAGTTTTTCTTTACATCTGAGGGCTCCCTAAATCTTTTAAATTTAGAATCAAAAAACAAAAACAAAAAATCATGAAACATAGAAAGAAATATGGCCCATAATAGTGATCTTTTTCCTAAATCAAGAGTACTTAGGTTACCAAATATCTTATGGAGAATCTATTTTGATGGCCTGCTCTCTAAATTAATTCTTTCTACAAAACGCTTCATCACATGTAGCAGTACAGGTGGGCAAAGATCCTTAAGACAAAGCCTTTGCTTTCAAGGCACTTGCTATCTGGAAAAAGCAAATGCTTGCCAGGGACTTTACGAGGTATGCTATGCAAATGTAGCTAAAAGGTAAACAACTTAACATAAAATAATGAAATATTATTTAATATAAAACTTAAGAAAAAGTAAAGCTAAAGAGACGCATGAAGTAGAGAACATGTGACGTAGATATTGAGGAAATGGCAGCATTTTGACAAGTGAAGAACCAGAGGAACACATCCCAAAGTAGAGAGCAAGAACGGAAAGTGCAGAGATGGTAGGTAAGTAAAGAGTGAGGCATTTTGGAAAATATCAAGTACCGTAATTCACTTTTGATGGAGTGTTGCTAGAGTTTGCACTGAAGGTCTGGCAGAAACTCAGGTCTTCGAATTCCCAGTAATAGTGCTGGTGGCAGTGCTTGCTCGGTTGTTGTCTCTTCTTGAAGCAAGGTCAACAGCCCCCAAATTCAAAAACATAAATATTCAGCTCCAGAGTTCCTGTCACATCCTGACAAGCTCTTCAAATGGCAGGTGCAGTTCTTGAAAATCTGGAAATCTGGAGTCCATGTCATGGCTACACAGAAGAGCATCTGCTCCAGGTAGTGCAGAACACCGCAGTGAAACCTTTTCGGCCTCCTATCCTGGACATCTCACGTTTTGTCACAGAATTTCAAGCTTTGAGTTCCAGTTGTTTTTTTCCCCCTCCTTTCTCTGGAGGAAAGCATCTTATAAGATCACCACAGTCTTAAGATTCTTTTGAGGTACATCCAGATAATAACAAAAGAGCTAAAAGACCAACACGTTTTTCTCCAAAACAGTCATTTCTCTGGAAGTGTGATCATTTGTCTCTCCCCTTTACGTAAAAGGAATAGTCAATTGATTTTCTCAGACATTTGTATGTAATAGCAAAACAGGTAAACGCCTAACCAGACAAAATACACTTACATGTGTTTATGTTCACTTGCTTAGAGCTGTACCACTGGTAAGCACCACCCCACAAAATGAAAATGTTTGAAATCCAACTGTTCAAACATTTCTATAGTGTTTGCTGGACAATGGCCTGGAATTTGATAAAAGCAGCTGACAATTAACAAAGAAGCATTTTGGCCATCTTAGTGACACACTTTCAAGCAAATAGAATACAAAGCAGGCCAGGAAACAGTTAAGCATTGAAACACTTCCAAATCTACTGATTTTGCAGTTCAGCAGAAGTCATGACAAAACTTTCCAGAGAATGTTAACCTTCCATTTAGAAACATAAACCCCCAAACATCTTCAGGAATTCCATGCCTAATTTAGTCTGTTCCAAGTGAGCCAGCTTGCTAAAAATCCACCTGCACCATTAATTAGCTGGACTCGGCAGCACCATTTAAAAATAAGCCTGCTCACTACCAACCGCACAGACTAAGGATACAGAATATTGAAGAGTAATGGATGGCAACCATGGTTGTGGAAAATTGTCAATGAAAGAGGAAGGTAGTCAGGTACCAGTATAAGCAGCAGAAAACCAAGAATTGCTGGCCCAAAGATTCTACAGGCTTCTTAATAGTAGAGAACACACCCATTTCTAGTTTTAGCTGCTTTATATTGGGTGCCATTGAGCCATACCAACATGTCAGCCACCCTTCAGGCACCCCATGGTAAAAGGAAAGGACTCAGAATAGAAGCCAAGCAGTGGAGTGTTGTTACCCCAACTATCCATTATGCATAGAAACAGCTCACATATCCCAGGGATTCAAACAGGGGCTTCAAATCGGTTGTGAAGGGTCCCAAATGACATCTAGGCCTCAGTTTCCTCCCTGTGGCATAAAAGAATCATAGTTCTTAACTCTTCTGGGTCTCAGTCCCCTTTGAAAACTTGCTGGCGATGGATCCTCATTCCCCAAAAATGCACACTCCCACTATTTCTGCATACAATTCCAAGGAGTTTAGGGGGATCTCCAACTTCAATCCAAGGTTCCCAGGTTCAAAATCCAAGAACTGGGCAATTGCTAACTTTTCTTACAACTCAAAAAAACCCCGTTACAAACAATAATCATCCCTTACGTACATACCAACGCTTTATACTTTACAAAGCGCTTTCAACCCCACAAACATTGATAGGCAGAGGAGGAAACTGAGGCGCCGACAAATTACAGAGTGATTTGCCTAAGGTCACTCGGCCAGCTGGTGGCTAGGCCCGGAAGCAAACCCAGCTCTTCCGACTCCGGGGCTTGTCTCCCCACCCCGGAGCTGCCGCCAGAGCTCCCGCCCCTCACTAAGGGGGCATAAGGAGAAAAAGGCAAAGTAGAAAGCCCACCACCAACCATCCCCCAGCGCCCTCTTGCCCCCCCAACTGGGTCCTTGCAGGCCCCGAAGGGTGGCGCCAGGCCTCCAGGCCAGCCCCGGCCACCCCCGCCTCCCCGGACGCGCCAAATCCCGCCGCCGCCGCCTCCCCGGGAGCGGGGCGGAGCAGCTGCCCGCCGCCGCCGACCACCCGGACGACTCCTCGTCGAATCGCAAACGCATAGGCCGCCGCCCGAGTTCTGCGTACGAGAAGAAAGACGCGGCGCGAGCGCCAACGGCCACCGGGCGCGCGCCGCGGCGGCCGGGCCTGCGCCCCAAGAGCTGGATGCCAGAGCAGGAGAAAGAGCCGCCAACCGATCGCTCGATCGACCGCGCGCCCGCTCCTTCGCCCTACCAGACCGGGGAGGGGGGGAGGGCGCGCCAGGGCTTCTTCGAGTTAGGGGCCTGACTCCCCGGCGACGAGACAAGATGGCTCCTCCGGTCCGCGCCGCAGCTACCGTCCCGGCTGCGTCGCTCGGCCCGCCCCCGGTACTGTTTCTTTAAATGGCGGAGAGGGTCATGAAAGCAGGAAGAGAGGCGCGCGCTCTCACGTGACAGGGGCGGGCCCGGCTAACAAGATCCGGTCACGTGGAGACCCGCTTCCCGCCAATCGGGAGGCGTCGCATCAGGGCGGGGGCGGGAAGAGCTGCGGCTCCGTGATTGGCTGAGTGCGCCGCGGAGGCCTCGGGGGCTTGGGGCGTCGGGGAGTGCGCGAGGCGGCCCGGGTTGTGTGCACTAGCGGAGACAAAGCGGTGCCCGAGGTGGCCGTGGCGGCTGCGGCAGCGGCGGCAGAGCAGCCCTAAACGCCGAATATCGTGGTGCTGAGTCCTGTCATCATCTCATCCAGCGCGGCGCGTGGGCGGCTTGTCTCGCGGCGGCGGCGGCAGCGGCGGAGGCGGAGGCAGCACATGGTTCCAAGAGCGCGCTGCGGTTGTTGGGTTCCAATTCCGTGGGGAGGGACAAAGGCAGCTTTGAGCACCGGGCAACGCCCGGTCGGGTGGTGCGCTCGCCACACTGCCCTCGACTCGAGCCTTGAAAGCTGGGACTAACTCCTCTCAGTGAGGAGGAGGCAGCCTCGGTACCGAGGCCCGGCAAGGGCCCGGCAGCCAGAGGCCTCTGTCTGAGGGAAGTGGGGGAGGGGCGCTGCCCACGTCAGGTGATTTGGGCGGGTCAATTCTGAGGCGTCTTTGTGGGTCAGTGTGAGGTAATTTGACCAGCGCGCTACCCTGAGGAGATTGGGACGGGACCACAAGCTAGATTGCTTCTGGGCTTTGGAAACAGAAATCGCCATCAGCGCTTAGACCTTTCAGTTGGGAGGTGGTGAAGCCGGAACTAACGCCGTATGTACTCCATCGACTTCGTAGTCCTCAGCCTGGGGCCTGTTTAAGAATCCTGGGCTCATTGGTGAAGAAATGGGTGACTGTCCAGTTTTATGACCGAAGTTGGTAAATTTCCGGATTGCTAAATTTTCTGATCAGAAATTTAGAGGAACAAAGAAAGCTTGAAGAACTTGTGAAGATGGAGCAGTCATAAATCTTCAACTCCCAATACCGTCTACTCCAAGACCATCCACATTCGACTCGAACTATCGCAACTTAATGCTAAAGCACTTTAAGACTACAGATTTATAACATAGTTTTTTCCCCCAGAATATTGCATCATAAACATTGAGAAGATTAAAAAAAAGGAGGAATCAGTTGTAGTTTTAGACATCTCTTTGAATGTGTTTTGAATAGGTACTAGGAAACCTTCTTTAACCGTCAGAAGCACAGACTTACCAAACCTTTACTGGAAGGAATCCTCGAAAATCTATTACACCGTAAGGTTTTATTTCCCAGTTAGGGGGTAAAGGACTGGAGACCTCACTGCACTCATGGCTTTCACAAATTACAGCAGTCTCAATCGAGCTCAGCTAACCTTTGAATATCTGCATACAAATTCGTAAGTATCCTTTAGGTGCCACTGAGGTCACTGCTAACTCATTCCTTGATAATACGGAGATCCTTTTCCCAGAAAATTCTGCGTTTTTACTTTTGGGGATGTATCACTGGATGAGTCTTGAGCTCTGTGTTGAAGAACTGAGATCAGTGAAATATTTGTTGCTAATCCAGAAGAATATGATCTTCATTTGTTGGATCAAAATATATTTGCTCATATGCAAATTTTTGCTTTTTTGAAGTCAATATATTGAATTGTTTCATTCGAGTGTTGGATAGGAATCCAACAAGTACTCTTTGGATCACCAGAAGTTGGACTATTCTAGAATCAACTGTTTCTCTTTAGTGACAAAAGCCAAAACAGTTGGGTAATAAGTCTTTTTTTTCCTAGCAAGAAAAAAAAAGAAGACATTTAGATGACAACTTTTGAGAAGAAATTATTAGTTTATCTTTTCAGCAACAGTTGGCTCTATCATCTAGGGAGATCTGTCCTTACGTCCAATATTTTATGTGCTAAGCAGGAAATGGCAACTTGTTTAAACCCATAATTTAAATAGCCTTCCCCCAAAATGTGCAAATCACAGAACACATAACGTGTTTATGATTCTTGAGTTCATGAAGAGATTATCATTATCCCATGTTGATCAGGAATGTTTCAGGTTTAATTCTTATGCCCACTCTCTTGGAGGTAATTTGGTGG
Source organism: Vulpes vulpes (assembly GCF_048418805.1). Taxonomy (NCBI): domain Eukaryota; kingdom Metazoa; phylum Chordata; class Mammalia; order Carnivora; family Canidae; genus Vulpes; species Vulpes vulpes. The sequence continues at coordinate 25,100,768 of NC_132789.1, read as the reverse complement.
GATCATAACTACACAGTGTTTTTCACACATTCGTTTGTCACTTTTGAGATGAAGGTAAGTATTCTACCATTTTAGTGATGGAGAAGTGATGAGCAGCTACATGAATGGCCCAGAGAGCTGAAGAACTACCTTGAGGGTTGAGAATATAGACTTCAATCATCTAGTGGTAGTAAAATAGTATTTAGCTTTTATGGGAAAGAACAATATGTTAATTTGTGATGACATCCGTAATTTTTTTTCTTTTCTCCAATTAAGGAAATAAAATTTTTCTGAGTAGTGAAGTGAATTGCCAAATGGTGATAGCCTGCTTTTATTTTTTGTTTAGGAAGCTTATTATTGAACTAGAACGTTTTAGAGTAGATACTGTAGAGGCCATTTAGGTGAAGTCTCATGTTATGGATGATGAATCCGAAACTCAGATAAGGTTGCAGATCAGGCTTGCTTAGCTAGTTTATAACACAGTCTTGGGCAAAATCTTCACTATCCTTTTTTATATTTGGACTGCCATGTTTAAGAACAAGCACATGAAGGCCACTTAGATGTTCTCAGGTGATTGTATTTGATAAATGGTTACTTCAGTTCTGAATTGTGGAATGAGGGGCCAAATTTGGAACGGTGGATTATGATAATCTTGGAAGACCATGAATGGTACTTGCAAAACTGGGTGGGTTGTTCTAGCTTTCCCCAACGACTTTATTTGATAATAAAATAGTAGTTACAACCAGTTAATTGCTTCTTGCCATTACTTTTAAACATGTGTAATCTTTATAATAACGTTGCTGGAGTAAGGATTCTTCCTGTTTTACATTTGTGGAAACAGGCTCAAATTGAGTAACATGCCAAAACACACCTGCTAAGTGGCAGATTTAAGGCAATATGATTTATTTGGCCACAGTGGTTAGTGTCTTTAACCATTATTAGGCAGTCAGTGCTAACTCTAGTTAGTTTTGCCTTAAGGGCTTGTTTTGCTTCAAGGAAAGGGTTTACTTCCTACTTGGAAAGTCTGTTCAGTTTATCTCAAAAACCTTTAATTTGAGGTTTTGGAATGTTGTTTCTTTTGCTATCTTATAACTTAATAGGTGAGCAGAACTAAGGTAAAGAATCAAGCTCTAGTTAAGTCATTTGTTTAAAGTGAAATTGGAGAGTTTGTGAATTTGACTTACCCATATTGAGTTGGAACTACCTTCTTGCATGAACATTTGCGGGTTGGATGTATCATTTGGAAGCTCTAGATTTTCTAATCTGGATCACACCTTTGAAGTTGTCTACTTTTGGATATGTCCAAACCTACCAGGAGAAAATACAAACCCTAGAATACTAAGATAAGTTAGTTTATAATCAATTTCAAGGTTTATCAAGGTGATATGAAATTCATTTCTAGAGGAAACACGTTTTTAGATTTTCCTAAGCTGTGACTTGTTTACTCCTAGTGATGGTGGATGGATCCTCATTTTGTTAAGTGATGGTGTCACCTTTAGAAATGAGAAAATTTGTCTATAGTTCCTTTTCCTTTGTTCTAATTTTTAAAATGTAAGACCATAATAGGGTGTCTGATATCTACAGTATTGCCATATTGTGAGTTATGAAAAGTATGGTCCTTTGCTTACCTCCCATGTGATTTGGACTTGCAGGCTGAACCCAGGCAGGCTAGAAGGATAGAAATCAGTGTGGTGCAATGAATAGAGGATGCATGGGCTTGGGAGCCAGCCAAGCTTGGGTTTGCCTGCTTCCTGGCTGAGTCTTTGGGCAGGCTGAGCCTCAGTTTCTTCATCTATAAAAGGGGGCTAATCTGAAAGTAGACGATTATGTAGAATAATGTTTATAAAGTAATTATAGCTCAAGCATGGTACACTGTAAACATTGAATGAGCCCAAGATGGTGCTTATTGTTTATTCATTGCATAATAACTTATATAAACCAGAAGTTGGCCAAGGTAGCAGTTTGCTCTATGGTGGTAGTCATTAGGTAGATTACATTCTTGGTAAATTCTGGAGCATTTGTTGGAGACAGTAAACATCTGTCCTGAGGGTCTTTTTGTTGTTGTTGGTTTTGGTATGATGTCTGTGGTAACTGATGATGGTTATTTTGGTTACATCAGCGTTAAGATTTAAAGCAGGCCTGAGAAATTCTCATGATAGTGTGAAAGTTTTAGGGTACTTTCTTTTAATGCGGGATGTTGCTAGTATGAAATGATAAAAGGATTTTGAAATAAAAGGAGTTTTATGCTGTTACTGCTCTTTAGTGGTGGGTTTTGTGACTACTAGTAAAAAGTTGATGAGCCATCTAGGTGCTAGATTCCAGATATAGTGGTGGTAGTGATGTTCCTTTGTGATAAGATGCATAGCTTACATCACTGCAGTACTGCTAAGTGGTCTGATAGGGCAGGATGCTTAAGTATAAGATGCCTTCTCTCTGTGTTTCTTCCTGTTGGCACATTTAATTATCTTGGCAATATGATACTTTTGGCTTGTTTTATCTATGTATGTAGTGAATATAGAGGCACCTGTCACCTCTAGAGACAATATTTTTGGGGACTTAAAATTGTGTTGAAATGTGGGTTTACACTCTAAGTATATTAAAGCCATTTGAATGTAGAATGGTTGCTCTTGCTTCTCAGCTTTATTTTCTAGCAATTAAGGCAATTAACTTGTCAATATTTCCAAGAACACAGCAGAAGCTATCACTGTGTGATGGACTTGTGGATAATCTATTGGTTTAAATTCAGATTGAATATAAATAGGAACACCATTTTCCTTATGTAATGAGTAGATTTACTCATGAATTTGTCACTGGAAATGCTGAGCTGCAAAACTATTTTGATCATGGCACAAATGATAGAAAAGCCAATTGAAAGTGAGTTTGCTAAAAATCTGTCTTTTTCCAGATGGTTGGCCTTTCTTGGATAATGTGCAAAGAATCTTTACATCTGAGAAAATAATTTTCTTTTGATATTTATTCAAATACCTGTTTCAAATGCTAGCAAGCAATGAATGTGTCTCTTTGAATATTATTTAAGAAAAGGGAGAGAAATACATTTTTTAAGATTTTTTTTTTGTTCTTAAGATTTTTTTTTAAGATTTATATTTATTTATGCCAGAGAGAGAGAGAGAGAGAGGCAGAGATGCAGAGACACAGGCAGAGGGAGAAGCAGGCCCCATGCATGGAGCCCGATGTGGGACTCGATCCCGCGTCTCCAGCACTACGCCAGGGCTGAAGGTGGCGCCAAACCGCCGAGCCACTGGGCTGCCTGTATTCTGAAGATTTTAAGAAATATTTAGAATTCTGACTTTGTTAGTAGGACCCATCAATTGGTTGAAGGTCTGGAGAAGATTATGAGTATTGACTCTGATCTTCCCAACCCTTGTCACAAAAGATCCCTTTTATGATGTGTCAGTACACATCACAAAAGTATCCCTTAACTATATTTTAAAGATATCTGTTAACATATCTGAAATATGTTTGTGTGGAACAGCATTGATACTATGTGGAACAACAAAGGCCATTTGGAATGTTTTCTTTAAATTCTGATTTTACAAGGCAATATTTTTAAGCATTGTATAGAAAGCAGTGAAAACTTAGCCAGAGGTCTTTGTGCTTGCCCTTTTGAGATCTTACTGAATTCTGAATGTCTCTCATTTTCATGTGAAGCAGTCAGACATACATGTTGCTGAGAAGCAGTTGCCACTTTTATTTGATTTCTTGGCCTGATGGCAAAGGATTTCAGAATTAGTTTTCAAGATTATTCATATTCACTATTCTCACCACCAAAGGCCAATACTTCATTCTTAAAACATTTATTCCAAAGATTGCTGCATACAAGCTGTAGTCCCATTCTTATTATGGTAGTATTCTTTTTGTTGTTACAGGAGCTGTATTTCTGAGTTTCCTTGACTATAGTTAAAATACAGGCTCTTATTGGAATGAGAACTATTATAATAGAATTTGTTTTATATTTTGAAATAATCTTCAAAATTAAAAGCCTAGAGTATAGAAAACTAATTCATTTTTTAAGTTTGTTTGTTTCTTTCTTTCTTTTTCTTCTTTTTAAAGATTTATTCATGATAGACACAGAGAGAGAGAGAGAGGCAGAGACACAGGCAGAAGCAGGCCCCATGCTGGGAGCCCGACACGGGACTCGATCCCGGGTCTCCAAGATCACACCCTGGGCCAAAGGCAGGCACCAAACCGCTGAGTCACCCAGGGATCCCCAAGTTTCTTTTTTTTAAAAAAAAGATTTAATTTATTCATGAGAGACAGAGAGGCAGAGACATAGGCAGAGGGAGAAGCAGGCTCCATGTAGGAAGCCCAATGTGGGACTTGATCCCAGGACCCCAGGGTCATACCCTGGTGGAAAGCAGGTGCTAAACTGCTGAGCCACCCAGGCATCCCCAATTTTTGAGTTTCTAAGCCACTTCTAAGGAAAATGGTTGAAAGCTTGAGTAAATGTTAGATTTAATTTATATTACCTTTACCAAATTATCCTAATTTTCTAACATTTCAACTTATTTTCTTAGCGTAGTAATCTACAGAATACTTGCTTCTTTAATTGATAATTTGAAGAATTTAAGATGATTATAGAGACTTAAATTTTTTAATTAAAAATATGTTTTATGCAGGTTTTTTCCTTTAAAAAATTGTTTTTCTTTTCAGTAATATAAGGATTGGAGTTTGGTCAGAAGAATTTGAGCTCTATTTCTAGGCAAACGAGATAAATTTCTACTTTTTGCTAAGACATATTTATTGGTGCTGCCTTTGGATTAGCAGCAGATATAGTCACTGATCTCATGGGAAAAGTTCTTCCTAAAATTCCAAGAATCTTTTTTTTCAATAACTAGTAGTTTTTTTTTTTTAATTTTTTTTTTAATTTTTATTTATTTATGATAGTCACAGAGAGAGAGAGAGAGGCAGAGATACAGGCAGAGGGAGAAGCAGGCTCCATGCACCGGGAGCCTGACGTGGGATTCGATCCCGGGTCTCCAGGATCGCGCCCTGGGCCAAAGGCAGGCGCCAAACCGCTGCGCCACCCAGGGATCCCCAATAACTAGTAGTTTTAATTCAAAATTTGCAATTGTAAAAATTTGTAGGTTTACTTTAGGAGGGAAAACCAGGGTTCCTGGACAGTTCAATTTTGGATGCTTATTCTATAAGCAAATATTTTACAATTTGTTTTTTGTTTTACATGATTTAATAAGTGATCAGAGATCCTAGACACTGGTTAGTTAATTTTAATATATTCTAAATTTTTAGACATTTTCACTTTGTCTATTGGCTGAAATGGTATGTGAAAAAATCAGTGGGAATAATTTATTTTTGAAAAATTGATGATGGTAATGTATTATTCAGATTAATGATTTTATGTTTTGAATCATTTCAAGGTTTCTAGGTGGACACATTGTACGTTTATATCTAAAGAGGACTATTATGGGAAACAGCACAAATTAAAGAGAATGTAAATGGAGAAAGAATTTAAGGATACATTTTATGTATAAATATCATATTTGTTGAGTTCTGAATAATATGATAAATATGTATTTACCTAACCCAACTTTGAGCATTGTCTTGGAAAAGAGATGACCTCCTTAAAGGGGCTAATGGACACTAGGAAGAACACACCAAGCTGTTGTCCTTCTTTTTTTTTTTTTTTAAATTTTTATTTATTTATGATAGTCACACACAGAGAGAGAAGAGAGGCAGAGACACAGGCAGAGGGAGAAGCAGGCTCCATGCACCGGGAGCCCGACGTGGGATTCGATCCCAGGTCTCCAGGATCGCGCCCTGGGCCAAAGGCAGGCGCCAAACCGCCGCGCCACCCAGGGATCCCTGTCCTTCTAAGAGGAATTGTACAAGAGGGTCTTGGATCCTTTAATGTGAAGAAAGTTGTTTTTAGCTAGAAGCGAAATGTCAGAGAATAGATTATTCTCTTCCCTTTCAAATGGAGTATTTTGCTTATAAAATGCACAGAAACAAATGGGTTTTCTTCTTTCACCAATAGATAATATGCAAGCATTGGTAAAACAAAATGTTAGCAAATTGTCCATTGAGCATGCTTAGAGATACGCAGAAACTGACGGCTGGTTAAGGCAGTGAAAAATAAAATACAGACATTTTTCTAGGCAGAACATGAGTAGTGAAAAAACTTTTTAAATCAGTAGTACACATAGGAATCTTACTGCTTCAGAGTGAGTTTCTTAACATAGAGCGAATAAATATGAGTAGATAGCAGGACTTGGTTAACATTTGAGGGGGTTTAGCAGGCTCTTAAAAGGCTCTAATTTTCGGGATGTTTAAATTTGATTAGTGTATATTGATAGTGCAAATGGCAATTTTAGTATTTTTTTCCTAAAAACATTTTATAACCTCGACTTATTAGGTATCATAGTTCAATTCTGTGATTCTGCTGATTCTTCGTATTTATCATTTCAGAACTACTCATGAATTCTTATTTGGTGCTCTTGCTGAACTGGTTGATAATGCAAGGTATGTAGTCTTTTTTTTTTTTTTTTTTTTAAGATTTATTTATTTATTCATGAGAGACACACAGAGAGAGAGGCAGAGACATAAGCAGGCTCTATAAAGGGAGCCCAATCCTGGGACTCCAGGATCACGCCCTGGGCCAAAGGCAGGTGCTAAACCGCTGGGCCACCCAGGGATCCCAAGGTAGTCTTTAAGCTTACAGTATCTGCCTGAAAACTTTTTGGGTTGTTGTGACCTTTGCTTTCTGAAGATGTAGGAGGAAGACAATTTTGTAAGCAGTTTTAATTTACTCCTAAGAACTCCTAAGAGGTCTCTTACCCCAAAAGTATTTTTAATAGCATGTTAGTTGGTACTTTCAGTTTACTTGATTAACTTTATTCATTTATTGCCTTTCTAAAAATAGTGAACTTATGACCTCCAAAGTTATCTTCCATTGTGTATTAGAGCAAGATAATTGGGCGCTGGGGTGGCTCAGTGGTTGAGCATCTGTCTTTGGCTCAGGTCGTGATCCCGGGGTCCTGGGATCAAGTTCTGCACCAGGCTCCCTGCTGGGGGGAGTTAAGATAGAAACTTAGGAATCAAGTTAATGTGATAGCTAAGATCTAATTTATCAGAACAGTACACCATCTAAAGTCTTTAAAATTATGCCAGAGTTCTGTGTGTTTTTAAAATGTATATTGTCAGATGACGGATCAGAGTGTCTTCTATTGTTAGCAGCTGTGCTTGAAGAAATTCTTTAGCATTGTGTTACACTGAGTTCTTAGTGATGGAAGTCTATAACTGTTACTGTGCAATACTGGAAACAACTTTGGGTTGGCTCAAAGATAAATAAAAACAACCAAATCAAGATTCTGTTAATAATTATGAAAATGTTATCTCAGTTTTGTTTCTGAATGCAAACATAAAATTCAGACACATTGCTATTGACCCGGTGTTGATGACTGATGAAGGAAGAGGGTAAGAGATAAGTACTTTTTTGTAGAAGTACTTTCTAAATAGATCCCCAGTTAATGAGCTTGCTATTTTTTTCTGTATTTATGCCTATACTATAATCCTGTACCATTATTACTTTTATTGTTATTCCCTGGAATAATACGGAAGTGTGCTTATTAACAAGTTGTTTAACCAGAAAACTTCCATTTTTTGTTTTAATGATGGTTGACACATAACTTTTGTATTCTATTTAAATTTTTTAAAAAGATTTTATTTATTTGAGAGAGAGCTAGAGTGAGAGAGCACAAGCAGAGATAGCTGCAGAGGGAGAGGGAGAATAAAGCTCCCCACTGAGCAGGGAGTCTGATGTGGGGCTCAATCCCGGGACCCTGAGATCATGACCTGAGTCAGAGGTGGACCCTTAACCCACTGAGCCACCCAGGTGTCCCTGTATTCAATTTAAAAATGGTGTAGCCTAATGGAACTATGTTTGAATTTGTTAGCTTGTTAGCTTAGTGAGACCATGGTGTGCTTTGTCACTTGTTAACTTAGTGAGACCATGGTATGCTATGGCAGACTGCCTTTTTGTGTATCATGTGGTGAACTGGAGATTCCTGAAGTATGTGTTCCTGGTCATGCACACATTTTGCCCCTCTTTCTCATATTTGAAACTGTTTTTATGTTTTGGGGAATAGATACATGTAGAACTGTATGGATTTTTTACATTTAAAACTGATGAAACACTCCGTGCCTCATTTTCCTTGCCTGCAGTTAGGAGAATTGGACTAGATTACTTTCAAGCTTTTATTGATAACTGAACTTGTATTTCAGCTGGTGGTTGGAGTCTAATATAGTGCGCCAACCTCCTTTCTAGGTTAGGGAGGATAAGATTACAAGTTTGTGAATTAGTCTGCTGACTATAGTGTATACTATGAGACGTGATTTTTCATAGGCTTTATGGCAGATGGTTTTTTTTCTTTGTTCTCAGTATCTTACACAAAAGAAAAATGGAAAAGTTATTGGAACATTTTCTATGATTGCTATCAAATTATGAGAGAAACACAGTTGTAATTTTTTAGTATGTAAGAGGGAATGTTCTTCCTTATTCTATAGATATTGTTACTGTGAAGTCCATATTAAAATATCTAGGCCCTATGTGTCGTGTGGTTATTTTAAATAATTTAGAGCTTCACACATAGGGAAATATATTTCACACATAAGGAAAATAGGGTTGTCAAGTGGGAGAGTACTTTAATGGATACAGAATTTCTGTATGACTTTCTAAAAATAAACTCAAATAGTATGCATCATACTTAAAATACTATGCGTTTTGATGTTTGATATTCTATATTCAGTATTTATTTGAAAATTTATATTCATTTGGATTTTGATTTTTTTCCTTTTAATTTTGCAGAGATGCTGATGCAACCAGAATAGATATTTACGCTGGTAAGTCAGACATCAGTCCTTTCTTCTAATGCTCAGTTCCTTTGAATGCATTTATTGCTATGTCTAAGAAGAAATGCCTAAGAGCCTGGGGAGAGATGGCATGATTACTCCAGGTCATAGGTAGAAGCAGGGCAGCCCTGGTCAGGCATGTAGTAGAAACCAAGAATATTGGTGTAAGGAAACTCACACATGGTGCCCAGATCTATAGATCTATTTATTTTCTTAAAAGAGATTTTATTTACTTGAGAGAGAGAAAGAGAGAGTTAGCGACATAGAAAGGGAGGGAGAGGGAGAAGCAGACTCCTTGCTGAGTAGGGAGCCAGATGTAGGGCTCCATCCCAGGACCCTGAGATCATGACCTGAGCCAAAAGCCCCCCTGACTTAGCTGACTGAGCCCACCCTCCCCCTCCGGGCGCCCCTACATCTATTTATATAGCCACTGAGAGTTTAATGGGATGATAGAGTAGTGGGGCGTGAAGTGACCAAGTACTGGTGATTTTACTGGTTAGATTACTGATTGGTTGGTTTTACTGGTCCCTGCAGCCAAAGAGAGAACTTGTTAGAGGCCATTTCCTCTCTAAAACCTCAGTGAGGACTTGGAGAGTTGCCTGTGTCAGTTGCATAAAATAGTTGGGTTAACTGGGTAGGCACTGGGGTTTACTGAGGAGATGTTCTCAGGCAGAGGTGTCAGGTGGGAAGGACAGCTGCTTTGCTTGGAATTGAAAGACTTTTTTTTTTTTTGAAAGACTTTTTTAAAAAGATTTTCTTTGAGAGCAAGTGAGTGCATGAGCAGGGGGAGGAGCAGAGGGAGAGGGACAAGAGCCTGACCTGGGCATGCTCTCAGGACCTCCAGATCATGACCCAAGGCGAAGTCAGATGCTCAGTTGACTGAATGACCAAGGCACCCTGGAATTTAAAAATATTAATGATGTCTCCTGTTTTGCTTATTTCATTGGCTCTGCTGTTTGGTAGTAAGTTTCTCTTTCTTTTTTTTCTGGAGTGGGTACAACAGTGGAGGAATTCTTAGTCATCATTTGCTTTTTTAAAATTTTAAATTATTATTTTTAGTTTGCTTTCTAGCTACTTGTTCAGTGTTTGTACCAGCATGTTTTTGGTAATTTGAATGCTAGAAATTTGGAAGCAAAATAGAGGAAGGTGGCTTTTAAATCCAGTTTGCCTGCATATAATGTTTCTCTGACAAACTTTTCTGAAGTCTTGAGTAACACTCACTAACTTATGAGAAGACTTAAAGTGTTTTTGTGAGAATATGCAGTTATCAAATAACCCCTCTTTGTGGATTCATTTGATAAATGGGAAAAAGCACACAACTAAAATAATTTTCAGAACCTCCAGTGTTACATAATTATGAAGAATCTCCTATATGACAAATTTTTCATGTCTGAATTACTTTAGAGCAAGAAAATAATTCAGAACAGCTAAAAGTCGCTGTACTGCTTAAATTCTGAAAGCCTTCTGCTCAAAAGGCTATGCCAAAGTGGTGAAAATAAGACTTTTATTTTTATAATAAAGGAACAAAGTAAATATCAGGTGTTAGGAATGCATCTCAGAGGCACAGCAGCAGAAGAGTGTTAGAAGATGGTTACTTAAACCCTAAGGCCAAATGAAGGCACCATTCCCAAGTCACAGTGTGTATCTTACATCTTAAGTGTGCTTTAATGAGGAGCAATTACAACTACTTTTGAAAGAAATGTTGTTTTAATCGTTGCACAGATGGTAAAGCAGAGAATGGGCGTCTACTCCAAGTGATATTGAAAGGACAAATCATCATAGCTGAGTCTATTTGAAAAAAGCATTTTAAACACATCATCTCTGTCTCCTCCTACCACCTTTGGTGGGTGAATTTCATGAAGAAAATTTAATCCTTTACACTTAGATTGCAACAGAATGGATTTCAATTTAAATGAAAAAGGCCCGCTGTGTATTTATTCTGTGCTCAGTGTTCTTACTCCTATTGTGCTTTGGGAAGAGTCCAGAGAGGATGTGATGGAGCCTTTTTTAAGTTCTCATTAGAGAACGTAAGTCTTTAATTGGAGAGGCAGCACTGTGTAAATGATTAGAGAACAATAACTTGATCTTGAGGGAACTGTCAAGGCAGTTAAGGATTAAATGGTGTGATAGAAGTACTAAGCACTATAGCATTTTAGAGGAAGACTTGATTTACTCCAAATACCTCAAGATTGGGAGTCTTGGGTGAAATGTCCTTAACTTTACACTTTCCTACCTCAGAGTTTAATTAACACATTCAACAGGAGGAATAAAAGCAACCTCAGTTTATGAGTGCAATAGTAGAATTAGTAATACCTGGTACCATAAAGTTCTTACTGTCAGTACACAGGGGAAAGTGTTTTCTTGTCTCCCATTCTGAGACTAGATTGATAATGAATGAGTTTGGAAATCCCCTTAAATATCAGATTGTTTGAATTCCCTAAAAAGTCATTTTTTTAAAAGATCGTATTTAAACCTAAGAAGAGTGACAAAGGAACCAGACTCTTGAAGTACAGAGGTGTTCATTTACCCAAAGCATTCTTATTAGATGGGGCCAGACAATAATGTGCCTGTCAGAAGTAGATTCAGTATTTGTATTGACTCTCTTGACTTCCTTAAATAGGTAGTGCAACTCCTCAAAGAAAGATCTCTTTTGTGATGCTAAAGCATGGTTAGTAAGTGGGAAATTAGAGCACTGAAATACTACCCAGATTTCAAAAGAATAATGAAGAACTTGGATGTCATTTTTTTTTTTAAGATTTTATTTATTTCTTCATGAGAGACACACAGAGAAGCAGAGAGAGAAGCAGGCTCCATGCAAGGAGCCCGACGCGGGACTTGATCCAGGCCCTGGGCTGAAGGTGGCGCTAAACCACTGAGCCACCTGGGCTGCCCTTGGATGTCATTTTATTATAACTTCTGCTAAGGACATTATTTTATCATCTCTTTTATTATCTCCATTTTACATTTCTTCTTTTTTTTCCTGTCTTTTCCCCGGTGGGAGTTGGATGATGGGAAGTCAGGCTAATTTGGATAAGCCAGACTTAGCCATATTGGGGGGAGCTTAGATGTGTATCCTTCCAAACTCATTCTGATAATCTTACATAGCTGCTACCAGGATCTGAAGCACAACTGTAAAGAAGGCAGTTTGGCTTTTCTCTCCCTGTCTTGCTTCCAAAGATGTACGATGGGAGTGGGACCATACAACTCGCAGCTGGTTAGTCTCCTATCTCTAGAACTCCCCCCTCCTTCATCAAAATCCTTTGCTTGGAGGCTTCAGATAACACTCAATTGATCAAAGCAAGTATCAGGTGTTAGGAATACATCTGTAATTGGTGAAATGTCTGGGAAGATAGTTTTGAGCAGGAAAACCTTCTAGTTCTTGTTTCTCTAGCTCAGTGCTTCTCAAAGAGTGGTCCATTGATGGATAACATCAGCATCACGTGGGAGCTTGTTAGAAATGCAAATCCTTAGGTACCTCCTCAGACCCACACAGACTTTCCTGGGTGGAGCCCAGAATCTGGGTTCTTTAGCTGATTCTTTTTTTTTTTTTTTTTTAAACATTTTTTTTTAATCTTTATTTATTTATGATAGTCACAGAGAGAGAGAAAGAGGCAGAGACATAGGCAGAGGGAGAAGCAGGCTCCATGCACCGGGAGCCCGATGTGGGATTCGATCCCGGGTCTCCAGGATCGCGCCCTGGGCCAAAGGCAGGCGCCAAACCGCTGCACCACCCAGGGATCCCTCTTTAGCTGATTCTTATACACACTACATTTTGCTCTAGCTGTTACTCTTACTCGTCTAATTGAACCCTTCTGCTTAACTGATTTGCTACAGAGAGTAGCATCTATAGGACCATAAGCTCCGTGAGGGCAGTGATCATATCTGCATTGTTTATCTTGTCTTCATCACAGAGCCAGGCACAGAGGAAGTGCTCAGTAAATAGTCATTGAATAAATGAGTGATTGGTAGAATAAGCATAGTAGCCAGGGGATGATGCCACATTGCCTATTTACAAAGGGACTGCTGTGCCAGCTGGTCTCTCTTGACCCTGAGGCAGTGTTGCATATGATCCTGTGGATTCGGGTACTATGAGCTGCTTACAGGCTTGTTGATCACTATGTGGCCAGGAGGATCCTTTATGGGTAGATCTCTTACCTTTGTAAACCATATGAAAAATCTTTAAATGAAGTCCTTGAACAAGAAAGGGATCTTAGACCCACTGTTAAGTAATGATTATGTGTTAAGACAGCCTGCAGATCCTGTTCTAAGGAACTCAAGGGCCTAAAAGTAACTTCCTATATGATGTTCAAGAAATGCCAGTGATCCTTGAGGACTTTTCAGATGCAGTTGACTTGAACCAATTTCTGGATCCCAAAGCAGAATCTACATGTATGTTTATGGCTGAAGTGTAAAACAGATGGCTCTTGGCTAGATTTCTTTTACCATGCTCTGTATCTGACCTAGTTTGAGTCTCCATGTGATATTTTGCTTCCTCCAGAAGGAAACTTTGAAGGCTTTTTGCACTTTTATTGCACTTGCTCCTGCTTACCAGATTTCCACACTGATAGAAGGCACTTCCATAAGGAGAAATTTTCTTAGCTACCAGTAGTATTTACAGGAAGGTCTTTGCTCTTGAACTTTCAAGAAGCACTTATTATTAATGTTTTTGCAAAGTCTGCTTCCTCAACACTTAATGATACTTGAAAATCTGTGGTTTATAGTACTTTTGAAATACATTTTAAATTACACTAGTCCATTTGATAGAAGGTGGTGATGACTCACTTGAATCTTTAGCCCAAGGGGAGGACAAAGAGTATTTTAAACAGATTCTTCAGCTTAGATAGCTGTATAAAGTTGGTGAACTTCAGCTTGCAGGGGACAAAAAAGTACTCAGGAACTAGGCTCCAAAGCAGCCTCAAACTTGTTTCTGTAGTGCCTTATATAGATCTTCCTTTTGGTAGAAGTGCTCTCCTGATTCCGCATCCTCTGCTGTTCCTTCTTTACCAACATGATCCTCATCATTGGTCATAGGCACCTTGGGAATTCGAGTATGGCTCTCTTCCCTATTTGAGCATCTCTTCCTTAAGTGTTTGTGACATGCTTAGACCCCGACTACTTTGAGTAACCACCTGCTGCTGCAGAAGACAGCTCCTGAAAGAAGAGTTTCTTCCTCCACCCACTAAAATGGCAGCTAGTTTGTTTTGTTCCTTTCCTGTCAACCAGGAAGCCCTATCATGGCTGCACTATCAAAGGATTTAATCCTCTTGTCAAAAGACTGTTCCTCTTTCCAGTCAAGCAAGTCCAACTGGGAAGTGGGTAGCTCTCGCTGCACCTTGTGCCATCTCATTCTTAGGTTGGGGGGCCATTTCAAGGACTGATCAAGCAGAGGAGGTAGCAGTGAATACAGATAGCACAGAAACTCGAGTTAGCTTGGGGATAGTCATACACAGACTTACCAGTTCATCTGGATGGCAGCTGACACCCTTAGCCTATAGCATGTCTGACATGATCACATTGTTTGAAGGCTACCCCAAACTTAACTCACAAAGGACTTGCCCTGTTGATTTGAGCAGTGTTGATAAGGACAGTGTAATACTTGGAGAATTTTAGTGGCATCGGGCCCACAGCAGAGGGCAGAGGTGGGAATAATCCAGGTGGAGAGAGGCAGAGGATGATTGAAATTTGCCTGAAATACATGCATATTCAGAGGCTCCTGGGTGGCTCAGTTAAGTGTCTGCATTTGGCTCAGGTCATGACCTCAGGGTCCTGGAATCAAGCCCCACGTCAGGCTCATCAGCTTCACTACCCCCCCCCCCCCCATGAACACACTTGTGTGCACACTCTCAAATAACATTTTTTTTTTTTTAATTGTAACACTTTGCCTAATCTTGATGCCTTTATTTTTAAAAAGAAAAAGGAAAAACATGCATATTCAGTGGTCCTAGGTGTGGTTAGTCTAGTGGACCAAGTATTTCTTTGATAGTAAGGGCCCTGACATTTATCAGCTAGGGCTATTAGAAGGAAGAGCTAGGTTTGTCCTAATCTCTTTGGACCCAGATGTTAAATTGATCCACCTTCTTCTGACCTTACCCATGTTGCTACCCTCTGGTAGGTAACTTCGCAGTAATAGCAACTGCTTCTTTTACAGAAAGGCGAGAGGACCTTCGAGGAGGATTTATGCTCTGCTTTTTGGATGATGGAGCAGGAATGGATCCAAGTAAGTAATGAGATGATTACTGCTTTTGGGGGAGGATGTAACTCTTTTTACTGAATACTCATTGTGTTGTTTTTCTGTTGCCTTACCGTTGTGACTAGAAGATCCACCTGGAGAGAGAGAGGTCTGTTGCAACATCTCAGGCTTAATTCCACTAATGGATTTGCCAGGTCTTGTCCTAGTATAGTAGATAGTATCTGAATGGCAACCCAAAGTCAGTCAGATTACCTGTTTCTTGACATGGTTGCACAACATCCTGGAGCTGGAACTACAGAGGCCTCCCTCAGCCTTCATACCATATTCTGGTAACAAGAAAGTCATAGTGATAGGCTGTACTGACAGGCCAGTCAGAGGTTGCCTCCCTTTGCCTCATGGTTGTGAATTTCCTTGGAAAGTGATTTTTCCTTGGAAAGTAGACATGCAGCCCTGCTTAGATTTAACAAGGCTCAGACCTTTGAGTTGTGAGGATCCTGGGGAAGAAATGCAAATACTTCACTTTCTTTTGTGCCTGCCACTTTAGGTGATGCTGCCAGTGTGATCCAGTTTGGGAAGTCAGCCAAGCGAACACCTGAGTCCACCCAGATTGGGCAGTATGGGAATGGATTAAAATCGTAAGTATACTAGAAGCCTATCATAGGACTCAATACAAAATCAAGCATGCTCTCCTGCTGCTGTACAATGGAAATTTTTCAATTCCTTATCCTTTAGTCAGTATAACTCTGAAACATCAGAAAAATCAGAAAGAAATGGTAGTTTGGGGACTTAGTAACTTGTTTAGCCAAAACTTGTTTAGCCAAGTTTTCCTTACAGATTGAAAGTATGAACAGCCTAAACCATTTGGGGTGAGAGAAACAAGTTGTAGGTTTCTCTTGGCAATGTACTCTGGAACCACATCTCTCCTCCTGACGAAAATTCTTACTTTTACCCCATGGTTTCAGGATGCAAGTGGTTGTTTTGCAGGGTTAGATGTATCTGAGATGGTAGAGAAATTGCTTCATGGCACAGCAGTGTTCCCAGCAGTGTTCCCTGAGCACCTGTCACATGTCATGTTTTGAGCCCAGGCACTGGGGGATCCAGGGTAAGAGAGATCTGAACCCTCCCTCTCAGAGGACATGATCTCTCCTCCTGTGTCCTGTTGGACCCAGTAGCAGGGACTTACCTAATGTCTTCAGATCCCTTGGGTCTTTCTCAACCCTTGGTTCCCACTTGTTTGGTGTTTGGAATGTGTTGTTCTGATTTTGAGTGAAGCCCCAAGAGAAAGGTTTCTATTTCTGAAATGCTCACTTCCAGCTGTACATACCTTTGGATGGAATAAGATTTAGTGGAATTGGAGTTTGTACAAATGGAATTCTGAGTCACGTTTCCAGTAAACGTGTTGTTTTGAGAGAGGGTGGTGCTTTGGTCAGTCAACAATCAGTTGTGTCTCATATGCAGCGTGCTTTGGATGTGTAGCAGTGAAAGAGTGTGCTTTCAAAGACATTAGGGACATGGTACCTGGACTTTTTAATTGGTCTTTCAGGGGAGAAACCAAATGGTAATAACAAGTACTTACCACGTGCCAGGCACTATGCTACAAATTTTACTTGGATGATTTCATTTAATCCTTTTATTCTCATTTTCCAATGAGGAAATTGAGGTTTATGGGGATGAAGTGATTTGCCTAGAGGTATAAAAATATTTGCCCGAGTGTAGAGCTGAGATATGAACCAGGTCTTTCTACTGCAAAGCTGGAGCTGTTGTCCATCTCACTTCAGTCCTATTAAATTAAATTCCAAATCTCAGGCACTTAATTATTTCTCTGAGCCTCAACTTCCTCCTTTGTAAATTGGGAGTGTAATACATGCCAGGTAAGTTAAAGATTAAATGCTCCCATTATTGTGAGAGCCTTAGACAAGTTTCTGGATTGTTTTATTTCTCCTTTGATCTCACCATTCAGTTTCCTGGCCTGATTCACTAGATCTAGGGTAGGGCCTAGGAGTCTATGGATTCTGGTGATTCTGGGGCTAGTGCCCTAAATTCCCAATAACAGGTCTCTTAGAGTCAGTGTGAAAGATGAAGCCCCAACTTATCTGGATTGTAGGCCAGCACCTTCTACCTGGTCTTAGCAGTTCTGTGGCCTCAGGCAAGGTATTTCATGTCTCTGAATATCTGTTTTCTAATCTAGAAAATGGGGTCCTATTCTCTGACATTCTCCCTTACAGAGCAAGTTTGAGGAGCAAACAAAATGTGACTCTGACCATGCTTAGAAGACCAGGAAGTTGAGTGTTGTCATTAGTGTATTTTAGTAGAATGAGTTTTGTAAAGAACCCATTGAGTTGGAGCCATCTAGTGTTGAAAGTGTATTTATTTTGAAACCAATTCAGAAGTTGAAAAGTTTCAGGAGGGAGTGATTTGTGGTGAGAATAGGGCTGAGAAGCAATGAAGTCAGCAGAGAGGTGGCATTTTTGAGGTTGTTGCTCTTCAGCCTCCCAGGTCAGGATCAAAGAGGGAAGAAAGAAGTACAAAGTGAGAGTTTTTGCCAAATTCGGGCAAGAGCAAGCTTTGACAGAAAACAAGGTAATGTGCCTCATTTTGCTATCCATAAGCTTCAGAGAAGAAGGAGGAGGGTTGTGAAATCTGTCAGAAGGAGTGTTGCCAGCATCTTTGGAACTGGAGGAGGAGAAGAGAACTTGGCAGCCCCCAGGGTGTCTCTGGATAGTGTCCTGGGCGTTTTCCTGAGCATTTGGGGAAATGGGACATGGCATTCATTTATGTGTTTGGCTTGCCAACCTGGTTTGTATTCGTACATAGAAGAGAGTAATGAGGCTTCCCACTGCCATCCCCTCCCTGGGGTATTATGAAGGCTAATGAGATAACAACCATAAAGCCCCAGAAGCTGCTCAGAAGAAAGGAGTTAAACAGCCCCATTGTTAAGTGGGTAATGAACTGTTAGAACTTCTGCCCTGTTCCATGTTGCCCAGAAAGGCCTGTTCTTGCCTGTTCCTCAGAAGATTTAATGTGGCCAAACAGGAAGGAAGCAGTTGATTCCATTCGGACTTTCGTCTTGTGGAACCCAGCCTCAAGGCACATTTCCCAGAAACCATTTGTGTCTAAAAGTAGGGACTGCCTATGGCATAATGAGCTTGAGGTGGCAAAACAGTTTTGAGGGAGAAGGTAATTGTAGTTACAGGGCATGAGCCAATTATAGGCTTCTTAAAAACTGTGATTAAGAATTGTGTTGTGTATGGTTAGCCCCTATATTTGGCTGAGCCTTAGGGTCATACTGGTTTCTTTTTGAGGATTTACAAGAGTAGATTGTGGGCTACACCCTTGATAGTGCTGCCATTTGATGACTGAATGAGAAGGGAGTTTGTGTCAACAGTGGAAGGATCAGGTGGGAACTAGATGTGGTCAGTGTGGAAGATGATGTGTTGAGGGTATTGATTCCTGGAGGGAAATCTGGTGGTGGCTCAAAGAGTACAGCAGCCCTAGTGTGGCGGAGATGAACCTGATGCATGGGCAGCAGAATTACTTACCATTGTGGCAGTAGGTTGGGGGCGAGACTGACTTGGGGCTGATGATCTGTGGTGAATGTGTCCAAGAAGGGTGGTGAGGGAGCCCTGTAAGGTGGGTAAGTAGAGTCAGGGACAGCAAAAACTGATGGAAGAGTAGAGGAAATGAGGGCTTGGACTTCATCATCTCAGGGTCCTGGGAAGGAGGGAGGCCTTGAGGAGAGCCTTCAAAAGGTAATTTCACTCATGTCCAGAGAGCGAATGTGTTTCTTTTTCAGATGAGTTTTTGAATCCCTGGGAGAACAACCCATTTCTGCTTTCCTTTCAGGGGCTCAATGCGCATTGGGAAGGATTTTATACTCTTCACCAAGAAGGAAGACACCATGACCTGCCTCTTCTTGTCTCGGACCTTTCATGAGGAGGAAGGCATTGATGAAGTAGGTTCTGTCCTTGTGGTCTGAGTCATCATCTCGCATTTCCTAGTCTGCCTAAGTTATTTGTGATGCTGGGCTCATTGGGGTTGCAGGATTGCAGCCATGGCCCCATTATGGGATTAGCTAGTTAGTTGAACTGATTGAGGGGTTAGGCATACCTCTTAGTGTGAGAGGAGGTAAAAATCTCAAAGCTTCAGAGAATAGGTGTCCTATTAGAATGAGGCCATTAAATGGCAGGGACCAAGAGTTGGATTTGTATCTTCTTTAGACTTGCAGCCAGGATTCAGTCTGGCAGGGTGGTTTTTTTTTTTTTTTTTTTTTGTATTTATTTATGATAGTCACAGAGAGAGAGAGAGAGAGGCAGAGACACAGGCAGAGGGAGAAGCAGGCTCCATGCACCGGGAGCTCGACGTGGGATTCGATCCCGGGTCTCCAGGATCGCGCCCTGGGCCAAAGGCAGACGCCAAACCGCTGCGCCACCCAGGGATCCCTGGCAGGGTGTTAATATGAAGAGTTTTATCAAGTGGAGTGTTTTAACTTGACTGTGGGTAGAGATCACAGCCTGCCATAGTAATAGGAATTAATAATAGGAATAGACTGTTTTTTCCATACGCTGGTGATTTTGTGGAATGTTATGAAGGTATTTTCCTTTTGAAGAAATATGTTGATTTAATCATTTATATCAGAAGGTGGAGTCAGATACCTGTAGGGCCTGGACAGGTAGTGAAGCAGGTAACTATATGGAAAACATCACGGTAAGCTCTTTGCTAAATGATAGATGACACTTAGTCCCAGCTTATCATTGATGTGCTAGAAAGAAGTCCTAATGAATCTAGAATATTTTGATTTTATAACATTTCAGTAATTACCTATGTAAGCTAAACACATGCTCAGTTGATTCTCTTTGCGGCATGGTGGTTCAGACATCCACAAAGCTGATGTGGTGAAGTCTGTGCTTCTTCATTGTGGGGATCAGAGACAGCTTTAGTCTGCCCAGCCTCAGACTGGACTCTTTTCTTCCTTTCATGTGTGAGAAGTGGCCAGAACTTTAGAGAGGGGTCTGAGAGGGTCTGCAGACAGAAATCCACAGATGTCATGTAAATAGGTGAACTCAGTCAGGGTTTCGAGCTGATTAATCTCTCTTGGTTAGCTGTGATTAAATTCGTGCTGGCCCTGTTTAGATGTGAGCTTAAATCGTAGCATATTAGTTCATATTGGGAATGAAAAACTGTCTTTTTTCCACCACCAAACACTGGCAAGCTAGTGTTTTTGTTTGCCTTTTTAGTGCACTGTATCAGTTCATCTATCATGCATGCAGTGAGACAAGTGCTATAGCTGGAAAAAGCAGGCTCCTGGGAGAAGGTGGGGCCAAAGAACTTTTGTCCAAGCTGCGGTTTTCAGTAATTTTCAGATGGACTGTGGACAGTGGGAGGAGGATGGTCAAGTTCATGGAAATGGTGTGTTCAGGGTCCTGAGGGTTCGTATGTGCTGTGGGAAGGGACTTGGCAGAGGGGCTACCTGAAGAAAGGTGGTGGCCTCTTGGAGAGCAGGCAGGGCCAGGTCAGGCTTAATCTCAGGGCTTTGGTGAGTGCGGGATTTTACTAACAGCAGCCTTCAAAGGTGTGGCAGTATTAGATTCCCTCTTAAAAAGATCCAGTTTGGTGGTGGGCAGGGCGCGCCTGGGTGGCTTGATTTCATCTCAGGTTGTGATCTCAGGGTCATGAGATCGAGCCTCATGTTGGGCTCTACACTGGGTGTAGAGCTTGCTTTAGATTCTCTCTGTCCCTCTTCTTCCCCTTTCTACCTGCTTGTATTTTCTCTCTCTTAAAAAGAATCAGTTTGGTTATTGTGTGATAACTGGATTGAAAAGACCGATGTTGGAGTAGACTAGTTAACATTCCCTAGCTGTGTGTAGCATGCCAGGACTGCAGCAGGAAGGTGAGAGAGCTAGGAAGAATTGTCATTTCTTTGACATGTGGGGCCTGTAAATCTGGTGTTTGATTAGTGGAGAGCGGAAAGGGGAATGATGTAGGTTCTAGTGTGGCAGCTGGGGCATGGTGGGCTGTTTGGAGCTAGTGAAGAATGGAAGAGAGGGGCATCCTACTCTTTGATGAAGAGTGTCAGTTTTCTCCTGGACTTGGAAAGTTAAGTCTGGGTCATGAGCTTTTGTGGGGAGGCCTGGGCTCTGGGATCCTTGGTAACAGATGAGCTTACCTAAAAGTGTGCAGAGTGAGAAGAGCACCTGAGATCTCAGGGATGTTCTCCCCTAGGGAGAGGAGGCGGCCACAGAAGAGATAGGAGTGGCCAGATGGGTAACAGGAAAACCGGGGGAGTGGTGACATTGAAACTAAAGAAGTGTCCTGATGGCCAGGATGGGTGCCAGTGGAAGTGTATGCTGTGTAAAGTAATGCTATTGTCACCTGGGGCTGCTGTGAAGAATGGGAGTTGCAGAATAAGGTACACATTCACAGAACACAAATGGAACTCAGTTCCCCGGGTAAAAAAGCTAGGTTGAAATTTTTTCCTTACTTGGTGCTTGAAGGTCACTATTTTGGATTGTACTGTAGTGCGAACTCAGCCAAGATTTCAAAATAAGATCATTTTGACTGGGTAGGAATGTGTCCAAACCAGCTCCAGGGATGAATACCATTAGGCAGAAAGCTTCTTAGAAAAAACCAAAATGTTTCAGAACCCTTAACAGTTTATCACTCTGGCACTTGTTAAAATAGAGTCTTTTTTTTCCTCAGGGTGGGCAATTTGATTTGAACCTTTGGGGTGCCTGGACTGATTAGCTTTACAGAGGGAATCAAGCAGTCAGCTATCCACAGGGCTTGTGGGCAGCTGTCTGGGAGAGGAGCACATCTAAGCCTCTGGGTGTGGCACTTGAGGGTAGGGTTTTAGAAGACAGAGTAGGATTTTTTCCCCCAGTTTTATTGAGGTGCAATTTTATCACTCTATCAATCAGGTAGGATATTTAAAAACATAAACATAGATTATTCCGTAATATGGAATAGTGTTTATTAAAACACAGGTAGAGTTGAGAGAATAATTATAAAGTGAACACCCAGGTAGCTGCCATAGTGGAGTGATACTAGAAGCCCCCAGTGTACCCCTCACTAGTAATATTCTTTACTGTACCTCTGAAGGAACTGCCTTCAGGTAATTTTTGTAATGATCATTTCCGTGTTTCTCTTTATAGTTTTGGTATCTGTGTTATATATGCATTCTTGAATAATAGTTTTGTCTGTTTTATGACATTTATATAGTGGGCACATAACATACAGTGGGTTTTTTTTCCCTGTTTTTTTGCCATTTTCATGTACACTGGTTGTTTGTTTGTTTTTTAGTACAGGGTGTACAGAGGGAGAGGGAGGATCTCAAGCAGGCTCCATGCCCAGTGCAGAGTCCAACACGTAGCTTGATCTCACCACCTTGAGGTCATGACCTGAACCAAAATCAAGAGTTGGACACTTGGACACTTAACTGACTGAGCCACTCAGGCACTCTGTATATAACATTGTTTTTTGAGATTCATCCATGTTGATGCTAGTAGCTGTTAGTTTGTCCATTGTCATTACTACACACTATTTCATCCGTATAAATATACAGTAATATAACTTTTCCAGTCTTTATTTGATATTTTTGTTACTCTTATATGTTTGCTGGTACATATGTACAGAGGCTTCTGCTAGGTTATAACCTGGGAGTGGAATTGGTGAGTTGTCAGTATATATGTATCTTCAGATTCACTAGATGAGTACAAGTATCTCTTCAATAGTAGAAAGAGTAGAATTATTACCAGGTAAGGAGAATGGCCAGGACTATCCCAAGGAGGGAACTGCCCATGCAGGGACCCCCACGGCATAAATCAGCATATCCCAGAGGACCTGGTGCTGTGAGGCTGAGTCTTGGGAAGGGATAGAAGCCACAGAGTCTCTGGTGGTAGGCAGCAAAGCTTGGACCTCCTCTCTGGGGCAATGTGGAGCCATTATGTGGAGAGAAAGGAACAAGATCGGTGCACATTTTGGGAGAAACCTCTTCTGGGTCCTCCCTTAAAGCATCTGCTTGTGCTTTCTCCATAGGTGATAGTTCCATTGCCCACCTGGAATGCTCGGACCCGGGAACCTGTCACAGACAACGTGGAGAAGTTTGCCATCGAGACAGAACTCATCTACAAGTATTCTCCCTTCCGCAATGAGGAGGAAGTTATGACTCAGTTCATGAAGATTCCTGGGGACAGTGGTAAGTAGGCTTTGAACCTACAGCTCCGAGAATCCAGGAGCTCCAGAGCCATGAATAGTATGGGGATGTGCAGGGGGTGCCTTGCAGGGTGAAAGGAGGATTTGTTTCCCAGGAACACTGGTGATCATCTTCAATCTCAAACTCATGGATAACGGAGAGCCAGAGCTAGACATAATCTCAAATCCAAGAGATATCCAGATGGCAGAGACTTCCCCAGAGGGCACGTGAGTGTGGCTGGAATGGGAGGGAAGGTTTGGAACTGATGTTCGTTTTCTTTCTGAGGGAGAGCTTAGAGGGTGACTTCAGGGAAAGAGGAGGGAGCTCATTTCCTGAATTTCCCAGTTCTTGGAGTTGATGAAGCTGAGCACTCAGTGTTTTCTTACAAGTAGGAGGATGAATAGGACAGCAGCTCCTCAGCTAAGTCAAAAGAAAAGATTGATGATCTCTTGCTCCAGCTCCTTGATTTGGAAACTGAGCCTAGAGATGGGAAAGGATTTGCTGGGTTTAGGGTGGTCGGGCTGGGTCTGGTGTCTGTGGAGTGCTTACG
This sequence comes from Vulpes vulpes, assembly GCF_048418805.1. Classification (NCBI taxonomy): domain Eukaryota; kingdom Metazoa; phylum Chordata; class Mammalia; order Carnivora; family Canidae; genus Vulpes; species Vulpes vulpes. Next base: position 25,076,975 of record NC_132789.1, on the reverse strand, counting down.
CTGGTGATGTGAGGGGTATGCTGCCCACACTGAGGGAGCAGCCCTTCAGGCTGGTGAGAAAAGCCAAGATGTGAGGTGGATAGCCTGCAGAGAGGCTGTCCTGTCATATTTTGGTCAAGCTGGCTGTAGAGTAGGTGATAGCACTCCTCTTCCTGCCACCTCTAGGAAGCCAGAGAGGCGCTCCTTCCGCGCTTATGCAGCTGTGCTCTATATTGATCCCCGGATGCGGATCTTCATCCACGGGCACAAGGTGCAGACCAAGAGGCTCTCCTGCTGCCTATATAAGCCCAGGTAGGGGTCTGCCCACCCTGGTCTGCTGTTTCCCTTGAGCTAAGGATGGGGCCTATGGGGCCTTGGCTCTGTGTCTGGGGCATTGTTGGAGTGATGCTAGGAGTGATGATAAGAGGCTCTGACAGTGTTGTCTGCATTTGGGCCTTTAAGCTCCTTGTGATTTACTGCGTAGAAACTTCTAAATCCTGAGGGGGGGGACACAGATGGCTGATGAGCTGTGGAGGTTGGCTCGTGAAGCTCATGGAGTATGAGTGCCTTCTGTGACATGGAGGGTGCTCTGCCTGGCACAGTGAACTGTCTGGGCCTCTCAGCTTCAGGGCCAAGGGGCCTATAGACACTACACAGGAGAACAAAGGCCCTGGCTGATTGCTGAGATTTGTTTCTACTGTGGGATTAATGACACACCTGGTGAGTAGTGGGGTTGCTTATCAAAGATGGGAGCAAGGGGCAGGTGGAATAAGGAATTGAGTTGTTTGCTAAAATAACTTCGTTTTTTAACTCATCATGAGTACAGTGTAATTTGGGAGGAGGCAGGAAGGCAGGGTGCTTCCCGCATTGCTCACGTTGCTGCCCTACCCCACTGCTGCTTGAGTCTTTAGGTTGCTTTTTCCCCTGTTCAGGATGTACAAGTACACATCAAGCCGTTTCAAGACTCGTGCAGAGCAGGAGGTGAAGAAAGCTGAGCATGTAGCACGGATTGGTAATGCACGCACCCCCACCCCCACTGGGCAGGAGGGGGATCAGGTTGGGGTTGTCCGGGGAATACTTGTGACCAAAGCAGGATCCACAAAAAGCTCTGTCTAGCATCCAGAGTCAAACTGTTCTCCTGAACCACTGATCTAGTTCCTCTTGCACCCCTCCCCCTGCATGCCAATCCTTTCAGCAGTTTTTCTCCCCAAATTCTACTTTCTCTTCATCAGCCATTTATAGGGACTTATCTAAAACTGTGTCAGTTCCTTGGCTTGCCCAGAGTGAAGAATCTCACACTATCCTCTGGCCCAAATACTTGTGAAATTGGTTTTCCTGACTGCAGGGCAAAAATCTCAAGGTCTCTCATGCTGACAGGGTTTCTTGGCTGCTTGATGGAGAGTGATTGGCTGAGGACTTTGATAACTTCCAGCTCCTGCTGAGGATGTAACTGTTGCCTTGGGTAGTTTTTGACCTGTTCTGATTCATTTGTAAAGTTTAAAAAACATGTCTCAAGTATAAATAGTGCCTGTTTTCTTTGGGGCCTCCAAATGAAAGGATTTTCCTTTTTGTACTGACTGCATTCCAGCCAGGGAGGCTGCTCTCCTAGCACTCCTGTTCCTTGGCGGTGTACATACATCTTGTTTAGCAAGTGCTATACTGTGGCATTCAGGATGGAAGACTAAGTGTTTTTGAACCTTTGTGTTCTTCACTGTGATTTCTTCTGGATTTCAGCTGAGGAGAAGGCACGGGAGGCAGAGAGCAAAGCTCGGACCTTAGAAGTTCGCCTAGGTGGAGACCTTACTCGAGACTCAAGGGTAAGGCCCCTGATCTGTACAGCTCTTCTCTAGCATTTCTGGCATTAGTATCCCAGAGCTGGCCTGGGATCAGGCTAGTCATGAACTCTTTCTAAAGCTGAAAAATGGGATGTTAAGATGTTTCCGTAATCACTGTTGAACACACTGTGTGGCAGAATCTTGGCCGATCATTTATTTCAACATCCTAACAACCATATAAAGTGGCCACTGGTAGTATTCTCAGTTTATGGAAAGGGAAATTGAAGTGAAGATGGTCACTTGCCCCAGGTCACACACAGTAGGTAAGGGGTCTGAGCAGTTCTCTTTACCACTCTCTGACATACACTTCTGTAGACTTACTATTTCAGTTGGAGTGTTTGTTCCTTCAAGTCAGCCTAGTCAAGTGAAGCACAGCTTCTGAGTTTGTCAGTTTGAGTTTTTAAAGAAGTAAATCTCTTAAGTGTGGTTTTGAATCCATGTGATTTAAAATGAGAAATTTCAGATGTTTGTTATAATATTGACTGCTGCGGCCCAGAGCCCCTCCTCCACTCACCTGGTGCCATTGTACATTTTCAGGTGATGTTGAGGCAGGTCCAGAACACAGCCATTACTCTGCGCAGAGAAGCCGATGTCAAAAAGCGGATCAAGGAGGCCAAACAGCGGTGAGTGCCGGGGCTGGCTTTGTTTTTTTGTTTTTTTGTTTTTTTAGTTATATAACACTCATTATTGACAATTAAAGAGCTTGGGGAATCTCTCCCCACCCTGTGAGGTTGCCATTTTATTACAACGATTGCTTTGAGAGCACCATTGATGTTGTGATCCCAAATGCTTGTTAAATGCCCACTGCAGGTTTTTTTCCTGAGCTAGGAAAAGGCAGAGCGGGGCCAATCCCTGGTAGAGAACCCAGACCTTCTTTCCTAGCAACTCCTGTTCTATCTTCCCTCCTTCTCTTTCTTCTTCCTTATTTTTTCTCTCTCTCCTGTCTTTTCTTCTTTTTTCTCCTATTCATTTAAAGGATTTATAAAATGCTCATTTGTATGAAACTTATAAAACACATACCTTTTTAAGAAATACGACTTTAAAACTCGCTTTATGTTTGTACCATCTGGTAATATCTACCCTTAATATTTTACCCCTGGATACAAATGTGGAATGCATAGGTTGAGTTCTGGACCTTTTTCATCTAGAATGGGTCATCCTGGCTAATTAGATTATCTCCATGTCTCATCTTATGTTTGGAGCTTCTCGGGTCTCTGGATTTCAATTCCTGCATTGCTGCTTCTTGGCCTTACTGCCACAGGCATAGGTTTCCGGATTCTTCTGAGTCAGTGCACTGCTCATACATCTTCTTTTCAGCTCCATGATTTTGTTATTTATCACAGGAGAGTCTCTTCTAGATGTTCTTGTTCTGGTGAATTTTTTACTTTTTTAAAATTACTGTCGCATTAGTGGAGTAGGTATAACCTTGTGTTTAGTCCACCATGTAACTATCTTTCCAGAGGTTTGCAGCAGCTTCAAAGTATCCCATTCATACTTAAACCCATCCTGTTTTGTAACCAGAAGCCAAAGTCCTATGCTTTTATGTAGGGATGCGTAGAGTCACTGTGCAGCACCGTATCCCTATCAAATCTAACAAGTTACACATTGACTGGAAATGCAAAACTTGCATGTTTTTTTTCTTAACGTGTCTCAAGTTTAAGCTTAAGCTAGCATATCTTAAAGACCATGGTGGTTTTGTGTTAATGGATTGATCTGCTTAAATTCATCTTGTGTCTTCTCAGAGCACTTAAAGAACCTAAGGAACTGAATTTTGTTTTTGGGGTCAACATTGAACACCGGGACCTGGATGGCATGTTCATCTATAACTGTAGCCGCCTGATCAAGATGTATGAGAAAGTGGGCCCACAGCTGGAAGGGGGCATGTGAGTATTGCCCAAGGAGAGTTTTTCAGCCCTAGGCAGATGACAGGATGTGTTTGGTCAGTGGGGTGACAGAGCTCTGTCATCTTCTCCCTGTAGGGCATGTGGTGGGGTTGTTGGGGTTGTTGATGTGCCCTACCTGGTCCTCGAACCTACACACAACAAGCAGGACTTTGCTGATGCCAAGGAGTACCGGCACCTGTTGCGGGCAATGGGGGAGCATCTGGCACAGTATTGGAAGGACATTGCCATTGGTAATTCCCTTTCTGTTCACTTCCAACCTTAGGATACTCTTAGTGCCCAATAGTGTAAATTTAGGAAGAGTGAGAAGCTGCCTCCTGATATATTGTGTGGGTGTTTGCTTTCCAGCCCAGAGAGGAATCATCAAGTTCTGGGATGAGTTTGGCTACCTCTCTGCTAACTGGAACCAGCCTCCATCCAGTGAGCTACGTTACAAGCGCCGGAGAGCTATGGAAATCCCAACCACCATCCAGTGTGGTGAGCTGGTGGTCGGAACCTCCTCCTGACTCTCCACCACAGTCCATGAGCCTTTTTCTCTTTCCCCTTGCGGGCCTCCTGACTGACATTCATGGACTTTTGGTCCCACTGGGAATGAGTCTGTTTGGTGATGGCCCTGGGAGCTCAGTCTTGGTGCTATGTCAAGTCCCACCTGTCCCTCCTGAATGAGGTAGAAGGTGTCTTGGCCAAGCCTCACTTGGTTTGATACCACATTGTTAATGGTGCGAGTGATGATTGAGCCACTATCCTTTTTGAGGAGGTGGAGAGGCTGGGAACATTGAGAATCCACAATATAAAGTGGCTATTCTTGCTGGAATCACTGAGAATTACTGTTCTGCAAGGAAGGAAGGGTTGTAGCCTGAGTAAAGATCTTTGCATGGAAAGTTGGGAGCATCTTTGCCTTGGGAACCTGCTTATACTGTTAGCGGGCATGACTGCTGATGTTTGTGGGGATGTTTTCTGTGTCATAGATTTGTGTCTGAAGTGGCGAACCCTCCCCTTCCAGCTGAGTTCTGTGGAAAAAGATTACCCTGACACCTGGGTTTGCTCCATGAACCCTGATCCTGAGCAGGACCGGTGAGCACTTGCTCTAACAAGGAGACTGTGGGTATCTTCTCTCTCCCCCACTGTATTCTTTCTACCCTTTGGGTAAATAATTTGCTGTGCATCTTGAGGTCAGTGCTAATATGCTCATGTCTCTGTCTTGCTGCAAATAATAAGTGCTCTGGAAGTAAGAATAGATGTCTGTCCTGCAGTGAGTATTAATTCTGTACATTTGGGAACCTTGAGGTCATTGCTGTGGTGAAAGCATGGGTTGGCTAAAGAGGAAGGACCATGTCCTACCTAGGGTTCTGTTTTGGGACAACCTCCCTAACACTCTCTTTCTACAGATGTGAGGCTTCTGAACAGAAGCAGAAGGTTCCCCTGGGGACATTCAGAAAAGACCTGAAGACACAAGAAGAGAAGCAGAAGCAGCTGACAGAGAAAATTCGCCAACAGCAGGAGAAGCTAGAGGCCCTGCAGGTGCGTGTGTTGTGGGCAGTGGGCAAAGCCAGCTTGTGTCAGGTCTCTCTGGGATGGAACAGGAACCTTCAGTGGCTCCCTGGTTTTTGAGTACACCATGATCATCATTTTTAAAAATCACACTGCTGTTTTATGTATTCCAACGTGGTCAGAAAATAAGTATTCTACTATAGAGGTAACCACCACTAACTGACAATACCCTTCTAACTTTTTATGATTGCCTGTGTACACATGAATATATGTAATAAAGTGGAAATCCTGTGCCATGACATGTCACATTTTTTTTTAGTGCATACTTGGGATATTTTTCTGGAAGTGAATTTGAAAGAGTAAAAAGGGTTTGTAAAATTTTGTGGCTTTTTATAACTACTTCCAAGTTTTTCTCCAGGAGATGTACTAGTTTGGTTTTTTTTGTAAGCAGTACATTTATTTTAAAGTATTTTTTGCAAATTTGACAGGCAAAAATATATATCTTATGATTTGAATTTTTGATTTGGAGAGTTTTTTTACTCAGCTATTTGTTTCAGAATAGCTTATTCTCATTTTCTTAATTGATTTGTCAAGTTTTTGAGACATATTTATGGTATTACTCCTCGATCATTTTTATTTTTATTTTTTATTTTTTAAAAAATATTTTATTCATGAAAAACACAGGGGGGCGGGGCAGAGACACAGGCAGAGGGAGAAGCAGGCTCCATGCCAGGAGCCTGATGTGGGACTCGATCCTGGGTCTCCAGGATCACGCCCTGGGCCAGGCATCCCCCTCCTCTATCATTTTTATTAGAAAAAAAGCTTTTTCTTTTCTGGCTTCTGTGTCTGTGCAGATGTTTGCACTAACCTGGATGTCTTACACCTGCCTCCCTGCCTACTGAATCCCACTTGTCCTTTCTGGCCTTTTCTATCACACGTTTCCTAACTTTTCTGGCTTCTTTTATAGGAATTTAGTTCATTGACACTTTCTCTTAGTCTCTCAGTTGCTAGATTAGTCACATAGAATCCTGATGATTTAGTGTTTGTATTTTTTGTCTCTCCAATGAGAATGAGTCTCTTATAATAGTAGGACTGTGGTCTAGGTTTTCTTTTTTATTTGCCCACTGTCCCAGACACAGTAGGGATCCAGAGAGTTTGCTTGAACGTACCAAGATATGCAAACAACTTCATCATTTTTGCCATGCAGAAAACCACACCTATCCGCTCCCAAGCTGACCTGAAGAAATTGCCTTTGGAAGTGACCACCAGACCTTCTACAGAGGTAAAATCCAGGAGGTGGGGAGTGGGGGGGGGAGGGGGTTGGTGACTTTCCCTTAGGTGTCTTGTGCTAGGATAAGTGTTCCGTTCTCTTCCGTTCTCACTCTGTTCCGTTCTCTTTTAGGAACCTGCACGTAGACCTCAGCGACCTCGGTCGCCTCCTTTACCTGCTGTGATCAAGAATGCCCCAAGCAGACCTCCTTCCCTGCAGGCTCCCAGGCCAGCTAGCCAGCCCCGAAAGGCTCCTGTTATCAGCAGTACCCCTAAGCCTTCTACCCTGGCAGCTCGGGAGGAGGCCAGTACATCCAGGCTGCTGCAACCACCTGAGGCACCCCGAAAGCCTGCTAACACACCGGCTAAGACTGCGCCCCGGCCCACTCCTATGGTGCAGCCACTGTCACCATCTCTGCTACCCAACGCCAAGAGCCCTCGGGAGGTCCCTGCTCCCAGAGCCATCAAGACTCCAGTGGTCAAGAAGCCAGAGCCACCCAGTAAACTCTCCCCAGTGAGATGCTTTTCCTCTTCCAGCTCCAAGCCTACCCTCAGTGGTGTAGGAACGGTATCAGGCTGTGTCAAAGCTGTACTGGGGGAGCCTTATTGGAGATCACCAAACCTCAAACTTCCTGTTGCCCCTAAGGAGGAGTCTCAATAGCCAAAGGGACTTTCTCTGGTCAGGGCACAGAGCATGTTGGTTTCCTGTCCAGGGAGCTCTTCAGTATTCCCTTTGTGTTTTGATCTGCCATAAATTTGAGTCCCCTCCACCAGCTTCTGTGGTATGGGCATAGGTTGGCAGCCTGGTGAAAGCCGTGGTGGGTTGCAGCAGTCAGCAGCATGTTTCAGGGAGGTCACAGCTGGTGCCAGGGAGGCTAAAGGAGAAGTAAACTGAGAAGCTCCCCCTATGACAGCTTTGAGCAAAGGTCCTTGTGGGCACAGGGACCAGGAGGTTGCTGTATACTGAGTAATGTCAGGGGAGGCTCAGCCGTTGGGTAACTGAGAAGCACACAAGTGTTACTGCTTCTTTAGGCCAAATGGAATCTTCTGCACTTCAGGGGCTGATAGGGCCCTTCACATTCCTTCTCCTCTTGCTGTAGACCACTCCTGGTCGGAAGCGGACTCTTGGGGTCTCTGATGAGGAAGAAGCCGAGGAAGAGGCTGAGAGGAGGAAAGAAAGGTCTAAGCGGGGCAAATTTGCTGTGAAGGAGGAAAAGAAGGACTTGAATGAGGTAGGTGGTCCCAGGTGAAGTTAAAACCTCCTCAGGGTTGCAGTCTGCACCAGCTCTGTTTCTGTTTTGATTTGAGCCTTCCAGAAGCCCAGTTCATCTCTGTAGGATCTTAGTCACACAGGTGATTTAGAAACATGGTGTCAGGCACCCTTCTGAGTGAGACTGGCTTCTGGCTCTCATCACAGGCTGGAGGTCACACACAGATCAGGGAGGCTTGAAACCGTTTGCATCCCTGTGTGACTTTCATTTGGATACTGTCTTGTTTATAAAGGTGGCAGAAGGGTTGACACTCAAGGTTCTGATTTAGAGAGCAGTTCTTGGTGAGACATGGAGATTTAAATGGTGACATAAGGGACACCTGGGTGGCTCAGCGGTTAAGTGCCTGCCTTCAGCCCAGGGTGTGATCCTGGAGTCCTGGGATCGAGTCCCACAACGGGCTCCCTGCATGGAGCCTGCTTTTCCCTCTGCCTGTGTCTCTGCCCCTCTCTCTCTGTGTCTTCATGAAAAAAAAAAAAAGTCACATAAGACAACATGAAGTGACAGCTGAGGACCCTGGATTGCCAAACATGCAAAAATATGCTTATCAGGGACACTGGGGATGCTTTTAACACTGTAACATTGTTCTCCTTGCAGCTCTCAGACAGTGCTGGGGAAGAGGACCCAGCTGACCTTAAGAGGGCCCAGAAAGGTAAATTCGGGGAGGTACTTGGCAGCCTGTCGGGGAAGGGGATAGCGGGGCCCCTCAGCCAGCAACAACTTATCCTGAAGGTTCTTGGAGGCTTTCCTGGTTCTGGGCTCTTGTGTAGCAGTGGTTCCAAGTCTAGTCCCAAGAAGAATTCTGAAGATAGCACACCCTTATGTGTATTTTTAGCACAAATTTCTTGGCTTGCACTTCTGGCAGTCACTCATCCTGCTGCTCTTTGGCACCCTCATGGCAGATGGGGAAGGAGACCAGGGTGGCTGGGCTCCATGTTCCTGGCAAAGTACTGGCAAGCATTTAGGGGTTCTTGTCCTAGCAAGTCCTTGGACTGCCTCTCTAGGTGGCCCTAGCTGAGTAGGGAACTCCGTTAATTTTCTGACTCACTCCATCATCATTCTCTTAGATAAAGGGTTGCACGTGGAGGTGCGTGTGAACAGGGAGTGGTACACAGGCCGTGTCACAGCTGTGGAAGTGGGCAAACATGTGGTGCGGTGGAAGGTGAAGTTTGACTACGTGCCCACAGACACCACTCCGAGAGACCGCTGGTAACGCCCCTTTCCAGAAGCCCACAGAGTTGTCCAGGCCAGGGGGTTCTGTCCCAGCCTCCCAGCAGGCGGCCCATCCTGGGTGCCTGGAGCATACATGACAAGTGCTTTGTGCCTCCTAGGGTGGAGAAAGGCAGTGAGGATGTGCGGCTGATGAAGCCCCCTTCTCCGGAGTACCAGAGCCCTGACACGCAGCAGGAGGGTGGGGAGGAGGAGGAGGAGGAGGCAGCGGTGGCGGCACCACTGGTGCCGCCAGCGGCAGCAGCCCAGCAGGCTGTAGCCACGGCAGAGCCCTCTACTTCTGACTGCATCCGCATAGAGCCTGACACCACTGCCCCGAGCACCAACCATGAGACCATTGACCTGCTCGTCCAGATCCTCCGGTACATGTGTCTTCCCAGTCAGGCTAACTCTGGCTCTCTACCTTCTTCTTGCTATTCTGAATTCCTCTTCCTACCTTCTTTCTTTAGGAATTGTTTACGGTACTTCCTGCCTCCTAGTTTCCCCATCTCCAAGAAGGAGCTGAGTGCTATGAATTCAGATGAGCTAATATCATTTCCTTTGGTGAGTTTAGCCTTTTATTTTTATTCTGCATGGCCCCTCAGCTTCATGTTTATTGTGATTGCCAGCTCTTGTGTCATTCCCCCCCACCCCCACCATTTTGCTGCCCACCTCCCCTATGCCCCCTCACAGCCTCTCTTTTGCTGAGAGAAATAGAAAACATGTAGAAAAAAGTGCCATAGCTGGCTATGATTGTAGTATGCAGAAGCCAACCACACCGTTCCATAAGATGCTGGGGCTGAGTCCTCACTTAAGGACAGCAGGCCTGGTTTGACATTTCCTAGAGTGTATCTGTTTTCCTCCGCCCCAGCAGAGGGAGTAAACTTGTCCCAGGCAACAGTGAAGAACTTAGACTTAAAGTGCCTAAAACTTGACTCTTACAGTGAGGTAGAGATGTGGGTAGTGTTATTTTGTAAGCACTGGGTGTTACTATGCTAAAGTGGCATAGGCCCTGTGCTGGATCTCTTAATGAGCAGCAGTAGAGAATCCTGCCTCCCAAGTGCCTTATGATTCAGTAGAGACTGAATTTTTAGTAGGTAGCTGGACATGAGACTGAGAGCAGTAAGTGCCATGGAAGCAGTTGGGCTATGGCAGCCTTGGGGAGGGAGCAGCAGTCTGAAGATGTGGGTCTCTGCAAGTGCCTGTGTAAGTGACAGGGAAGATTTGAGGCAGGGCGACTTTGTGAGCAGGGGGTCAGAGGGATGAAAGTTCCCAGGGCAAGGCAGCAGGCTATGTGGTGAGCATTTAGGGAAGAAGAGGGCCCTGAGAGTCAAGATATGGTACTTTTTGAATGTCTGATCTTTGGGGCTTAGTGGTTTAAACCTTGTATAAAATGGAGGGCCAGCAAAAGTTTTGAGCCAGGGGAATTGTCATTCTGAACCTGGTCTAGGGCAGAAAAACAAACTTTTTCTCTAGAGGGCCAGTTAGCAAATATTTTCAGCTCTGTGGCAGCTAAACACTATGACACTGCAGTAGATCATTTGTAAAGGAATGGATGTGGCTGTTCTGTAGTAAAGTTCTATTTACAAAAAGAGGTGGTAGGCTGATTGGGCCTGGGGCTCTAGTCTGCTGACCCTGCCCTAAGAGGATAGCTCTCATGGCAGTAGGTTTGAGTGAGATGGGTGGATGGAAGATGCCGGGGCAAGAGGGCCAGTTGAGTTGTGAAGGGTCAGAGATGAGGGAATGGGAACTTGAGTTAGAGTGGTGGGAGTGGACTGGTGGGTGAAAGGGCCATGTCAGAGATGGTTGACTGGAGGCAAATGATGGGGGAGGAGGCAGAGGCCATGTACTTCTTTGTGTCTCAGGCCTGTGGGAAGTGATGACAAAGCTATTAACTGGGAGAGAAAACGGTGGGTTAAGAGCGGTGATAAATTGTGATTTGTGTTGGGCTGGGAACACTGGCCATCTGCATTTCTGGTGATGTTCAGTGTGCAGGTCGAGATCGGGGATGGGGCACTTGGAGGGGTGGGACGGTTAGGGCTGCAGATGGAATCTGGGAGTTGTCTTCCTCAAGTGGGACAGATATGTTTGTTTGGAATAGCTTAAGTTTTCTAGGGAAGAGTTTCTAGAGAACAGAACTAGAATTGAAACTGTAGATATTGGGCCCTTGTGTGGCAGCTGTGTGAGAGGAAGAGGAGGGCTTTTAATCTTCATTCTACTAAAGAGGAAGAGATAGGGCTTTTAATCTTCATTCTACTAAAAAGAAAAAAAGGAAGTATTAGGAGTTGAAGAAACTGAGGCTCAGGTGAAGAATCTGTTGTGATAGAACCCAGATTTGAATCCAGGTACTACTACTTTAGGACATGGGGCTTGCCCTTCTTCCAGTACTGCCTTGCTTCCCATGAGAGGAGAGGGCAGGTGCAGGCTGAGGAAGCTAGAGGATGGCAGAGCTCATCAGAAAGCTTCCTCAGAAAGCTCTGTGTCTCAGCTCTGGCCTTTGTTGAGGCTGCAGCTGCTCTCTGCAAATCCCATGAACAATCCACTAATTAGGATGCTTAGGTAGGTGGCCTGGCATCCTCTTGTCAAATTTGTTGCTTGTGGTTTAAAGTTGTTGCCAGACTCAGAGCAAAGCCTGGGTCCACTGGGATCTTCACTGTTCAGACCAAAAACACAGTCAGCCAGGAGCATCTGAGCTTTTGTTAGCATCTGAGCTAATAAAAGAGTCTATTAGCTACCTTATGCTTGTAAAAGGAAGTATACCACCAATGCATCAAGTTTATAGTCTGCTGACTGTAAGGTCTAAACTAATTTTTTTTTTTTAAACTAATTTTTTTAACGTCAGGGACACAACAGACAGAGATTTCTAATGTTCATTATGTTCTTGTCAGTCTGTGTAAGATCATCCTTTTTGCCATCATCCTGGATGGGAGTTTCATAAAGTCCTCAGGAGTCCTACAAATACTAGATTTAAACATATATGTTTTTAAAAAGTATTATAACTGTACAAATTTATAATAAATGAAGAGTTAAAACTAACTCAAATCATAGGCTCAAGACATACTGAGTTTTAATATTTTGGAGTCTGCCTAAACACTTTGTGCTACCGGGGTAATTATTTTTAATGGAAAACTTCAAATTTCTCTTGCCATTCTGGTTTAATAGGATAATACTCTAAATTGTAAGGTAAATGACACAGTTAAGTACTTGCCAGTAACACTTTTTAAAAACAGCAGTCAGGAGCCCTCAATGTCAGGTAGCTCATACATCTTTATAAAAGCATATAAACCCACGAGTTGATAAGACTACAGTGGTCAGCTAGGACCATTCATTTTCATCAGAATGGTGTTATTCTCAAGGGTAACTTATGAGTAAATGATGTTGTAAGTTTGAGTTTTGAAAATAAACAGATACTGCACAGATTTTTTTTACAATTAGGTTCCATGTAACATTTCTTTTGAAGCAACTGTCCTAGCTTTTAGAAGTTTGAAAAGCTTCATGCCTTGATAAACTGCTAGTTAACATCAGTACTCCACACCTTGGAAATTTCAGGTACTTAGGAAAGACAGTAAAAATTCTAATGTTGCTTATTAGTATACTGCACAAATCTGGAGGTATCCACTGTTGGTGGGTGCTTGATAAATATTTCTGGAAGAGAACTTCTGCTTCTGACATTGTGAGGTGTGACTTAGGATGGGCTGCCAAAAGGACTGTGGTGAAGTTAGAAACATGTGATTGAGCTGGGAGAGGGACTTGTCCTTTTCGTGCCAACTGCAATGGAAGAATCATCCCTCACATTTACTAATCGCTTGCTGTCAAGGGCTGAAGGGTTCACATAGGTGATCCCATCTCTTTCTTCATGGCAACCTCATGAGATGGGCATCAGGTTTTTCCACTTTGGAGCTGGAGAGCCTATTTATCCCTTGTCTGTGACATCCCTTCACACTGAGCCAGTTGCATAGGGATACTGGAGCCCATCTAGAGAGGCCCTGGGGACCCCTGTAAGCTCATGCACTTACCCTCTGGGTTCCCTCCCTACAGAAAGAGTACTTCAAGCAGTATGAAGTGGGACTCCAGAATCTGTGCCATTCCTACCAGAGCCGTGCTGACTCACGGGCCAAGGCCTCCGAGGAGAGCCTGCGCACTTCTGAGAGAAAGCTCCGAGAGACAGAGGAGAAGCTGCAGAAGCTGAGGACCAACATCGTGGCGCTCCTGCAAAAGGTGCAGGAGGTGAGCCAGGCAGCCCTCTCATTGCAGCTGGACCACCTGGTGTCTCAGGGAGGGGGGCCTGGGCACCTCCTGCTCCCTTCTCCCCACTCACAGGAATCTGTGGTTCCAACCCTGGCTGCACAGCATCCTGACCAGGAGGGCTGGAGGTGGTGCGGCTGCCTGGGCCTCATCCCAGCCAGACCCACGGTATCAGATTTTTGCCCTTGTTTAGATCTTCTCATTTACAACCTGGTTTGAGAATCCTCCGAGCCATAAAACAGAAATTCTCACTTTTCCAGATGACGCCCAGATTGGGATTGTAAGGAGTACCCCTTTAGGGTCTCAGTCCTTCATCCAGGCAGTCAAAATTGTGGACTTGCTTTGTTTCCTGTGGGATATTGGGTGAACCAGATAGGCAAGATATGGCCCAACACTCATGGCCCTACACTCATGGCCCAACAGACTGGTGAAGGACACAAAATTATTGATGGCAGGAAGTTCTATGAAGAAAACACTTCATGTAAGAGAAGGAAGACACAGAGGCCACTTAGGGTGTTCAGCGGTGGCCTGAGAAGGGGATATTTGAGCTGAGAGTAGAATCAGTCACATACAAGATGTGAGTGCTTTGGGCAGAGGAAAGGGTAGGACCTAAGGCTCAAGGCAGGGAGTTGCAGGCAATAGAAGAGGCAGGGCCTGTATGAGGTGAGCTGTCCCTGGAGGGGTATGGCCCAATCCTGTTTGCAGATTAAGACATTTAGTTGGTTGGTTATAGGAATTCCTGGAGTGGGGTGGAAGTTAGAATCCAGGACTTGGGTGAGGAGGTTCCCATACTTATCTGAATGAGAGATTTTGATGGCCTGAATCTTGGTGACCATGTGAAAGGCAGATTTGTAATATTTGCGGGGGGGGGGGGGGGGGGGGGGGGGAGGAAGGAAACAGGGGTGATTCTTCTGATTTGTCTTGAGTCCCTGGGTGAGGGAAGGTGGTGGCCTATATTGAGATGGGCACAGCCTGGGGTGGGGTGGTGCAGTTGGGCTGTTTTGAGTGTACTGAGTCTGAGAAGCCTGCAACACATCTAAGGCACCCAGGATCCTGGGGCACACAGGGCAGGAGCAGGGCAGGAGCAAGAAATCTGGGCGTCATCTGTGTATTGAGGATGGGAAGGGGGAGAAGGATCAAGGTGGGACAGGCCTTGACAGCCGGGGGGGGGGAGAGGAGGGGACTCTGGGCTCAGGCTCCATTGCCTGCAAGAAGGATGGGGAGGTGGGCCCCCCCTTCTGCCTTCTGGCCCCCACCTGACTGCTTTCTTCTATTCCAGGACATAGACATCAACACAGATGATGAGCTGGATGCCTACATCGAGGACCTGATCACCAAGGGGGACTAAGGGGCTCAAGACAAAAATCAGCTCCTCTGCCCTTCAAGGCAGAGTTCTTGGGGGGTGGTGTTTTGTTCATGGGTGGTGGACTTACCTTGGTTTGACTCACATGAGACATTTGTGCTTTTGGAGGGAAAAATACTCTGATTCTTTGAATCTTCCTCCCTAAGTTTATAAATATTTATTTTTTAAAAGAAATAAGATGCTGCGCCTGCTGTGAGACCATACATTTTTCTTTTGGTGACTCCTGGGCAAAGGACAGAGAACCGGGATGCCAAGCTCCTTCTCTTGGCTCCTGGGTCCCAAAGATGTGGTAAACCCAGTGTCATCTATAAGTCGGAGAGGCTCCAGGGGCAGGGCTGGTCTCTTCTAGAGGATGAACAATGTTGAAATCTGAGGGGTAGGGGAGGGAACAAGCCTTCCAGAGTGGTACTTTTCCTAGAGGCTCTGATCTAGGGGACCCCTGGAGGCAGTGGGTCAGGATAGAGGCTCAGTGCTGAGCAGCTCCCATCTCAGGTCCAGGACATGACCTCCAGTTCGACCTCACCATCCATCACTCAAGTTCTCTCTGTGGCAGTGATTTCCTCAGTTAACCATGCATGGATAGTGAGGTTTTCCACCCCAAAAATCTGAGTCCAGGTGGAGTAGTAGATCTGACTCTAGTGGGCTGTACCCTGAATGAATGTTTGAATTCCAAAGGATTCTTTTTGAAAACCTTTGTGACAGTGCCCCTGGTACTGATCTGGTGGTGACCTCTGCCGGTGGGTTTGACAGGGTCTGGAGGGAGCACGCTGCCCAGATGGTGCCGGCTGACCTGGAGAGCCTGCTGCTGCTGCTGCTTTTACAGTTTCCCCCCGCCTGGCCCCACCAGTCCCTGCTCTGGGCTAGACAGGAAAAGGGGTCACTGAGCCACAGGGACTCCAGAGGCAGCTTTTTAGAAAGCACACCATGCCTTCCCTCCCATCTAGTCACAGCGTCATTCAGCTGTGTCCCTCAAGTGACTTCTCAGGGTCAAAGACAAAGGCAAGAGTTGCTGAGTTTCTCTTTAGTCACTGGAAAAATTCTGGTTTGATTTTCCCCAACTGTCTTCTCTCCTCTTTATTTGGGGACTTTGGGTTTTCTAGAGGCACAAGAACTGTGGCCTGGTACCGCTAGTCTGGGATTCAAACCTTTCTGGGTGTGTTTCTGCCATCTATCCACCTCAGGTCATCATGGCCCACATGCCACTCCGTGGCCTCTGCAGGAGACTGGGAGGTGCTGATGAGGGAAGTCTTTACCCACTTGTGTGCCCAGAAGCACCTGCAACTTGTGGGTTTGGGGCTTCCCCAAACCACATCCCTGGAGGAGGGTTATTTGGGGACATACCACTCAGAACTTGGCCTCTTCCTCTGGAAGATTCTCTGAACCTCGGGGTTTCTTGAGCTGGTGATTACTCTCCTTCCAGCTCACTCTCTTCATCCCAGGCAGCATGTGGTTCATGTTTGTCCCCAAACCTATTGTTTGAATCTAAAAGGAAGTTGGTTCTGCATTTTTATCAGAGGGTGTAATACCCACCTTTTTTATTTACACACCTGTAATCAAAATGCAATACTATAAAACTTTTGCTGGTGAGACTCCTGAACTCAGTCTGTTTTCTTCTGTTAGTAAAATCTAGCACCTTCTTTCTACTTCATTCTTTCTACCACTGTGGCTTTAAATGGATTTCAGATATTTCTTCATCACGATCTTCCTTTTTCTGTATCCACCCTCCTTACCACAGAAACAAATGCTCAATTTCTTAAGATGTTTTAGCTTGAACTTCGGTGTATCCATTTTGTTTAAATCCAGTCACAGCTGTACTGAATGCAGCCTGTGTCCCAGGCAGAGCTCCTGCCATTCTGGTTGGGAGATAAACTGCCTGAAATTGTCTGAGGACTTGGGAGGAGGGAGTGGTCTGGCTGGTCTGTGGCCCAAGGGTCCCTAGCACAGTGGCAGCAAAACAGGTGAATACAGAGGAGCAATGGGGACTTTCTTTGGTTTTAAGTGACACAGCATACCGTAAGAATTCAAACAGTACAGAAAGGCTGGAAAGCCTGAAAAGCAAGACGCCCTTTCACCCTTGACCCCTATTTTCTCCCTGAGAATAATATCCATACTTGTCCACACATCCACTCTGTTCAGTTTCTGCCTGTTTCCCACAATGTATCTTGGAACCTGTTTCAGAATAGCCAATATGGGTCTACTTTTTTCTTCTGCAAAACCCATAGCATTTCATTGTCTTGGATGTACCATTAAGAGTCTCCTACTTAAAAACATTTGGGTTAACATTTACTAAAAATGCCCTGATGAATGTGGTGTGTGTGTGTATTATTGACTCAGATATGTATGTATGTATGTATGGTAAACTCCAAAGAGAAATGGCTGTGTCAAATGGTAGGTATTAATATTAAAAATATTAAGATGGTCCAGAAAAGACCTCCAACTTTAACTCTTGCCAGCAGTGTATTTCACCCCACCACACTTGTCAGTATGCAGTCTCTTCCATCCTGTGTACTAATCTAAAAGGTGGAAACTGATGTACTTTTGAGTTGGTTTGAACTAACTTAAATAAGATTGAGACCTTCATTGGCCATTTGTGTCTCTGATGCAGGGCGGCAGTTTTGATTTTGGATTAGGGACTTTATAAAAGTGTTTACAAAAGTATAATCTGAAAACCAAGAGGGTGAAGTCCTCCAGAAAATCTTCACCTTGTGAAGATTTCACCAGGCCCTAATGGTCCCATAGACTTAGGATTGTAAAGCTCACTTTAGGATCAATACTGTATTAGTAGGTAGGGACAGAGGTTTGACATGTTTTACTCAAGGAAGGTATGAGTTAATAGGCTGAGAAAAACTTGGTGTTCCTTCATTACATCTATCTGACACTACTTGACTCTTGTTGGGTCCCCATGTTTACATGACTGCCTTTCAGACCTGTGGTTCAAGCAGAGGTAGCCAGGAGTTCATAGCTCTAAGACTGATAGAGCTCAGATTTCTTTGCCATTTATGTAGAATACAGGCTTGCCGAGTAGGCAGTGGGTCCTGGCTACTTGTCCCTGTTGGAATGTTGTTCTCTAGCTGGTCAAGGCTATAAGGGGGCCTGTTGGTGGGTGGTTGCTAAGGTGCCTGAAACATCCTCAGAATTCCACTGCCTCCCTTTGGCCAAGGGAGGCAAAGCTCTAAGGGATCGTGCTTTCTCCGCTACCCTGTTTGAGGCCTCGGATTGTTCCTTCTGTTCTCAGCACTAATGGGGTCACTCTCTCCATAATGAGCAAGACAGACTGGACAGAGGAAGGGCCTGGCAAGGAACATCTCACTCTGCATTGGACCAAAATATTGAGCAGCCTCTGCCCCTTGCCTTTTTCATCCAGGAACTTGGAATGTGCCTGGCCTAACTAGTGCTCTTGGTGGGTCTTGTAGAAATTTCCTTCCAGCTCACAAAGCCTCAGACAAATCACTGCCCATCTTGGCTCATTTATGCCATGAGGTTGGTTCTTCACCTGAAATTTGCCCAGGGGTGCATATAGATAGCCACTATTCTGGGGCTGGTCTGATTGAAGTTGGAATGAAGGTCCTGACCTCTTGTTGCCTCAACCCTGAATTTTTGTGTCCAAGATACACTGGTCCCTATGTGCTACCTGTAAGCATTTCACTGCTTCCTCAATGGGCCGCCTGGGGAGTTGCCCCAGAGCCATCCTCACGGCCTCCTAACCTTGTGGATGAGAAGGGGCAGGGCTTCCATCCGGCCTCCTTCAGGCCTGGCCTGGAGGTTGCTCACGGTACCTCCTGGCATTCCCAGCACAGGCAGCCATGGGGAGCGGAGGAGCGCGCCCCACTAGGGCGCAGAGAGAAGGAGCGCGCCCCACTGGGGCGCAGAGAGAAGGAGGTCTTCCCCCTCCCGCTGTGGACTCCGCTGAGATGCTTCCGTGGGACTGGCGGTTGGTTGGGAAGCCGTGGCCAGCGGTGATGCCCCCGCCCCGGATTTGCCGTCCCCCCCCCCCCCCCCCCCCCCGTTAGGCTCCTCTAGCGAGGCCCTGGGCGCTCACTCCTCTCCCCAGGGGGCTGTCACCGGTGCGGGCGCTGCCGGGGGAGAACTAACAGGGAGGGAGTTGGGAGTTTCTTACTCTACCTCGTTTATCACCACCGTACAACACGGCTGGAGGACTGGCTCCAAGTCCTCACCTGGCCCGGGAGCGGCCGAGATCCCGCCGCAGCGCCCCCGGGCGCCGGCCCTCTCCCGACCTGCCAACGGTCGCGGCGGCCGAGCGCGCCCCCTAGGCCGCTTCTCCAGCCCGCGAGGCGGGAGCACAACGGCGCCTGCGCGGTGCCGCGGGACGGCACGTGGGCCGCGCCCCTGCCCTGTGCGTGCCCCGAGCGCGACGAGCCGGTGGGCTCGGGCCGGGGACGGGAGGCGGAGGAAGCGCCGGGACCGACCCGAGCTGCGCGGGGACCGGCCGCGGAGTCCGGAGGTGGGGGCGGTGGCCCCTCCGCGCGGGAACCCCCGGGGCCGGGAGCGGGGGCGGCCGCCACACCCCCCGCGGGAAAGTGGGTGTCGCTTTTTTTTTCTTCTTTTGGCGTCTGCATATTAAATCCAAGTGTGAGATTAAAAAAAAATTTTTTTTCCCCCGGTTTTCAGCTGTTTGGGGTTTTTTTATTTTTTGGTGTGTTTTTTGGTTTTTGGTTTTGCAACTACAGAAAGTATTTTGAAGAGGACTTTGTGGTGTAGCGCGTTTATATCTGCACGATACAGGCCCTGGAAAGGAAGCGGCATGTTTTACGTCTTCAAATAGCCGCCTTCAGTGATGCTCCGCCAAGGTCTGGCCTGTTTGCCGGCCCCTGGGCCTCTCCTGCGTCTCACAACCTTGGCCCATTTAGGTGCCCCTGGGGCGTGTCATTGGAAACAGCCTGATAGCAGCTGGACCAGTAATTCTGATGTGAGGGGTGCGGGCCCAGCTGAAACTAGAATTTTGGACACCAGGAGTTTAGATGGATCAGCCTCCCTCACTTTTTTTTTTTTTTTTAATACTTTGTCAGGCTATTCTTAGAATTTATTCTAAGTGAAACTTAAAATCATGTTACCTAATTTTCCCCATCCTCGCCAAAGAAAAAAGTTCCATTGTGACTTAAATTATAACTGCATTAAATTTAGATGAAGTTATAGGAGACTTGACATTTTTATTACCTTAAATCTCCCCAGAGGATACAAAATGATTTTTCATTTGTTTGACTTTCGTCCTACAATAAGATTTTATAATTTCTTCATACAATTTTAATACTTTCTCATTTATTTTTAAGTGTGTAATGGTTTTTGTCAATACTGTGAATGGGATATTTTTTCCATCTCTGTTCCTGATTATTAATAATAGAGAAAAAGGCAAACACTAAAATAATTTATTTTCTGTTGTGAACTCTGGTAGTTTTAAAAAAATAAACTCAAAAAAAAAAAAAAAACAACTCTTTTACAGATGCAAATTTGCCAGTGCACCAATTTGCCATTTTACTTTATTAAAAAATTTTTTTAATACTTTTTTTTTTAAGAGTGTGCAAGTGGGGTGGGGCAGAGGAAGATTAAGATAATCATAAGCAGGCCGCACCTGGAGACCATTGGCAGGGCTTGATATCACGGCCTGAGATCATGACCTGAGCCAAAACCAAGAGTCTGAAGCTTGGGGCACCTGGGTGGCTTAGTCATTTAAGCTGCTGCCTTTCGCTCCGGTCACGATCCTGGGGTTCTGGGATTGAGCTCCATGTTGGGCTCTCTCCTCAGCCAAGAGCCTGCTTCTCCCTCTCCCCCTCCCTCCAACTTGTGCTCTCACTCTCTCTCTCAAATAAATAAAATCTTTAAAAAAAAAAAAAAAAGAAAGAAAAAAGAAAAGAATCTGAAGCTTAACTGCCTGAGCCACCCGGGTGCCCTGTCATTTTGCTTTGGCTAGAACTTCTGAAATGGATGAAACAATGGTGAATAATTCTCTGGGTCTTGTTTCTGAAGAGATGCAAATCCACAAGTTAGAGTTGAGCAGAATATTAGCTGATGGTTTTGGTGAATGGCCCTTTAAGGTGTGGAAAGAGTTTCTGTCTCGTTAATGTTGGGGCTTCAGGGATGGAGCTGTGGCTGCCGGTCTTACCTGAGTGGAGTACTAGGGCATGTTGGTTACATAGACTGAAACGTGGCTTGGGGGGCACATAATTGTCAGACATACAACCTCAACTGTCAAACAATGAGTTTTTTTTCCTTTAAGCTGTTTTAGCAGTCATTTTTATTAGACATTGTGTTGCTACAAAAGAATACTGTATAAAATATATGGAAAGAATATGCAGTGTACACCTATCATCTTGTTTTTTGAAAAGCAATATACTTACCTTATAAATCTGTGTGCCTCTCCTAGGTCCTCTCCCCCTTCCTCCTTGCCCAACAGTAACCACCATCCTGAATTTGATGTACATATTTGTTTTTGCTTTTTTAAAAATTTTTATTTTTGTTTATTCATGAGAGACACAGAGAGAGGCAGAGACCTAGGCAGAGGGAGAAGCAGGCTCCCCGCAGGAAGCTCAAAGCAGGAATCCATCCCCAGACCTGGAATCATGCCCTGAGCCAAAGGCAGACGCTCAACCGCTGAGCCCCCAGGTGTCCCCGTTTTTTGCTCTTTAGAAACTTTTACCACTTCAGTTTGTATTCCTAAATAATTGTTTTGTTTTGCATGTTTTTGAACTCTAGTAGACATCACATTTACTATTTTGCAACTTGCTATTTCTTTTTGATATTGTTCCAGAAGTCCATGTTGTTAGATATAGCTGTAATTTATTAATGTTCACTACCATATGGTGTTCTATCACAGATGAATATTATAAGGTAATGAACAATGAATCACCCTACAATGGAACATATAATTCTTTTATCCAGGTCTCTGTGACTGGCATTTGGGTTGTTTCTAGTTTTTTTGCTATTACAGTACAGCTGTGGACATTCTTGTTTATGTCCTCTCTGTTGCATACATTATCTTTGGAGGAGACTTGTTGAATCATACAGGTAATACCCCTTTCAACTTTACTAGGTAATGTCAAAATTATTTTCAGAAGCATTTGTGTATGTTTACATGCTCTCATGCTAAGTTCTTCATTTCTCTACTTCCTCACCTACACTTGATATTGCTAGACTAGAATTTTTTTTTTTTTTTTTTGCCAGTCTGATGGGTATGTGGTGGTAGGTCATTGTGGTTTGTATGTTTATTCATTTATTTATATTTGTTTTGTCATAGTTTAATTTGCATTTCCCTGATTTCTCATGTGATTGTGCACCTTTTCTTGTCTACTGACCATTTGGATTTCTTCTTTGATAAGTTGTTTGCTCAAAACTTTTGACCATTTTTTCTATTCTGTCTTATTTATTTGTATTTTTGTATATTCTGGATACAAGTTCTTTGTAAGTTATGTTGCAGATTTCTACTGCTTCCTTTTAGAAACTCTTTTTAGAGAGTCTTGATGAGAAGTTCTTAATTTTAGTGTAGATTAATTCACCAATCTTTTTTATAGTTTGCATTTCTTGTAGCTTGTTTCAGGAAGTTCTTTCCTATGATGAAGTCATGAAGATACTATTTTATGTTATCCTATAGAACCTTTATAGTTTTGTCTTTCACATAGAGATCTTTAATTCACCTAGAATTGACTTTTGTGTATGGTATGAGGTAGAGATTCAATTCCTCACTAATTCCTGATTGTCCCCATACCCTTTAATGAAAAGTCTTACCTTTCTCTATTAATTTGCAATGCTCTCTTTCTTTTTTAAAATTTTTTATTTATTTGTGATAGTCACACAGAGAGAGAAAGAGAGAGAGGGAGAGACACAGGCAGAGGGAGAAGCAGGCTCCATGCACCGGGAGCCCGACGTGGTACTCGATCCTGGGTCTCCAGGATCGCACCCTGGGCCAAAGGCAGGCGCCTAAACCACTGCGCCACCCAGGGATCCCTGCTATCTCTCTTATATATCAAATGTTCATATATGTGTAAATCTGTTTCTAGATTTTTATTCAGTTACATTTGTCTGTTATCTCTTTCTCTGTGCCAATACCACACTGATTTAATTATTACCATTTAACAATAAGCTTTTATATCTAGTAGAGCCAGTTTGACCACTTTATGCTTCAAGAGTGTTTGACTATTTTTGGTCCTTTGCATTTCCATATAAATTTTAGAATCATTTAATCAGGCTCTATGAGAAAACCTGCAGGAGTTTCATTGGAATTAATTATAAGTCATCAGTTTGAGAAAAATTGATATTTATGTCTACCAAACCATGAAGATAGTATTACTGTCCATTAATTAAGATTTTTTCTTTAGTGTCTCTCAAGAAAATACTATACATTTCCCTTTAGAGGTCTTATATTTTCTTGATCAGATATATCCTAGGTACCTGGTGGTTTCTGATGCTATTGTAATTTATACAATAAACTTAAAACTTCATTTTCTGACAGTTTGTTGCTAATACATAAAGATATACTTGATTTTCATATGTTCGAATTTATCTTTGTATTCTTTTTTTTAAACATTGTATTTATTTGAGAGGGAGAGTGAGCAAGTGAAAGGAAGAACATGAGTGGAGTGGGGATGGGGAGATGGGAGAAGCAGACGAAGAAGAAGAGGGAGAAGCAGACTCCCCACTGAGCAGGGAGTCCAATGTGGGGCTTGATCCGGGACTCCAGGATCATGACCTGAGCCAAAGGTAGATGTTTAACTGACTGAGCCACCCAGGGGTCCCTAATTTACCTTTAGATTCGTTTCAGTTTTGCATATCGTCTGTGAGCAATGATAATTTTGCCAATCCTCATACTTCATGTATTTTTCTTGCCTTATTGCATTGGCTAGGGCTGCCAGTACAATGTTGAATGTAAAGGGTAAAAGCAGGTTTTTTTTTGTTTGTTTGTTTCTTATCTCATAGACAAAGCTTTCTTCTCCTTCTCCTTTTTGGGTAGATACCATTCATCAGATTAAGGAAGTTTCCATTCCGATTTTTAAGCATTTTTTCCTTTTAAGTATCATTGATGTGTGTTGAATTCTATCTAAAGTATATTCTGCATCCATAGAACCACGTAGTGTACTTAGTTAATGTAGTGAATTACATTCGTCAGTTTTTCTTAGGGTAAACTAACTTTGCATTTCTAGAATAATGATTGTAAGTTTTCTATATTTCTAGACTTTTGTTTTGAGTTATACCATCACTAGTTTGTAATTTTCCTCTCTTCTACTGTCCTTGTTAGGTTTTGGTGACCAGATTATACTAGCCTCAAGAAATGAGTTAGGGACTATTTCTTCTACTCCTGGAATAGTTTCTGTAAGGCTGGTTATTCCTTGGTTAGCTGTGTCTGTAGTTTTTTATGTATATGTGTGAAGGGAAGTTTTTAAACTGATTTTTAAAAATGGATATACTGCAGCTCAGGGTTTTCTAATTTTTGAGTCAGTTTTAAGTTAGATTTGTCTAGAACTTCATTTCAGTTTTTAAAGTTAATGTTAAAAGATGTTTGTAATATCCTTATTTGACAAAATTTGTAGCATCTATGTCTTCTTTATTTCAAATACTGTTTTTAAGGTTCATCTATTTCCTCTCTCCTTCATTTTGTCTTCCTTATTAGTGAAATTTGTCAATTTTAGGTTTTCAAAGAAACCTTTGATTTTATTGTCCTGTTATGTTTATTTTCTCTTTAATTTCTGATTTTTATTTCCTTTGAGTTCATTTTAGTGTTCATTTTCTTGCTCAAATTGGATGGTTAGGTCATTATTTTTTAGTCTTTCTTTTTTTACAACATGAGCTTTTAATGCTATATATTTTTCTCTAAGTACTGCTTTATCCTATGTTTTGATATTTAGCATTTTAATTTTTAACTGTATTTTATAATTTCTGTGGTTTTTCTTCCCTGATCCATTAATTATTTAAATGTGTATTTCTAAATGTTCAAGAATGGCTTTATTTTCTTTTTTCTTTTTTTTTTTAAAGGCAATCTTTTTTTTTTTTTTTTTTTATTCATGAGAGACAGAGAGAGAGAGAGAGGCAGGGACACAGGCAGCGGGAGAAGAAGGCTCCATGCAGGGAGCCCGATGTGGGACTCGATCCCAGGACTCCAGGATCACACCCTGGGCTTGAAAGGCAAGAGCTCAACCGCTGAGCCACCTGGGCGTCCCAAGAATGGCTTTATTTTCTAATTGCCTTTTTGTTAATTGATTTTGAACTGTCTTCATTTTGGTCTGAGAATGTGATCTGTATACTAGTCTTTTGAAATTTGCTGAGGCTTTAAACTGGTCCAAATATGTGGTTAATACTCAAAAATGTTCCATGTACATTTCAAAAATCTATATTCTAGTTATTTTTTTAAAGATTTTATTTATTCATGAGAGACACTGAGAGAGAGGCAGAGAGAAGCAGAGGGAGAAGCAGGCTCCATGCAGGGAGCCCAATGTGGGACTTGATCCTGAGACTGTGGGATCACACCCTGAGCTGAAGGCAGATGCTCAACTATGGAGCCATTCAGGCATCCCTGTATTCTGCAGTTATCTGCCCATTACATCAAGTTTGTTAATTGTGCTGTTGGAAACATTGCTGTTATTTTTTTGCCTGAGCTCTCACTACAGGGAGAGGTATATTATAATCTTCCATTATGATTGTGGATTTATCTACTTCTCCTTACTATTCTGTTTTACTTTATTTTGAGATGTTATTAGGTGCATAAAAGTTTTAGAACTTTGTGAATTTTATCTTTTATCTTTATAAATTGACTTATTTCTAGGAGTGGACATATAGAAATACACATTTCTTTAAAATCTATCTTGTCTGTATTCAGTTTATACTTGTAAGTAACATATAGTGAGATTTTTAAAATTCCAGATATTTTTGTTCTTACCCAAAGATGTAACTTACTTAAATTTTGTGTATTTGATGCATTGACTTATTTTTCTTATTTTGTAATTTTTATTCCACCTTATCTGCATTTTTTTCCTCTTCCTTTTAGATTGACTGAAATTCCACCCCCCCCCACACACACACACATATACTGTTTTCCCTTGTTTTGGAAATTTGTTATTCTTCCTTTAGCAATTACTCCGTGCTTTTTACCTAATACTTAACTCACCAAAGTCTAACTCCTCAAGACTCTTAATATTGTCTTAGTAAGTTTTTATTAATACCTTTATTTTCCTTTGGATCCTGAAAGATATTTTTACTGGGAATACTAATCTTTTCTACTTTGGAGAAATAACTTTTTCCTTCTTTCTTAGGAGGTCAGCTCTTGCCTAATCAATGCTCATTGAAGTCATTCCCACCACCCACCCCAAATCTGGCTACTTTTAAGATTTCATTGTTTTAAGAGTCTTGCCATTTCACTATATTGTATTTAGCTGTGGATGTCTTTTTATTTTCCTGATGAGGATTTGTTGAGATTGACTCTGTATATTGGTCTTTCTCATGACTTCTTGGTAATAGTTATTTATTTTTATTTTTAAAAGATTTTATTTAGGGATCCCTGGGTGGCGCAGCGGTTTAGCGCCTGCCTTTGGCCCAGGGCGCGATCCTGGAGACCCAGGATCGAATCCTACGTCGGGCTCCCGGTGCATGGAGCCTGCTTCTCTCTCTGCCTGTGTCTCTGCCCCTCTCTCTCTCTCTCTGTGTGACTATCATAAATAAATAAAAATTTAAAAAAAAGATTTTATTTATTCATGAGAGACACACAGAGAGAGGCAGAGACATAGGCAGAGGGAGAAGCAAGCTCCTCGCGTGGAGTCTGATGTGGGACTTGATCCCCAGGCCCCGGGATCATGCCCTGAGCCCAAGGCAGACACTCAACTGCTGAACCACCGAGGCGTCCCATCTTGGGAATTTTTAAATCATTAAGCTGAAGGCAGCAGCTTAAATGACTAAGCCACCCAGGTGCCCCAAGCTTCAGACTCTTGGTTTTGGCTCAGGTCATGATCTCAGGCCGTGATATCAAGCCCTGCCAATGGTCTCCAGGTGGGGCCTGCTTAAGATGATCTGTCTCCTCCCTCTGCCCCACCCCACTTGCACTCTCTCTTAAAAAAAAAAAAAAAAGTATTAAAAATTATTTTCAGAAGCATTTGTATATGTTTAATGTTTACATGCTGTCATGCTCACTAAGTTCTTCATTTCTCTACTTCCTCACCTACACTTGATATTGCTAGAGTTTTGCTCTATTTTGATTAGACACATATGGGATCTTCTCACTTTACTCTCCATGTGTCCTCTTTTTCATATTTTTCACATCTTTGTGTTGTATTCTGGATACTTTATTCAGATATTACTTCTGTGTCACTAATATGCTCTTTAGTAGTGTAATATTATAAAGTTATTATTTTAAATGATTTTTAAAGAGCTTTGTAAAAATATTGTTCATTTTCAGGAATGAAAATTCTATAAAACCTCCATTTCTAGAAATATGTGTGCTTATTTTATCTTCTGTCTGATAATTTCACTATATGGAGAAGTTTTATGTCTGATTCTGTTATTTCAGTTGGCCTATGCTCATGGGCCAACTTGTGTGTTGTGTTTCCTTGTATGTTTAGAGATATCACACTGTAAGGTATTCATTTTCTTTACAACTTCCTATTTGGGATTCCATAAGGCCTGGAATGAAGGGGATAGCCTCCAGAGAGGATTTCTTTGCTTCTCTCATGTGACTCTGGGGACATTGCCAATTTGAGACCATGTTATACTCTCTGCTAGAGGTTTTGCTGGATATCCAGGTAGTATATATTTTGCTATAAAACCAAACTATGTGAGGGTCTGCTCTGGATTACAAATTCTTAGGGGATTCTTTTCTGCTGTGCTTAGGACTAATCTTTAAGACAAACAATTTTCCTATATTTGATTTTGGATTCATTATATCAAAGGTATACACCTTTGGGAGTCCAGCTTTATAGAGGACATCTCCTATTACATACCCTACCTTGGAAGGTCATTTGAGGCAGTTGAAACTTAAGTTCATTGGCTATGAGGGAAAAGCAGACTTCAGAGCTCTTCTTACCTTTCCACGTTTCTACAGTCATTTACTACTTGGCCCAAGTATTCTTTATATTCTTTCCAACTCATGGATGCTTTTAAGATATTTTAAAATTTTATCTAGCATGCCTAGTTTTACACAAGGTTGGTTGATTAATGATTTACAATGAAAAGCTTCCCAATACTGACACATTCTTGCATTTCTGTGGTAACCCTAAGTTAAGCTGGGCATGGATTTACCAACCTGAGTTATCAATCTTTGGTATGTGGCAGGATTTTCTTTGCTATTTGGATTTTTGAAAATTCTATTTTTTAAAAAGATTTAGTTATTTGAGAGAGTATGAGCAGGGGAGGGGCAGAGGGAAAGAGACAGGGAGACTCACTGGGGAGTCCCATGCAGGGCTTGATCCCAAGACCCCGAGATCATTACCCGGGCTGAAGTCAAAAGCTTAACCAATTGAGCCACCCAGGTGCTTGAAATACATATTATATTTTCATGCTGTCTTTTCCAGGTTTTGTTGTTGAAGTTAGGTTGGCCAGCTTCATAAGGAGAATCAGAAACTGCATTGGGGTGTCTCTCTGCTACACTTTGACATTTTTCTATCTGGTGTCCTTTACCCATGTCATGCTGAGCACCAGCCCCGGGGGTAAGGGAACGTCAGGCCTCCTCCCCCAGTCTGTCAGGAGCAAGGACTTGGACTCTCACGTTTGTGGGAGCAGGAGTTTCCTGGGCCCCTAGGTTCAGCTCTTTCCAGTTGTATCTCTGAGGCCCTCTCACAATTGCTGCTGCAGCCGTACTTCCCAGTGGCTCTAGGGAGTATCCTCCTAAGCTTTTGCTCTGGCTGGGCCTTCTGGCCTGGAATTAATTCAACACCTATTTACAGATCATCTCCTCAGTCACTGGGGATGCTACAGTGTGTAAGACAGACACGATTCCTATTCTCATGAAGCTCACAGTCCATTGTGAGGTGGGGGAGGCAGTCAACAAACGAATAAAATATATAGTATGACACACTGTGCCAGATGTGCAGTGGGGAAAAAGGAAGCAATTTGATGGTAGCTTTCCAGCATGTTCGGGTATCTGCAGGTCAAGTCCATGTCTTCTACCTTCTCAAGAATTGCTCAGTTACTCTCCCATGTACAGTTCATCATCCACTCCTCAAGTGTTTAAAAATATTCATAGGATTTGGATTTGGATCCTGTTGGATTTATAGATTTGGTAACAACGTACAACAGCTGGCCATCTGTGAAGATGGTGTTTTCCCTTTTAACTCAGGTCTTCTCTGTCATTGAGTAAAATTTTAAAGTTGTATCTATGCAGGTCTTTGCATCTTTTTATCAGATGTATTTTGAGGCCCCTTATAGCCTATGGTGCAGAATCTTTTTTCCTATGACCTTGTCTACTAAGTGATGGCTGGTGGATAAACTGAGGAGTGTAGGCTGATCTCCTGTGATCAGGTTAGAGGGGTTCAAGAACATCAACCTGATGTCATTCCCTGTTCAGAGCTCTGCCTGACTTCACTCCAGGCTCTTCCCTCACCTTATCTCAGTGGCCTGGCTTTTGTCACCTCTGGTCTTTGCCCACGTAGTCCATCTTCTCCCTTGGCAGACTCTCTTCCACTGCCCTGTGTTCAGTTTACTGTGGGGTTGCCTCACCCGCCCTGCACCTCTGGCCAGTGAGAGCTGCAGGACTCACAGTGCCTGCCTCCCCACAGGTGGGAAAGCAAGGCCCTGGTAAGGAAGGAGCTGTGCAGGGGCAGCCTTGGATCCCACAGCACTGGGGCTTCAGGGCAGGAGACTGGAGCCTGGCTGCGATGCTCTTGTGGTGCCCTGCCCCGACCCCATCCTTCACCTGGAAGCACTGTCAGTGGGAAGCCCCCTCACAGTGGGCCAGGCCCAGCTGCTCTTGGCCAGACCTGGGAGCTAGTGATCTGAGTTGCTTAGCAACCTGGGACAACAAAAGCCTTCCAGGTCATGGTTGCCGAGTAACCCTGGAACTCACCAAAGTGAGCTCCCTCCGAGAGAAGAGCACAGTGGGTGCCTTGGCTTGGCCCCAGACAGCCCCAGGCAAAGCTGTGAGCCTTCCCCTAGGTTCTGTCTCTGCCTTCTGCAGCCTTCCTGTCCCAGACCCTGTCTCAACAGGTCTTCCACCCTCTTCTTTTCCCTCCCCATTCAGATCAACTTTCCATTGCGTGCCTCAGTGGAGAGCAGAACAAAGCCCCAGGCTCCGCCCCCATGCTGCCTCATAGGCTGTCACCTGTTCTGCATCAGCCCTGATCCACCCAGTCACAGACACATTCAGGGACAGGTCCTTGGAAAACAACAAATCCAAGGTTTTTATTACCGGTCAGAAGGTGCTCCCTCACAGTGTGAGAAGAGGTACATTGCACAGCTCTACTTGCAGGCCTGGTGGGGCCACCCAGCCCACCCTGCCTGCCCTGCCTCTTGAGTGGGCACCCTAAGGCATTTCATATGTTGGTGTTTTCACTTTTGTTTTCTTATAAAAACAAAACCAGTCCTGGAGTATACAGAAAAAAACCCTGTGATGAATTTTCAGGACCAAACTTAAATGGGAGGGGTTGGAGTGGGGGTTCTGAAGGGCCGGGACAGTGGCCATACTGGCCCAGTCCCCCCACCAATTGAAAGGAGCCGTTGGAAGGGGATCCGAGGAGAGGGTGGGGCACAGCTGACAGGAGGGCCAAACTCAGACAGGAGTGCACCCTGTCTTCATCATTTTTTAGCTTTCACATACCATAGAAATTTAAGCAAAATAGCTATTTTTTATATATTAATATATCTCATATATATATAAATCAGGCAAATAAGGAGTTCAGGGGGTGTGGAGATGGGCACTCCGGAGGTGCCTGAGGCCGAGGCGGGACACTGGGTCTCTGGTGCCTGGGGGCACTAGCCCAGGCTGAGCCGAGTGTTCTTATTGCTGATTTGGGGCCTGGTTCTGGGGTGGGGAGCACCTGCAGGCCCTGCCCCCCAGCCCATCCCGGCCTCTGGGGCGAGGGAGCAACCCTCACATGGCCAAGGCTAGGCAAGGGGCTGTTGCCCTCAAATCTACGTGGGGGCCCCTCAGTGCCCCCTCCCCCACAGTGGGTGCAGCTGTAGCTCCAGAGACAACTGACCTGTGGTCTCCTGGGCCAGGTGGCCCCTCCAGTTCCCTTCTCTGTGGAGTCCGTGCTCCCAGTGACTGGGCAGCCGTGACACAAACGTGGCCCTGCTATGTCGAGCTACAAAATGCTCCCTGCTCAAAGGGGTCTGGCTTCCTGATGTCTTAAAAAGAAGGGGCTCTTGCCAGGACACATTTGTGGCAAGAAAGCACACTTAGAAAGTTGTCTGCTAAGTGTTGTACTAAAAGTATTTACTAAACGTCTTGGCTGGAAAGAAATGGAGATAGTTTTTTCTAAAAAAGTCAAAAGTGGCTCCTCAGGAGGAGCCAGTGCCTCCCTGGGTGGGGCTGGTGACTGGGGCAGCCCAGGACTCGGGCCAGCCTGCCTGAGTTGTGGTAACTGGGAGCTGGGGTCCCACTGGGACCCAAGTCCACAATGAAGGGGCTCCGGTGACCCGGAGCACCTGGGGGCTGAAGAGAATGCAGATCAGCACTTCCTCCTTCCAAAGTGGGAGCCCCAAAAAAGTGTTTTAAAAAAAAAGGCGAGGGTGGGAAGGTTTGGGGGGAGGGCCACTGAGTACTAAATTGAGTGCATTAAAGAAGAGGTGGACCAGGCTGTGCAGGCGCCTGTATTTGCAGGAGAGGTGGCGCTCAGAAGATGTTGGGGCACATGTGCCAGTCCTGCCTCTCCTTGGCCTCCCAGTAGCCGCCCTTGTATATGCAGGCCGTCTCCCCGGTCAGCGGGTCCAGCCTCTTCTCGAACCACAGCGGCATGTACACATCGGCCTCCTTCTCTGCTGGACGGGCACATGGGCGGGCGGGGGGGTGGGCGGGGGCCTCCTTCCTGGTCCACCCCCTTCCCCATGCCCCGCCTCCCTGTCCCCCTCCCTGTCCCCTCTGCGCCCCCATTCCCTTCCTTCCAGGAAGGAGCCGCTCCCCAGCCCCAGGGTACCTTCTCTCGGCCTGCGCCCGGCCTCACCTTCCTCGGCGCCACAGCCCCGCGAGCAGGCCTCCAGCCTCCGGCGCCTGGACACGCGCTGTTTCTCCTCCAGCCGCTGCTTCTCGCTGTTGGCCTCGTCCCAGTGCCCCTTCTCCATCAGCCGCTGGTCGGGCCGCAGGCGGCTGTCGGTGGGCGCCACGCCCTCCTCGTGCTCGTTGAGGGTCAGGGCCAGCTCCGAGAAGTAGTACATGTTCTCCGCGTTCTCCCTGCGCGGGGGGTGAGCGGGGGTGAGCGGGGGTGAGCGGGGGTGAGCGGGGGTGAGCGAAGGTGAGCGGGGGGTGAGCGCCTGCACCTGCACGGGCCCCGCCCCGGCCCCGCCCCGCGCGGCCCCGCCCGCTGCTCCCGCCTCGCTCCTTCCTCCTACCCTGGCCCTACCTCGCCGGCTCCACGCACCTGCCTCTAGTTTTGCTACATTCTACTCCTCTGGGAATTAGCGCATTTCCACCAGTTTTTCAACTAGATCAGTGCGAAGTTGTTTCTAATCTCATCACGTCTGGGACTGGCGATGTCCTCCCTTCACATCTGTGAGGTCGGTTACACGCGCCCCTCCCCACTCTGCAGGCCTGGCGAGGTGCCTCCACGCTCTTCATTGGTTGAAGGTGAAATTTTGTTGACTCTCTTTTAGGTTTCTCTGCTTTACTGAGTTTGCCTTTATAGTCCCTGCCCCTTCATGCAGTTACATTTTCTTTCTTTTTTTTTTTTTTCATGCAGTTACATTTTCTGATGTCCACGGTATCTTCTTAGATCCGTGGATTAGTTGGAAGTACATTTCTTGAATTTATAAACATCTGGGGATTTTTACTAGTCACCTTTATTTCTAGTATAATTGCCTTGGAGACAGACAATATACTGGCATAATCTCAGTTCTTTGAAATTTGCTGAAAGACGCGGTGTATGATCAGTTTTTGCAGATGTTCCATGTGTACCTGCAGAGAATGTTTCCTACAGTTGTCCAGTAGATTCTATGGTTTAAACTCTTTATTTTGTTTGTTTCTAGCCATTACTAAGAGGGTTTTGTTAAAATGTCCTACTTTGGTTGTAAATTAATCCCTTTCTCCTTGTCTTTCTGCCAACTTTTGCTGTTAATATTTTGAGGCTATGTTTTGTAAGCACAGGATACGTTCAGATTTAAAGCTCATCTTAGTGAATTGAGCCTTTATCATTATGTCCCTCTTAGCTCCTGTCTTACCTTTGGTTTTAAAGTCTGTTTTGCAACATTAATATAGCTACAGCAGCTTTTGTTTGTTATTTCTGTGAACATATCTTTTTCCATCTTGTTATTCCAGTCTTTTCTCACTTTCTTACTTAGATGTATCTCTCATAAGCCAGGTATAGTTGGATTTTTAAAACTTATCTGAAATCTCATACCTGTAATGAGAGTAATTAATGTAATTACTGATATATTGGATTTAAGTCTATCTTTTTTTTTTCCTTTTTGTTCACCTTTTTTGAATGTCAGGTGTACAGCTTTGGATTAGTCATGATCCCTTTTATGTGACACCCTCTTTTTATTGGTCCTTGCATGCCTCACTTGTATTAATGTAACTTAACCACCAGAAGAACCTCTAAACAAAAGGTAGAATCCTAACAAAACCTACATCTAACCATATGGAAAACTCACCAATCTATCCCCTCCTCAGGCAGCTGTCAGAAAGACTCCTGGGCTCATTAGTCCCTTGCTTACCTTTTAATATAATTTTATTGAATATTTAAATAGTATTAAATGTGCATGTATGTGTGTGTGTACTCATGTACATATATTTACATACTTGTTTTTAACCGTATAAAAAAGAATATCATGATGTATGTAATAACCTTCTGGGACTAACTTTTTTTTATTATTTACTAAAATTTATATTGTTGCATATTTCTGTGGTTCATTAGTTTCAATGAATGAATATTACTGTGTAATACTGCCTCCTGTGAATAATACCACAGTTATTCGTTCGGTAGATCTGGGTTGTTTACAAGTTTTTGCTTTGGAGTAATATTATGCATGTTTCCTGTTGTACATTTGCAGGAATTTCTCTTGAGTAGAATTGCTGGGCTATAGCGTCCGTGGCATGCTTCTTTAGGAGGTAAGGCTAACCTGCTTTTCAACATGGTGGCACCAATTCACATTCTCACCAGCGATGTGTAGGAGATATCGTGGATCTACATCTTCTTCCACACTTGATACTGTCAGGTTTTTAATTTTTCTTTAATTGAATGAAGGCAAGATGGTCTCATGTGGCTTTGATTTGCATTCCCCTGTTTACCAATGATGTTGATCATTTTCATATGATGACTGGTCACATGTATTAATTCTTGTGTGAAATTCTTCCTCATGGCTCTTGGGCTTTTTCTTCCAGATTGCTTTTGCTTTATTCATGTATTAGGTATTCTTGACTTTTTTTTAGTTATTTTCAACTGTGGTCGAATACTTTTTTATGTATTCTCAATACTGATCTGTTGTTGGGTATTAAGTGTTATGATTATCTTCTGCAAGTTTATATATTGTGTTTTCACTTTAAATTGTCACTTAATGAGCAAAACTTCTTTTAATGAAAAAATATTTTAATATAGTTCAGTACATCAGTACTCTTCTGTGTCTTGTTTAAGATCTATTTCCCTAAGGTCTAAAAGAACTCATCAGTATTTTCTCCTTAGAGTTTAACTTATTGTTTAACAGCAAATCAGGCTTAATACTTTTTCTAAGACTTTTATGTAGAGTCAATTTCTATTATAATGTCAGGGAGAGATTCAGTTAATCTTTTTCCATATGGATAACCAGTTTCCTAGTTTTTTTTAGGGAACAATGCCATCTTTCCACATGATCTCACATCACCTTTGTTACATACCAAAGATATATACATCCATAGGTCTGTTTCCCAGGCTCACTGTTCTTTATTTTTATTTTTATTTATTTATTCATGAGAGACACAGAGAGAGGCAGAGATGTAGGCAGAGGGAGGAGCAGGCTCCAGGCAGGGAGCTCGATGTGGGACTCGATTCCAGGACTGTGGGATCGTGCCCTGAGCCAAAGGCAGACACTCAACCACACTGAGCCACCCAAGTGCCCTGGGCTCACTGTTCCATTGCAGCTTCAAAATAAGTCATGATATCTAGAATAGGGCTAGTGCTTATTCCTCTGTTGTTCTTCAGACATGTTTTGGCTCTCTATTCTTCAGTATAAACTTAAAAATCATAATATCAAGCAATGAAAATCACTGTTGGGATTTTGTTTGATCTACTCTTTAGATCATAACATCTTTGTAATACTAAGTCTTTCTTCTTTCTTCTGGTTTATATGTTGATCTTTCTCTAATTTCTTAGATTAGAAACTCAGAAAAAAAAAAGTCTCAAAATGAACGAGCTTATATATGTGCCTGTTTAAGGCGATCCATTTCCTATGAAGCATCACCTTTGTTACATCTATTCTCATTAAATTTTAAGTATTTTATGATAAGATTTTATTTATTTGAGAGAGAACAAGCAGAGGGAGGAGAAGCAGGTTCCCCGCTAAGTAGGGAGCCTGACTTGGGGCTTGATTCCAGGACCCTGGGATCATGACCTGAGCTGTAGGCAGACACTTAACTAACTGAGCCACCCAGGTGCTCCAATTTAGGTATTTTAAATTTTTCATTCTAATTTATTATTTTACCCATGCGTTGTTTAGCAACTTAACAATTTTTTCCAAACATGTGGGGACTTTCTGTCATCTTGTTCATAACTTCTGACTTAGTTGTCTTATCGTAGATGTGGTCTGTATGCTACCCTCTAACTCTGTTGAGTCTTTCTTTAAGGTTCAATACACAATAGATCTTCAAATACATTTGGTGTCTACTGGGGTAAAAAGTAAAAAGTCTCTGATACAACTGTAAGTATGTAGATATCCTGTGCTGTTTTGATCTCCTCAGACGCTTGTTGATCCCCTCACCTCCCAGCCCTGCTCTGCATCTGACTGATCAACAAGTGGGAAAGGTGTAATGAAGTCTCTCTGTCTCCCATCCTGGTAATGGATATATCAATTTCTCCCTTTATTATCAATATATGCTTTGTGTATTTTTGAGGCTGTTTCATCACATCATAGTGAAACTCATATTTTCTGAAGAACTCAAACTTTTGTCATGTAGCAACTCTTCCATTCCTAATGATGCTTTTGTCTTATTAAAGTCTATTTTATTTGATATTAACATAGCTCTTACAGTTTTTTCAGTTAGGTATTCCCATGATGTCTTTTACTTTCAACCTCTGCATGTCTTTGTTTTTGACATTTCTTAGAAGGTGCATGTATCTGGATTTTTAAAAATCCACTCAGTATTTTGCTTTTTGACTAGTGAGTTTCACCTGTTTTTACTTGTTATGCTTGGGCCTATTCCTACTGTGTTGATTTACTGTTTTTATTTGTCCTTTTTTCTTTTCATCTTTCCTTACTATTTTAAACATATTTGTCTCTTCCTTCTAATAAGAACATAGTGATCCTTCGCATTCCTTGATGCCGTCTCCACTCTCCTCAGACCCTGTCATGTTAACATTATCTACATCTTAAGTTCTGGATTATTATGGGAGTTTTTTCTCTTCTACTGTGGTCTTAGTAAAGCAGCTTCTGGATTTGTTTTCTCCCCCTTTCAAAGTACTAGGAACACCTGGGTGGCTCAGTTGGTTAAGCATGGACTCTTGGTTTTGGCTCAGGTCATGATCTCCGATCATGAGATAGAGCCCCGGGTCAGCTTAGTGTTGGGCATGAAGCCTGGTTAAGATTCTCTGTCTCTGCCTCTTCCTCGGCCTCCCCTCCCTCCACCATCACCCCTCCCACCCCTGCTCACTCTCTTTCTCATTCCTTCTCTCTCTAAAACAAATAAATAAAATGCTTTTTCTTTTTTTAAAAATGATTTTTCTAATACAATTTTCTTTCTTTCTTTCTTTTTTTTTTTTAATTTTTATTTATTTATGATAGTCACAGAGAGATAGAGAGAGAGGCAGAGACACAGGCAGAGGGAGAAGCAGGCTCCATGCACCGGGAGCCCGACGTGGGATTCGATCCCAGGTCTCCAGGATCGCGCCCTAGGCCAAAGGCAGGCGCCAAACCGCTGCGCCACCCAGGGATCCCTCTTTTTTTTTTTTTTTAAAGTTCTAATACCATTTTCATTGTGGGTTTTGTGTGGCAAACCTTCTGAGGTTGTTTGCCTGATGACATTTTCAGTTGTTGTTGTTAATGTTCTCACATTTAAATGATAGTTTGGCTGGATAAAAATCTTAACCTTCTAATTTTGTTTTCTTCTACTTTGAAAATATTACTCCAGACATTGGCTATTGAAAGATATTGATCTTTCTGATTTGTCAGCTGATTCTTTATCCTTCATTGTAATCTTCTTGCATTCTTCTCTGGAAGCCATTAGAATCTTCTCCTTGGCATTTTAAATTTTCACTGTAGTATGGTTTGGGTGAAAGCTTTTACCTCTGGTGTCTGAAACCCTACAGGCCCTTCAACACAAGGTCTCCCATCTCTTTGTTCTTATTCTGGGAAATGTAGCTGCATTATTTAATTATTTCTCTTTCTTTTCCTTTGTTTTGTTTTGGTTTTTTTTGTCTTTCTTTTTCTTCTGGGATTTCAATTAAACATTGTTGTAATGATTATTCTGGGAATTGTAACAAGCAGCCTTCACACAGCCAAAAGTTAACATACCTTCTTGACCTTCTTCTTGGGTAGTGCAAAGGCCTTTGAGAAGTTTCCTTTCATTTATCCCTCTTCTGACTTAAGTGATCACATAGTTATATTTTATGTTTAGAGTCTAAATTCCACAAGACATCATCACCATTCCTGTTTAGTTACTGTTCACTTAGGTTCACATAGTTTTGGTTCTTTTTTCATTCATACAACTCAGTGCTTCCATTTGGGACCACTTTCCTTCCACAGGAGATGTATCCTTTAATGTGGGTCTGCTGGTGGCAACATGAGTTTTTATATGTCTGAAAATAAAGTACTTTAAAAATAAAATACTTTAAAATTCTGTAAAGGTGTTCTCGCTGGGTGTGTATGACTGTATGCTGTCAGCGAGTCTTTCTGCACGTGGAAGGTCTCATTCAGCGGTCTCCAAGTCTCCATCATCGCGGAGGTGGAGGAGACACAGCTGTCACTCTGCTACTCCACAGAAAGTCACACGTGTCTTTTTCCAACTGGCTGCTTCATACTTCCTCTTTGACTTAGTTTCAGCATTTCTACTATAGATTTGGTGTGGAAGATTCCCTGCAGTTTGCTCCTCAGCTATGGTCTCTTTCCTCCTGGACTCTGACTAGAAGTATGCTAGACTCTGCTCACTAGCCTGACGTGTGGCTAGCCACCCCAGGGGTCTTCCTGAGATTCTGGGCTCCCAGGGCTGCTGCTCCAGGGACTCACTCGGGGCCCTGGTGGTGAGCTTTCTCTCTGTTAGCTTTTTTGTCTTTTCCAGGTCTTGTCTCTTTAGCTGACCTATATTCAGTTGATGGATTCTATTCAACCTTCCCAGTGGGGGTTCTCAAGTTCAGTTACTTAATTTTTCCTTTGTAAAACTTCTGTTTTGCTCTCTTTGGAACCTGCCGTACCATTTTTTATAGTCTTCTGTTTCTTGCATTTGGTTTTTGTTCCTTGGACTGTGGGACTGACTCTGTCCTTACCAGCCGGTTTAAAGCCTTCACAGGACTTGCTACCACTTGATATGGCCATGCTTACTTATACCTGGGTGTCTGTCTCCCTCACGGGGGTGTCAGCTGCAGAACACGGCCTCTGCCTACATGTGGACAGAACCTCCGTCTCCACCCCAGTGTCTGCCACTCATCTCTTGTCTGGCTGGATGCTATCCCCTGCCTGCCCTCTATCCCCTTGCCTCCAGCTTCTGCTCCCTGCCTGCTCTCTACCCGCCCTGCAGCCCCACTCACGGCAGTGGGTACTTCTTCCACAGCAGCTTGGCTGGCAGCGTCTGGTACACTGTCTTCTGCTTCCCATCCGAGCTGGGGCTGCTGGGGCTGCTTTGCACGATCTTGGCGCACTCCATCTGTTCATCCCACGAGCCTGACAGCACATAGTGGGCTTTGCCCTGACTGTCACTCACCACTCCTGTCACCTGTGGACATTGGCAGGATCAGCATAGGCACACACCCCACTCTAGCACCCCTCCCCGTCGAGATCCTAAGGGGTGGCCATGCTTACTTTCCGGGCTACCTCTTTGGAGAAGTAGCTATAGGGCAAGAACTTTAGCTGGCACCGGTCCTTGGTCTTATGGTTCACGATCTCAATATCCCCTGTCTGGTGAGGGAGGGTAGTCATCAGCGGCCCACCTCTAGGCCACATGCCCCTCCCTGAGGGCACCCTCCTGACCTGGTCGATCCAGAGCTTGCCCACAATGATGTTATGCACAGTCGAGGTGCTCTTCCTCCACACGTAGTGATTCCCACTGGCCTGGAATTCTAAGTGGATGGCACCTGGAAGCCAGATACAGGGTCAGAGGTCATGGCTCACCATGCTAGACCCCAGCCAACCCGCCTGCCCACAGTCCCAGGGTCCTGACAACTGGAAGCAGTATTCATGTAGACTGGAGACAGGACATAGGCCAGGGAGGTGGGAAGCCAATTTGCGGAGAGACTAATGTCACTCACAGAGGCCCCAAGCTGGCTTCTGGGTTGGTAAAACCCTCCCCCTTATCCAGAACATCTTTCTGTCCTTGGAGAGCACAGGGCTCCAGCTCACCTAGCGGCATGATGGACAGGTATTTTCCCCGGAACTTGCTGGAGATGGTGATCTCCTGCCAGAGGCTCCAGCCATGCTTGGAGAACACGTAGTGTGCAGCTGATGGTGGGTGGTGGCTCACCTGAGACCAGACCCACAGGACATGAGCGTCTGCTGGACATGGGCCCAGGCTCGCTCCCCAACCAGCTGGGGGGACAGCCTGCCCCGTGCTCAGCACAACCAGCTCCCTGGCTCTGGGAGCAGGCCTGCCTGTTCCTCTAGGGACCACAGACTCATAGCAGCCCCCAGGAAGGATGGTGCTTTGAGTGAAAAAGCAAGGGTGTGGTAGTGGGACCAGCCGGGGCTGTCCTGGGTTTGCTGTGGTTGGGAGAAGAGGGTTGAGGCTTCTCTCTGCTGGACTTGGGCTCTGAATGGGGGTGACAACAGAGCCTGGCCTCAAGGAGGCCCCTGGGACAAGCTGTGCTGAGGGCTACTGTGCCCACTCTCTAGTTAGCTGCCCCACTCATCTGCAAAGGGCTGCATCTACTGTGCTGTGTTGCACGGGGGGGCCAGGCCAGGGAAGCCATTCTAACTTCCTTCCTCCCTCCAGGCCAGCAAGGCTCCAGAGCGGGAATCTACCTCAGCGGCCTGCCTGCCCCGGGTGTGGACGGTGTTGCAGCAAGCTCTGCACAGCCCTGCCCCTCGCCACTCCACTCTGGCACTGGGCACCCCTTACTGCCGCCTCACCTGCCGGTGCTCCCCTATCCGCTTCCCCCCTTCTTTGTTCTTCCTCATCTCCATGGCTCTTTTGGTGGTAGGGTCCTAGGGCTCAGCCTCCCCCCAGCTTCCTCACTCCCCAGGGCACCTTGCTGCTGGATCTCGGCCTCAGGCAGGCTTGGGCCCAGCTGTGCCCTCCAGCTGCCCACCGGATGTTCCACTCAGGTGGCTGTTTGGACTGACCAGATTGCCTGACGTGCCCACCTGCATCTCTCATTGTCTCCTGTCACCGGAAGTGACACCTCACTTCCTCCCTGGCCTCAGAAGCACAAGTCAGACCCACCAACCACTCCTTGTTGCCCACGGCCAAGGCCTAAGTGCCCTAGAGCCCTCCACACTGGCAAACTCAAGCACATGCCTGGAGGTCCGCATCATGGCTTCCTGCTCAGGCTGATGATCACGTCGTAACAGCTGCTCACACCAGATGCTTCCGAGTCATCCCTGGCCTTCTTTCTTGTGTTCCTCCTCTAATCCTTAGTAAATCCTGGCTGTGTTTTCTTCAAAATACATCTAGAACCCGCCCCATCCCCCACCAGGCCAGAGTGGGTGGTGCAAAGCGGCTGCAGGCTTTACTCTCTGTGGCAGCCAGGGGGGCCCCATAAAATAAGTCAGGTGTCACAAGACTCCTCCACCTGCCACACACAGTGAAACCGGAGGCCTCAGGCTGCCTGCCCACTTCCTCTCTGGCCTGTGCTCCTTTCTCCCTCTCAACTTCAGCCAGCTCTCTAAAGGAGCCAGAACTATCCGACACACACAGCACCTGCTCCTCATGGCCCCTCTCAGGAGAACAGGCACCCCGTCCGCTCAGCACCTGGTGCTTTGGGGGCACTGGGTCAACTCTGTTCGGTGAAGAAGAGAATTCACTCAGGAGTTCAGGCCCAGAACACCAGGCTCATCCTTGCTGCTTTCTTTTGCCTCCCTCCCTCCTCCTTCACCCCACATCTAAAGAGTTAGCAGATCCCCAGGCTCTGCTTTCTAAGCAGCCTGTGCTCTGCCCCCCATGTGCCCTGGTGTGTCACGGCCACCACCCTCCTGTAGTGCTACACTGCAGCCGAAGCACGCCTTTTAAACTAGCCACTTGGCCGTGAAATGTCTGCTTTCTGAGCTCCGTCCCAAGCCCAGAACAGTGACTGGCCCACAGCTGATGTCCAGCAGCCCACTTGGGAAGCTCTATGTTGGATGCCTTCATGCAGCACCCACTTGGGTCCTCCCAGCAGCGGGGGAGGCACCAACAGAGTCACCCCTTTTCAGACAAGGGCGCCAAAGCTCAGGCTGAGATGCCACTGCTGAGGCTCCCAGACCTCAGGGCCCAGTTTTGGCTCCGCCCCGTGAGAATACGCATCTCTGTAGGGAAGGCATGGAGAAGGAATAAGGGCAAGCTGACCTGCCCCCCCCCCCCACGGCAGGACCTCTGGACCCCAGGAGCTCCTCACACTCTAAGCCATCACCGACCAGGCTCCCCTCTGCCTGCCACCTCCCCCACTCTGGTCCACCTGAACGGCCCGACAGCACCAGACACATATCCCTTGATAGCTGCATGGTTCCTAGCAAGGAGAGGGGCCTCCCCTGCCCTGCACACCAGCCCTGACTCTGTCCTGGGACAGGTAGCGTGTCCCGGGACCTGCCCCTGCTGCAGGAGGCCCAGCTGCTGACTGGCTCGGCCCCGCGGGCGTGGGCCTGGCTGGAGTGGATCAGCGGAGCGTGAGTCGAGCTCACCTGCTCACAGAGGGAGCGCAGGCCCATGTCATCGAGGCGGTCCAGCTCAAAGGTCTCCCCCAGCATGGGGTTGAAGGGCTTGGCGATGCGGTGCACAGTGGTGGAGTAGGAGGACACGGAGAAGGCGGCCACCAGGCACATCTGCTCCACCGAGCTGGTGCAGTGCACCGCCTTGTCCAGCAGGTGGTGGTACTCCAGGTCCTCCGTCAGCCGCTGGAGCATGGACAGGGGCTCGTTAAAGTTGACCTGCGGACAGGCAGCGGTCAGGCGCGGCTCCGGTGCGGACCCCCGGACCCCCGGGCCCCAGGTCGGCAGGCACCCTCACTTGCTCAGGTGTCCGTGGGCACCGCTGCTGGGGACGCTTTCACCGTGAGTTTCCTCTGCTCTAAAGCCCTGTTCAAACCCACTGCTCCCTGCACGCTCCTCCCCAGCGCCTCCGGCCTCAGTTTCTCCACAGCCTCACCGCTTTCTGACCTGCTCTATCTCGTACCCTGGCGCTGGTGGTTACTGTCACTCTCCCCTCCGAGGATGGGAATGCCACAGACGCCAGGGTTTCTGACTTGGTCAGCAGAGTCAGAGTCAGTGAGTGGATGGGTGGGTAGATGAGGGGGTCTTCCTTCTGAGCTGTTCTGCTGGGTTTCTGGTAAAGTTCCTGTAGGTGGCCCCCCATCCTGGCCTCGGACAGGGACGGCCCTGTGTTCTCTCGTCCACCCAGTCACTGTTGTGTGGCCTCTGTGACCCTCCCCGTTTTGCAGATGTGGACACACAGGCCATAGTCGTGACGGGGCTTGGCCCCAGGGCACACAGTGAAACCAAGTCTGGCCGGAACCCAAAGCTCTTCCTCCCCAGAGATGCCATTTCAGCCTGGTGGCACGAGGATGCCAGCTCTACCCTCATTTTGTGACCTCACTGGCATGGGCACCAGACACCACTCTGGGCACAGGGGACGGCCCAGCCCTGCTGCCTCCTTCTACGAGGTTGGGCCAGCCAGGATACTATGAAGCCCTGCCAGGGACAGAGGTGCTCTCTGGGGGTCCCCACGTCCCCCCTTAGCTCCTTCCCTCAGAGACTGAAACCTCTGTTCTTAGGGGGATTTTGGCAACGTCGTTGAACACGATTTGATCATTTGTTACATGCTCCTCTGGTGTCATTAAGAAAATAACACCTGGGCTGCTTATACTTCTCAGAGGCCATGACCTCTCCCCCACACACACCAAGAGCCCGCGGAGCCTGCTGCGGCTGCCGGCTCCAGCCCGTACCGGCATGGGGATCTTGGAGAGCTCCCGGCCGATGCAGTTCTTCATGATGCTCCAGAGATTAAGGCTGTAGTTGGGTTTGTCAGGAATGCGGACACGCCTCTTGACTTTGGGGGGGCCCTTGGGCACAAGCGAGGCGCCATCTAGCACCTGCCAGAGAGAATGTGGCTGCTAACGGAGGCCAGGGCGCCCCTCCAGCCCTCCAGCCCTGGCCCTACCTCCACCCAGTGCAGTCCGAGGACCGAGCTGGCCACTGGCGAGTTGCTGGCGCAGCAGCAGGCTGATTGCCCGATCGGTCAGACCAGGGTGTGTGCAGCCAGGGCACCGAGGCCACCCCCAGGGGCCCAGAGCCACGGTGCCAGCCTGCCCTCCGGACACCCTTGGGGTCTCCCCTCACTTACATTGTCTGATGAGGTCCAGTCCACTGAGCCTGTGGTCCCACCCTCTGCTTTTCTGGAAGAAACACAAAAGGGGAGGCAAGTTATTTACAAATCCTGAGGCGTCCTGGGGACCTAGCCAGACCCCTCATGAGGTGCAAGGGGCGCCCCACCCCAGGGCTGCTTCTCCAAGGGGACATCTCCCGTCAGTCCATAGAGGCCAAAAATGTGTGGCCAGGGGTTTTAATCGGCCTCTCCCCACAACCCCCCGGACTGGGCTTCAGGGAGCCCACAGAAGGCAGTGTGGGTTGTGATGGACAGCAGAACAGATGTAGGGGGGGAGGGGAGGGGTAAAGCCACTGGGAAGCCTGTAGTCCCTTGTCCATGAGGGGCTGAGTGCCCTGCCTCAGGGTGTACCCACAGGTGAGCATGAGAGGCTCTGACTCTGCTTGGCCCCATGGGTGAAGGTGGCAGTGGGCAGTTATGTCACCGTTCCCAGGAGCAGCAGCTCCTCCCCAGGCCATGGCAGGGGCCCCAGACACTGGTGGGGCCATCGGCCACTTCTGTGTCCCTCAGGGCTGCCACTCACCACCCTTCTACTGTTAGGGCCTGAGCAAAGTAATGAGAAGAGTCTAATGAGGCAACTCCTAAGTAGAGCAAATCTCCACAAAGCCCCAGGGTGCTGCCTTCTGACCCAGCCCGCCACCCAGGTCTCCAGCTCTTCCCTATTGTGGGTCTGGCCCCCAGCTGCATGGTCCCACCCATGGGCACTTCCTGAGGATCCCAGAGTCTGACAACAATGTCCCAGTTACCACTATGTTCTAATGTGTATCTAGAAGCATCCTAAAAGAGGAGGCTTTTATGAAAAAAGTGAAAGGCTTAGAAATAGAAAATAAGAGGAACGTCCTGCATGTCCTGTATGTTCAGGAATGCTGGCGTGGTGGAGGGAGTGGTGGAGGGAGTGGTGGGGACTGCCCCAGCTCTGAGGCAAGAAGGCGCAGTGCCTTCCAGGCCTTCCAGGCCCCGGCCCCAGCCAGGTGGCTGACTGGATCCCACCAAGGCCTGGCTTCCACCTCCACTTAAAGTCACACCCTGATTCAAATTCTCTGTGGGCATTCTGGATGTAAGGAAGAAGAGGATAAATTGAATCAAAATATGACGTGAAGCAAGACTTGAAACCCCAAGTGCAGAGAGTATGTGGAGCCTAAGAAGAAGGAGGCGAGAAAGGCTAACCACGGGGGAGAGGCTCCTTCTGGGCGGCCGGCCCTGCCTGGAGAGCGCACCTGTCCTCCTTGGCCTCAGTGATCACGGTAATGAAGGATGTAGAGTCTTCCATGGCGTCGAAGTACTCAGTATCTTCATCTTCCTCACTGTCTTCTCCTTTGGGAGTTAAGAGGCTTCCTAGAGACACACACGAAACCGCTGCCTCAGTTTACAGCTCTGTGAACTCACTCACTTGCCTGAGGAAGTCCAGAGCCCAAATGGTGCCCCCC
Organism: Vulpes vulpes; assembly: GCF_048418805.1. NCBI lineage: Eukaryota > Metazoa > Chordata > Mammalia > Carnivora > Canidae > Vulpes > Vulpes vulpes. The sequence continues at coordinate 25,032,007 of NC_132789.1, read as the reverse complement.
GCTTTGGATCCTGCCTCCCAAGGCCCCCTTGTCCCCTCCCCACTCCAGTCATCCAGTCACCTGGTCTGCATTAACCTGGCTATGGCTGCCCTCGCTCCCCTTCCTTGAATGAGCGTCCTGCTCAGCGCTCTGGCTCAGAGGCCTCCCTCCTGGAAGCCTCCCCCGATTCCTCAACATGCTGGTCAGTCTCTCTGGGGCCTCGCTTCCCTTTCTGATGGGCCTGTCACCCCCTGCCCAAGGCTAGGTGGGCCGCCACCTGGCACCGGGGCAGCCCTGCCACAGAGGGAGTTAGGCTCCCTGGACTTTTCTTGTGAGAACTGGAGCCTAAATGTAGGGAGATAATTGCCCTTTGGTGGTGAGTGTGGGAAACACAAGCACGCAGGCGGGCCCAGATGCAGGCACGTTAAGAGGTATGTGCATCGGGGCAGAGGCTGCGTAAGCAGAGTCAGCTGGCCGAAGGAGTAGACGGGGCGCCTGGGTGGCTCAGGGTGTGATCCCGGGGTCCTGGGATCGAGTCCTGCATTGGGCTCCCCACAAGGAGCCTGCTGCTTCCTCTGCCTCTGCGTCTCTCACGAATAAATAAAATCTTTAAAAACCCCCAAAAAACGAGGAGTAGACAGAGCATAGGTTGGACGAACAGAGGCCAAGCAGCCCTGAGCATGGGGCCCAGGCTGGGTGGCCGTCACCCACTCACCTTCGCTGAAGCTCTTGGTGGGGTTGGCGGTCCGGCCGGGGGCGCTGCGGAAGGCGCGCTCGAGACTGTTGTGCTGTTTGGCTAGCTGCTCAATGGTCTCCTCCAGGTGGATGCGCTGTTCTTGCTCATACTGCAGGGCGCGCTGCCATTTCCGGCTGTGTGTCTCTGCTAGTTCCAAGAAGTCTCTGCAGGCCTGGGTCGGGGGAGCGGTGGCTGGTGAGCACAGGGCCTGGGGCAGGGGCCTGTCTGCCCCACACCCCACCTGCCAGTCAGTGAGGAAGGGCCTGGGGTGCTCTCACCCCCCCTAGTAGGGGTGCTCAGAAACACTTCTGCTGCCCTTTCGGCTTCTGTGGGGACATGGGGACTCTTTGGCTTTCTCAGAGCCAGCCTGGGGACAGGCATCTGCCCTGGGCGGCATCCCACAGTCAGGATGCCATCTGAGAGTGCCAAGCCCGGGCTGTGGCTGGCAGATGCTAGGTTTTCAGACGGCCGGGGCCTGAGTTCAGCTGCTGCATCCTCAGGGTGCTGGACCTGAGGTCTGTCCCAACCTGTCCCCATGAGAACCCGAGGTATATGCAGCTCTGGGGCCAGTCCCTGTCCTTGGCATGGAAGGAAGGAAAGCCACATTCAGCTACCCTTCTTGGCTTTGAGAGGTAAAGGTCTTGTCTGGCCAGGAAATGAGACTGGACCTTTCCACGAGGTTACCTCAAAGTCTGTATCTGCTTTTTAAGTAAGGTTCCCCTTCAAACTTGTGGCCTACTGACACCCAGGTTCTTTCCAGCTTCCCAGGTCCGTAGTGGTTCCACTACACTCTTAGGAAGGAGGGGTTGTCATTCTGCCCCTGTCGTCAGGGAGGGCCCGGCTCAGCTGTCCCCAGAAGGCAGTGAGGTCCGAGCCAGGGACCCCTGGATTTGCCCCTCCCAGCCTCCTTTAACTCAGTGTGAAGGGCCAGGCTTCCTCGGCCCACCGGGCACCCAGGCCCTGCCCCCAGCACTCCCCACGCCCTGTGGCACCCACTGCTCTGCTCAGCTCCACACATCACATGCTGTCTGACCCCTGCCTGACCCCAGGGGTTGGAGTCGTGCTCTCCTGGAAGGAGAGGCACACCGCCCCTCATCCATGCCACAAGGACAATGCAGCCCTGTCCTGAGGGCTCTTGGGAGGAAAGAGGCAGGAAGGTGATGTGGAGTGCCAGGCCGAGGAGTGCTCTCTAGACACTCGTGCGGGGTGGGGGGGTACCCCGCAGGCATCGGCAGCTGCCCACCGGCTCACCCCGCTGCTCTGACCAGTCCCCCGCCCCGGGAGGGCACTTGTGCCAGCTCGGTCAGGTCCCCTCACTCACCCCTCCACTCCCCACAATCTCATGTCTACACGTCAGCTTCTCTAGTGACCATGCCTGTTTCTCTTTGTCCCATGGAACCCCCAAACTCAACAGCTGCTCCAGACATTTGCTGGAGTGGACACCCTGCTAAGGGCTGGGTGTTGGGGCCTCTTGGGAGAACAGATGGAAGGTGCCTCACTAGAGGGGGCAGGCTCTTGCGGGGAAGGGCCCCAGTCGGGGCCCCAGAGGGCAGGCTGCCTGGCAGGCCCCAGCAGCACCCCGCGCCTCAGCCTTCCCCCTTGCGCCTTCCCTCCTCTCATCTCCCCTCCCAGCACCCATGAGGAGTGCCCCCCCCCCCCACACCATTCTGCAGATGTGATGGAGGCCCAAGGAAACCAGCAAAGTAGAGTCAAAGGACTTGTTATCAGGCCTGCGCTTCTGTGCAGGCCATGCTGCCCCTCTGAGCCTGTGTCCTGTGAGACAGAACAGTAATATCTGCTCTCACAGGTCCCTGTCTGCCTTGGCCCAGCACAATCCTCAAGGTCGGAGGAGTGGCAACATCTCCCATTGACATATGAGGAAACTGAAGCTCAGTTTCCAGCAGCTCCCCTGCCAGGCTCTGGGGAGGAGGTGTATTCACTCCCTCTCAGATTCAGGAGCTTCCCCACTCTCCCTGAAAGGTCCCTCCTGGCCACACCTAAGCCACTGTAACCCGCTTCTCCAGGAGGGGCAGGGATTTATACAGGCAGGTGACCTGGCACAGGTTGGAGCGGGAGTAGAGAAATCTCCTTATGCATTTATCAGGCTCTGGAGACATAGAGAGGCTGCACCCAAGGCAGCCACAGGCCAGGGCTCTTTAGTTTGTAAATTCTGGATCTTTGAGGCTCACCAGCTGGTGTGGGGCTGCATTCACTGAAGCTCATGCAATTTGGGGATGAGGACAGGCCCAACTCTGCTGCTCCCTGGCTTGTGACTTGGAGCCAAGCCTTTACCACCCAGGATCCCCCAGCAGCCTTGTCCCTGGCCCCTGCTCCTCTCTCACCACTGCAGACCCCAGGGTGGGGGCCCTGATGGCAGACACATGACCACCCACTCCAAAGGCCGACTAGAGTTTGCCCCGGTGGGTACAGGAAATAGTAGTGGTGTAGGGTGGTGGGCAGAGTACTCTTCTGGGCACGTCAGAAATGTTCCAGATGCGTATAGGAGTCCTGGTGAAACAGGCTCTGAGGTCACATGGCCAGAGGCAGCAGACCCAGACCCGGACCCCAGCTCCTTGTCCCAGAGCTCGGGCCACTCTGAGCCACCCCTCCCTCAAAATCCCTATCCCATGTCCTCCTTGGCTTTCCCACAGCCCCAAGCTCAGCCATGGTGCCCAGTCAAGTTAGTCTCAGATCCTGCTGCCCGTTTGCTGACCAAGGAAGGAGTCCTCACACCGGGGTGCCGGTCCACCTGGCTGCTGGCCTCAGCAGCTTGCCAGGCCCTGTGGAGCTGGGTGTGTGGAACAGGTCAGAAAGAGGCCCAAGTGCTGGTGGAGGGGGAGCACCTCATTTCCCTGGGTGGGCATGGGTGCCAGGCACACCACTTCAGCAAAGCGCCTTGCCAGCTCCCCCTCCTGCCCCCCGAGCCTTAAGCCTAGGGAGAAGGAGCACCCCAAGGCACGAGCAGGATGGGCCCCAGTGCCAGCCTTCCCCACAGAGCCAGGCCTACCTGTCTCGGGGTGAGGGTGCAGGTGCCTAGGCTGTGCCAAGCACTCGGCCTTTCTATGAGCAAGATGCACAATGGGTGCCTGATGGTCTTCTGGGTTCTTCTTGGTCTGTGGGTGTTCTGCCTGGTGGCATGCTGCCCCCCCCCCCCACCGGATGGCCTGGCAGCCACACCAAGCCAATGCCCTCCTCAGCACTGCTCCCGCACACATGCCTTCCACAGCTCCCTGGCGACTTCTACAGCTCCAGTTTTAACACTGATGGGCACTTTGCTTTCATAGAACTCCTGTCATTTACAACAGGACAAGTCATCCACCCTTCCACCCTCACGTGCCTACCTGGTGTCCCTCCTCAACTGCCAAGGTTTCTTCCTCTGCTGCCGCCAGCCTTCTCCAGGGCCCATCCCAGCCACGCTGTAGAGAGAGGCCGGCGCCAGCCTGGCCCCCGTGCCCTGGAATGCTGAGCTGGGCTGTGCACTGTGCGCTCACTAAGCTGGATTAGGCCTGGGGCCCGCTGGGGGCTGGCTGGGGGGAGCTTCCGTGGGCCCAGGGAGGGGCCTGGCTGACCCATACCCTGAACTCCGTCCCATTTCCCCTGAGGCTCGGCCACGACTCTCAGAGAACTCGCACCCAGCCCTGAGCAAGAGCAGTTTCCTAAGCCACTCCGAAGCCCCCTACCCAAACTAGCTCTTAAGTGATGCAAGGGACCAGGATGGAGCAGAACAAGGAGTCCGGCCTCTGGGCCCCTCATGGGCACTGCCTACGCCTACCCTGGGCCAGGCCTATAGCATCCTGGGCCTTGGTGTCCTCCTGCACAGTCCCTGATTCCATGACCCAATGAGCGGTCGCCCTCTGGGTGGGAACAAGGTTCTGGTCTCCCAGGCCTGTCCCTTCCTCCTGCCCCCCATGGCTGTTGAGAGGGTCCCCGAGATAAAGAGGTGTGGGGTCCTGGGGGTAGTGCCATTTTACCTCTGTGTGGAGGCTGGGGAGCCTGCTGAGCTGCCCCCAAGCAGTGAGAACCCAGAAGCCCAGGACTGAAAAGGCACCCTCTGTACTGGAGCTGGTCTGCTCAGCAGGAGGCTGGGGGTGCTGCTGGGCCTGCCCACCCACCACTGGCTCTCCCCGTTCAGTAGCCCCAACTGGTGAAGGGGTTGTGAGGCCTCTCATCCAAGCCGTGCGAGCTCCAAGGGGAGCTGCTGCTGGTCATCCTGACAGGGATCCCGCGGGTCAGACAGTGTCTCCGAGCTGCAAACCTTTGCCCAGCTGTGCCAGGAGGAAGGAGGACAAACTCTAATCGCTTTTGTTGCTCCTAATCCTAATCCTGACAACGACCTCGCCGTTCCCCAAATATGGGCAGGTGAGCAGGGCATGGGGTCAGCCGTCCTGGGTCCTATGCCCATCCTATGTGTAGCCCAGGAAGCCTCTGGAGCTCTCACAAGGGGATGCAGAGCCAGGACCCTGCTTAGGCCTGGCCTTCAAGGGCTGCTTGGGAAGCACTGGCCCCTGCATTGTCACTGCCTCCTAGACGAGGGCCTGAGGAAGGTGCCAGAGGATTGCTGGACATTGGGGGTGGCTGGCCCTTGGACTCAGGGAGGAGGTGGGGTCAGGCTAGCGGGAACCCTCAGGCTTTCAGGCTCCCAAGTGGATGGGTAGTTGGGCCTTTCCACTCTCAGCGTTGCTGGGGCTGCCCATCTACCAACTACCCCACCTCACTGGTCCTCACACGGCCAGCATAACTGTGGACCTGCCCCTCACTGGCCTTTTATCATAAAGTAGCAAATAGAACGAAGTGGTCCTGGTCTTCCTGAGCCACAGTGCATGGCCAGAAGCTCACACCTGGGGACACACTAGGGTGAACAGGGTCTCTCCTTCTCCCCCTCACCAAGGAGCAGCAGGCTGCCCTCAGTTCACACCTCCCAAAGGCAGGAAGGAGCAGTGCTGAGATTCAGGCCAGGCCTACATGGCTCGGAGGCTGCTGCAGCAGGACATGCACAGCCATCTCAGGCCTCCAAGACCAAGAGCGGGGACCCCTGGAGCCATGATGGTCATGCTGGGCTAACCTGGGGCTTTGGGGGGATAGTCCCTCTAGGTCAGGCCTAGCCAAGCTGCCACGCTGTGTCTTCAGCACCCTCCTGGCCCCTAGAGGCCGAGCAGCTCCCAGGCCAGGCCAGGCCAGGCCAGCCATCCGCCTCTGTCCCCTCCTCACACTGCACTCAGAATGGCCTGCTCAGCACACACGGAGGCCAGCCCTTCCCAAACACCGAAGGGACAGTCATGGCTTCTCCTTGATATGATTCAGGGCACTGGAGAGGCAGCTTTTCAATTCAATTCAAACTTTAAAATAGCCCTTTGCACATTCTAAATAGTTTACCCCTTGAGCACAGGAACCAGCACCATCTGGCCGCTAGTTTGCCAACTGATTTTAAACAGTTATGGAATCTATTTTTATTCATCCCCCCAAGCCCCAAATGAGCAAGCTGTCAAGAGCAGAACAGTGGTCAGGTGGACAGGAACCTGCCCACGGGCCCCAGAAGGACAAGGGAGGGCAGCTCCGGGCCCCTCACCACTGCTCTGCTTGGGTCGGGGGCAAGAACCCCTTTGTGATCTCCAAATGGGGCTAGGGGAAGCCTCAGAGCATTTTGGGCAGCAAACAGTTCCGATCTGGGGCTGTATTTCTATGATGCCCCGAATCTGAGGCCTTGGCCTACTGCTCCGTCTATCTCTGCTACACCTCGTGCCCGGCCCTCCTGGCCATCCTTGTCCCCAGCCTGTCCGCGCCTGCTCTTTTCTCTTCTAGCCTCCTTCAACTGGATTTGGAGCCGACTCCCTCCCAGTCTGGCTGTGCTGGTGCCTCTCTCCACAGCGTCCCTGCCACCAGAATCCACACCCTCATCTTGTCCAACCAGCTCTACTGCAGGTACCAAAGAGTGTCTCTAGCAAGCCACTACCTTCTTCAGTAAACTGAGAGGCCCAGAGTGTGAGACCTGTCCCATCAGGCCCTTTGAAGTGGGCCTGCGGGCCAGTGCCACTTCCTGCCCCCACAGGGCACCTTGACTGTCTGGTTTCCTGTGGGGCTCGCCCACTGCCCAGCTCTGCTGACTCACTGGCTGCACAAAACCTGTTTCTGGGAAAGACCTTCCTGCATCCTACCTGAATCTGTGGGACTGACCACTGAGTCCGGCATTGTGAGGCTGAGGCGGGGATCTGACAGCCAGGGCCCCCCCATTCCTCCAGCAGCTTATGCCCGCACCTTACAGTCCCTTAATAGCCCAGATCTCTCCCTGCATGCCGCTCTGCTGGCTCTGCTCTCAACACACCGAGCAGCCTGGCTGGTTGCGCCAGCTCCTCCCAGCAGTCTGAGCCACCAACCCTCCATAGGGGACAATGAGGGGCCCCCTAAAGGGGTTCTAAGTGTCTGCCCCTGCCTCACCTGTAGTCCATTCTCCAAGCAGCAGGGGCTCTTGCCAAGATGTGGGTTGGACCACTGTCCTTGGCTGCAGGGGCCTCATTCAGAGTGGAAAGCTCAGTGTTCTGCGTAAGTGCAGTCTCCTGTGAGCAGCTCCTCTCCCCAGGCCTCCCCTCCACAACTGCCAGCACTCACCCCGGCTGCCCCCTGCTCCAGGCCTGCCCACCTCCCTCCAGGTGCCCTTCCCCTCCTCTCCGGCCAGTCTGTACCCAGGGCTACGGCCAGTCTGTACCCGGGGCTACGGCCCCCCAGCCTGCTCTGTCCCCTCTGAAGGTCTTTTCACCTCTGACATGCCTTATCATCTGTGTGGTGACGTTTCCCCGAGGGGATACAGGTTCCCTGAGGCTGGGCTTTGTCCGCCCTGTGCCCCAGGGCTGGACCAGGGCCTGCATCGGATCACAGAGGGATCACCGAGGGCCCCCTATGCCTCCGTGTCTGCAGAGGGCTGCACACCACCCTGCTGCAAAGTGCTCAGCAGATGTAAGCCAGGCTGACCTGAACTCCTGGCTCCTAAGGCCCCTGGGGGGGGGGGCCTGGGGTGGCCATGTGGTTGGAGGGGCTGAGTCCTGGGCTCCAACCCAAGTCATACACTCTGAGGAGCTTCCCACAGCTCAAGGGTGGGGGCTGTGTCAGGAGCAACTGCCTTGTTTGGGGGCAGTCCCCTCCCCGACAGGGGCCTGGAGGAGCAGCCGGTGGGGAACAAGCCAGAGGCTGCCAGCCTGTGGAGGGGCTTAGAACTGGAGGGAACTGACACCAGCACCCGCCACTCAGCCCTCCATGCCTTCTAACTGGACTGCGGCTGCCTGGGCTAAGAGGAGGAGATGTGAGCGGGTGGCATATGGAGGTCCCGTGGGCTTGGTGGCAGAGAAGTGGGCTGCAGGCAAGTCCCTAGTCAGACTCCACTGCCTGGGGCCTGCCAGAGAACCTGCTTCCTGAGGCCAGGGAGGGGAGAACTGGCCCTCACGTCCCTCTGGGGCAGGCTCACCCCCAGAATGTCCATGACAATACTGAGGATTTCTTCTGCTGGGGGCAGGGACCGTGAGACTGGAACACAGGGCAACCATGGGAAGCCCAGGTCACACAGGAAAGTGCAGGTGTGCTGGGCCTGGTGACAGGTGACATGCCTCAGCCCTTCTGCGCAGATGCCACAGCCAGCACTGAGGATGGCCCAGGGCCCGGGGCTGTGGCCCCAAGAGCTCGTATAACAGCCAGGCCTGCAACGTTATGCAAAATGACATCTCTGGGTCTGAGGTGACACCTTACTAATACAAATGATGCTGATGACAAGGAAGCCACAATAACACCAACCTCGTGTGGCCCTTGTGAGGAGCAAACAAACAGGAAGAAACAGGGCAGACTGCTGTTGTTACACCACCACCTGCCCAGAGGCGTCCTTCAAACCAGGGCACTCTGCTTTATCCCAAAAAGAAGTTTATAGGAAAAGAGAATGAAACCAGAATTTATTCTTTTCCTTTATGGAAACTAACACCCAAAGCATGAGTTGGTCATATGTATTAATTCAGTCATTCTCCACTTCAAACCATGTGACCAGCCCAATGCGACTACACACCAGCATGTCCTGGATCCCAGGAAGGATGCCGGATGGATGATGGGGCCGCTGAGGTTCCAGGCTCCATCTAAGAACAAAGATGTTCATCGGTGCTCTGAGTTCCCACCTCAACGGCAGGCTAGTTCACAGTTACCCAAGCAGGAATTCATGCAGGGGACCCCTGGGCCGCCTTTGATCAGACTCACAAAATCCCCTGCCGGGGAGATCTGTCACACACGACACCATGCCACTGCCGCTCCTGTGTTTTCACCACCTGCTTGCTCTCACCTGTTTGCTCAGGCTCCTGTACGCCGGGCCCTGTGCTAGACATGGAAGCTTCAGGGCTTCCTTGCAGGGTGCCCAGGCCAGCAGGGGGGTGGGCGGGACGCTGCTGCAGACACTGTGGCCCCGAGGACAGATGTGGCCATCGTTCATACTTTCCTTCTCTGCCTGTGAGTGACCCTCCTCACCTGTAAAGGCTCCACTCTGTGGCCACTACCTCTGCTCTCTGCAGGCCCTCACTGGCTCCCAAGATGTACAGCTAGCACCCGGGTCACTCTCTTGGTGGGGCTGTGATGATCTGGGCTTGAGCCTACCTCCTGGCCGACTGTGAACCTCCCCACCCCTTCCCCAGACCCTCTATGTACTTGGCCTTCAAAAGTGGGCATGTGAGCTGTGGTCTCCAGGGCCCCTTGAGAGGGCTGCATTGCCGCACCCACGTGTGACAGAGCACCACTATGTGGGTCCTCTGGATCGTGAGCTCCAGGGGCAGGGCCCAACCCCCGACTGGCATGAGCCTGGGGAAGGCTCAATGGAAAGCTGCTCAGGTCTGGGTTCAAATCCCAGAGGCAAAACCTTCCTAACTGTAGGAGCCACATGCTCATGGCCTCACTACAAGGGAAGAGGGGACGGTTGCCCTGGGTTCACTGCTGTGCTATCCCAAGCTGCTCAGATGCTGCCCCCAGAGGGGCTGCTCCAAGGAGCCAATCTCTGAGTCCTGCCAACTAAAATCACAAGCGGAGGGAAGGAGGCCAGGGTTCATTACAGCCCATACTTGTGAAAAACCCAATTATGACTTAATTTCATAAAGTACTCTTCCTATTTCTCTGCGACCAGGCTGGATCATTTCTCTGCAAAGAGGAGTGATAAGAGTGGCGTGGGGATGTGACAAGTGGCTCCACGGGCTGAGGGCTGGATGCTGGACCTACTTTCTCACTGACCTTGTTCAGGTGAGGAAATGGAACAGGAATGGCTTTGTAAATGGTAACAGCGGGCAAACATGAGATGTGGGCTGCTTAGAATTTTCTTTTCTGAGATACAACACCCACTTTGGTTCAAGTATCACATATTAAGCACACCCACCGGACTACTGTTGGGGACACAGGTGAGTTAAGATCTGAATCTCACTTTGGGGAGACAAAACCTGATGAGGGGCAAATGTCAAAGTAACCGGGGAAGCTCTGCACAGCGGGCTCAGCGAGGCACAGCAGTGCCTGGGGCTCCAGGGGGTTCTAGCCAGAAGGAACGGCTTCCTGACAAGGAGCTTGGAAAGCCTCCCGGCCATGTGGGGTTCTAAAGGATGAGAAGGGATCTGCCAAGTATCTAGAGGGTGGGGAAAGTTCTAGAAGGTACAGCACAAGCAAAGGCACAAGGAGGTAGAACACTGTGGCACTGTTCAACATTCCTGATCCAGAAACTTCTTCTGAGCATCTTGTTGCCTCCAACACTTATGGAAGGAAAGGGGGCTGGGCTCCACTCGGGGTGAGTCTTACCGTGCCGGCCCCCTGTGAACAGTGGCCCGGGAATGGGCTACGTCACTAACCATGGCTCCTGGGGTCTTAGGGATTGTCCAGAGAGTCCCCTCACCCTACCCAGCTGAGAGCTAAAGGACCTAAAGGCTTGTGATATCAGTGGCCTTTCCCAAATTTGAAGGAGATTTGATTGACCCTCTGACTTTTCTCCTGAAGGATGGACAACCCCTGATTCTTGGCCATCTTGGGTAAAAGTAAGGGTGATGCAGCTGCTCCCTCCCTGTGTGGGAAGGATGCTGCTTGCCAAGGGCCCTCTAAAGGATGTGTTTCCCTGTAAGGCTTTGGCTAGCCATCCCTCATTTTCTGTTCCACTTGTATGACCCAGGCTCAGTCAGAGCCCATGGGGTGGAAAACCCACAGCCATTCACAATCCATAGGAGGAGGGCCTGCCCTGAAGTGGCAGTGGGAATAAGTGCCCCAAAGTCAGGCATGGGGGATGCTGGAAGCTTCCCTACAGAGTAAGCATTATCAGTCAGGGCAGGAGAAGGGGTGTGTGGAGTTGCAAAGGGATCTCAACAGGGGGCAGAAACAGGTTTTTCCTTCACAGTAAGAACTGGCCTGTGACCCAAGTGTATGCCTTCTGGGGACAGTGGGGGTGGCTTCCACCCATCCTGAGTCCCCAGCTCCCCAGGAGGGGCCCTGGTGGGGCTGTAGCTTAAACGCAGGTTCCTGAGACTGGTGGCTGTGCCCTGGTGGATGCAAAGGCACCCAGTCCATGTGCTGATCTCAGAGGAGAGGGGGCCCTTGCCACCCTTGGGGGTCTCATCCTTGCTGCTTCTGAGACTGTGGAGGCCATCACTGCCCCTCTGAGCTACACGGAGAGGATCTGAGCTCGCATCTTGGCTCAGATACCTACCAGCTGGATGACCTTGAGCAGCTCAGGTGACTTCTCTGAGTCTTGGTTTCCACTTTGCACTAACAATACCTAATGGTATTAACTAAAGAGGTTGTAGGGAGGGGTAAGTGTATGTGGTGTGAATGTGCATGGCTTCCTTACAGATCCCTGGTCCAACCCCCTTCTATTTTTTTTTTTTTTAAGATTTTATTTATTCATTAGACACACACAGAGAGAGAGGCAGAGACACAGACAGAGGGAGAAGCAGGCTCCATGCAGGGAGCCTGATATGGGACTCAATCCCGGGACTCCAGGATCATGCCCTGGGCTGAAGGCAGGCGCTAAACCACTGAGCTACCCAGGGATCCCTCCAACCCCCTTCTATAACACGGGTGGTGGAAGCCAAGGCCTGGCCAGGGGTGGGGATGCTCTGCCTAGGTGGCCTCTGCACACAGTGGGAGTTTGGACATTTGGTGTCTTAGCACTGTCCACCCAGAGCTGACTTGCTTCCTGCCAGGTGAAGAGAAACATCAGGAAGTCTCCCCGAAGGAAACACAGACCTCCATGAGAATCTGAGCTACTAGCACAGCCCGCTGGGAGCCAGCACCTCACTTCTGTGTGATCCCCCATGATGGAAGGAGATGGGAGAGGCCCTCGCATCAGGTTCATGGACCCAGCCCAGCTAGAGCTGCAGCTCTCCTCAACAGCTCTCCTCAACAGCTCTCCTCACTTGGGTCCACATTCCTGGTGCTAGAACCACAAACAGGCTTTTGTAATCCACCCCAGGGGCTTGCTTCCCATAAAACAATTTATGTGCTTAGATAGAAAACTTTCACTGTTTTTACTGCTTCCTACAGACTGAGCCTCTAATGCCTGATAAAAGATTTCTGCTAAAGACGCCAGCTGAGAAGCTCATTATCTGGGAAAAGCCAAAACTGCTAACTCAAGACAAAGTAGCTTCGGTCTTGGCAGGCAGGGAAGACAGTGCCAGGGAAGCCTCGAGCGGGCGATGGCTTCCAGGATGGACAGGGAAACACAGGTGTGTCATTCTGCCATCAAATGCCCGTATCTGTGTCCGTCACTGGGAAAAGTGCAGTGATCCCACCCCCTAGAGTCTGGGGGCTGTAAGGAGGCCATTGGCCCAAGAAGCTGAATGCGGGGGTGGGGTGGGGGAGGTGGTAAATGTCACTGTAAAGTGATGATGAGACCGACTTGCAGGCTGCAGCTCAGCAACCTCTCAGTGGGCATGCCCCGGACACAGCCCTGAGCGCTGTGGATGGAGGTCTGTACTTGCCCAGTGCAGGGAGCCAAGCGCCTGGGGATGGTGTGTCCCAGCAGCCTAGAAAGAGGGTATGCTGCCTCAGCCAAGGCCTGAGGGGGAGGATTCCTCAGGCTTCCTCCTGCACCAGGGATGGCTCCAGTGGCAGGGTGGGTGCAGGAGGGTATGAGTGGTGGGTGTGGCTGCTACTCCCCACATGGACTGGCCACAGTGAGTCAAGCTTGGGGCAAATCTCTGATGCACACAGTGTCACCCAGGGGTCTTGGCCTGCATTGGCTCCAGCCTCCACCTTCCCAGCCTGCTCTGGGACTATAGCCTAGTCCTGACTCCTAGCCCTGCTCTGGTTTGACCACCTTAATTTGGAAGCTGGGCACCAGTACTGCACCAGTACTGCCCATTGTCTTTGGCCAGCCTCTAGGCAGCCTCTAGACAGGGCTGCTTCCCCTGAGGTGGCCTCTGTGTCCCCACACCTCCCCTCTCTGCACCTCCTTGCTCCCAGTGTGCCACCCTGGCCCTGATGTGTGGCTCCTGGGGGCTGTCCTTGTGAGGAGGCTGTTGTAGTTAGACCTGTGTCTGCATTGGGGAGGCCTAGATGAGCACACACATCTTGGGGGGAAAAACTCACCAAGCAGGAGGAAGAAGGGCCCAGAAGCCAGAAGCATTATATTCTCTGCCACCATGGAGAGACCCTCCCGCTCCCAGTCACAGCAATGTGGCTTCCAGAACCCTGTGGAAAGTGGCGACCCCTGGGGCTGTGCCTCTCAGTTTACAGACTGTGGCTACTCATTTGGCTACTGTTGGGTTGGCATGACCCATGGCAGGCTCATCTTTAAGCTCCTCTGGCTAAGGGAACCCATAACGCCGGTCCTCCACCTGCAGACATGCCCCTGTGGTTACTGGATTCTGCTCCTGTTGCTTCTGAGTGGTACTAGGGAAAGGAGCAGCGGCAGCTGTGGTGGATCAGTGTGGCAGCCTTGTTCCTAATGGGTGGGGTGGAGCCATCTGCTCAACTCAGGGCCCTGGTCTTCCTCACCTAGGCCCGAACCATCAGCAAGTCTCAATCAGGATTCTGCACCCCACTTTGGTTTCCACCAGAATTACAAAGAGGGCAGGGGGGCTTTGGGAAATGACCTGAAGCCATCAAAAAATGGAGCCCTGGTTTGTCAAGCACCCTGGTCACCAGCTACTCAGGGACTGTGGTGCTGGTGACAAGGAGCCACTTCCCTTTTGGGAAGCTCTGTGCCAAGTGGGTGGGCACTTACATTGATCATAGCATTTGAGGTGATGCGGAAGAGGGTGGCTCGCTCGTTGACGACCTTCAGCTTCTCGCAGCTCTCATAGGGGATTTTGAGGCCGTCCAGCTCGCTCAGGGAGCGCTGGAGTGCAGCGCCGTGCTTGGCGATGAGGTCATTGCACGTACTGAGGTCATCCAACTTCACAGAGAGGCTCTTGATGGTGTAGTGTAGCTCACTCTTGTCAGCTGGAGAGGTGGTCTCGTCGTCGTCGTCCCCAGAGTCATCTGTGAAAAGAGAAAGAGTTGCCATGGTTATTAACTGTCCAACAGGCACCAAGATGCCTATGTGGCCAGAGCCCAGGAGGAAGGAGCAGATAGAGCCGCTCAAAACAGAGTGCCCTAGATGGTGCCAACTCCTGCTGCCAGCCAGCCTTCCAGGGTGGGCACAGGCCCTCCTGGGTCAGTGGGAGGGGATAGGAAGGGGGGACCAGCCCTGCAGACAGTGCATGTACTGCACTTTGTCTGGGGCAGGTTTGTAGGCACCCGCCTGTGTGCAGGGCCCCAGTCCCCTAAACTGCACCATGTAGCCCAGGGTGCACCATGCTGACTGGAGAGGTGGAGACTGCTGTGAGGACCAGCTCCTTTTGCAGACCAGAGACCCTGGATAAAGGCCACCTCTTTTCCCTGCATCACAGGCCCAGCTTAAGCTGACCCACACTTTCCTGCCGGCCTCACTTTGTCCAAAGCTCTACACCCACGCCAGGGGCCCCCTGTGCCCTGCAACACTTGAGGCCTTTCCCACTGGTCCTCACTGCCTGGAACCTCCTGACACCTACCCCACCTTCTCAGAGGCCTCACCCCTACCCAGCCTCAACCCCATGCCCCCTATCTTCAAAGCCTGCCTGAAGACACTCAGGCCAAAGTCATGCTCCCCACCCTGCTGCTACTCTGTGCCATCCTCCTCCAGCTCCCCACCTGCCTCCCCTGTGGCATTTGTTGAATGCCTTCTGTCCAGACACTGGCTGTCTCCATGGCCTTGTCAGGGTAGAGACTATACTATCTCCCAGGGACAGACAGGGAGCTGAGGATCAGACAGGTAAAGTCATGCCCCAGGCCACCTGGTTAGTCTGCCTCTGTAGTCACCTTCTTTATGCCGGGCCGCTGGGCCCTCTGTGAGTGGACCAGGTGTGTGCCCCCTCGTCTCCTGGCCGAGCCCTCTCACCTCTCACAGAGCTGCCCAGGCGCCCTCAGCATGGCCCTTCTTGGGAATCTGGGGTGCCTTGGAGCCCAGCCCTCGGCCAGCCCTGCCTGTGTTCAAAGGGCTGCAGGGTCATGAGGACCTCAGGGGGCGCACTGCCGCGGGTGGGGCACAGGGGCAGCTGGCGGGGCTCTGCTGCTGCTTTAGCACTAGGCACATGACAATAAAAAGGCAGACACCACCATGTGAATGCCAGAGCCTATAACTGCCAGGGGTTTCTGCAATGTCTTGTTTTAGAAATAATCGGCACAAAACATTTTTTCTTTTGTAAAGGAAATCTATAACCCAAGATACAAAAATTTTTAAAAAGACACATACTGTGAAGGAACAGATTTCTTCCCACGGTAGACAGGGTGCGTGGGGGTGGCCATGGCTGTGTTTCTACTCTGAGCATGCCCCGAGCTGGTGGCAGTGCCAGGACAGCCAGCAGCTTGGCCCCTGAGTGGGT
Source organism: Vulpes vulpes (assembly GCF_048418805.1). Taxonomy (NCBI): domain Eukaryota; kingdom Metazoa; phylum Chordata; class Mammalia; order Carnivora; family Canidae; genus Vulpes; species Vulpes vulpes. Next base: position 25,016,410 of record NC_132789.1, on the reverse strand, counting down.
TGGACGCTGGGGGCGCAGCATCCACTGCACACTCTGTTCCCGCTGGTCACAGGGGCCGTGGGTCAGCATCCGGGCTTGGAACAGGCACTCTCCGTCTTCCCACCACAGCCAGCCCAGTACCGCTTGGAAATGCCCTGGTGTCTGGAGACTACATGTGCTGCACCTGCCTCTGGGCCACTTGCTTGATCAGTGTGAACACAGCCTCACAGTCGTGGGTGGACAGTGGGAAAAGAGAAAATGCACTTTCTTAGACACCAAGCCACCAGTTCAGGGTGCTGCTGATAGGGGGGGCAGAGCCAGATCTGAATCCAGGTCTGTCAGGCATCACTCACTTATGATGCAATCTCCTGTCACCTTTCCGGGTTCAACACATGTAACAACCAGAATGGCCAACCACTGACCAATCAGAACAGAAGCTGCTGTGCGCTGGGATGGGTGTGTGGGGGACACGCTGGCTGTGGGTCAGTCTGAATGGGACCCCTCCCACTCCCCCACCCCTGTGCTCTAAGCAAGAAGCACAAGTGGCTTAACTCTGAGCATCTGCTGTATGGTAGGCAGAGATGAGAAACCACATTTCTCTTTAACTTGTTAATTAGTACGCCTTTAAAAGCAGCTCTTAGGGTCCCAAGTTCAGGTCCAGCGGCCAGGGATGAGAGGATGTACTTGTTCTGCTCCCAAGTCATGGGCCGTGTTGTTGAGGAAGGGATGGGAAGATTCTTGGGTCAGCGGTTCCCAGCAGCACAGTGTGTTCTATGGGGATGGGCAGGGAGAGTCTCTCCCAGAGGTACAGTGAGATCAGGAGAGCGAGTGAGGGAGGGCAGGTGTGGCGGTGGGGCAAGAAAGAGGGAGGCAGTGAGTGAAGGAATGAATGATCTTGGGAGTTTCACAGGAGGCCTATCCAGGGGTTCTCAGTGGAACACACAGAGGTGGCAGGTCACACACAGGAATGGGAGGGCAGACTCTGGAGATGGGCATAAGCAGTAGGGGTGAGGCACCGAGGAGCCAGTTGGAGAGAGGGGATGGTAAAGGGCCTCTGGCACAGCTGAGGAGACTAAGCCTTCATCCCTTGGCAAGAGGGAGACTGTGGGCATTTGAGCAGAGATCCCTGGGAAAGATGAGACCGGTGACAAGTGGCAGGATGAGCAGACTGAAGGGACAGAGAGGCCAGAGGTCTGGCAGGGCCAGAGAAGCCACAGGAGGCCAGGGGCTGGAAAGAACAAGACCTCTGAACCCAGCTCAGAAGTGCTGATGGCAGCACTCACCGAGCTCCAAGGCCACAACTGTCTAGTGACAGCCATGCTCCCCAGCAGTCCCCATCCCTGTCCAGTCCTCAAGGAGGAGGGGGTAGGTGTCACTCAGAAGCTGACATGTGGCCCTGTTGTTCACTTTGCCACAGTGTCATGGGCTATTCAGACACCTACTGAGCATAGCGTTGTGGACCCCCCCCTCCCCCCCACTCAAGCCTGGGCAGAAGCAGAGCTGAACCACAAAGGGAACTCTCTGCCTCTGATATGATGAAGTCTGACCATGCTGAGTCTCCAGGTCTCAATCTGGGGTCAGGGATCCTTGCTAGGAGCAGACTGACATTAGAAGGAGAGATGAAACTCACTACTAGAGACATAAATAAAACTATTGAACGTGACACTACTTGAATTAAGAAAAAAGAATGAATGGCATTGAATTAGCTTAGGCTTTCTGAAGGATAAACCAACAGATAGATACCCAACAAGAGCCACAAGGAAGAGCCTGCTTCTTCCTTTGATGGGGGAATTCTACTGGCAGGGAATTTGGTCCAAAGGAAGGCAAACACTTGTATGCACAAAACTGTTCAGGCCTGTGGCTCTCAAGCTTCTGGTCTTGGGGCTCCTCAAGCTTTTATGACCTGCACGTCCCTTCTGTTCAATCCGCGTCTCCACAACCCAGCAAGCACTAACCTATCCAGAAACATTAAAATCCTATGGAAGTTTTACAACTATTTTAATACAAGAATAACAGCAACCAAAATCTAAGGCCACATCAAACCCATGCACCTGGGCACAGCCCCTGGCCTGCCTCTAAGCCCATGTAAAGGCCAAGACTTAGTACACTGAGCAGCTTTTGGGGGAGAGGGTGCCGGAGTGTCCTGGGGTGGTATAAAAAGGAGGTGTCAGAACAGGTTTGAAGGCTTGAGTTCCGGGTTCACATTGAACTCTGCGGCTTTGTGGGGCTATCTTCCTTCTCTGAGCCTTGGAATCCTCCTGTGTACAGAAGAACACCAACACCCACATCCTGGGGTTGAGGGGCACATGGGTGTCAGGTGGGCCACATCGGGTGGGATTATCCCTCGCAACAGCCACACTGAGGGGGATCTCTGTGCTTCTGGCCTGGGATACAAGATGTAACACCAGCAGAAGCACGCCCTGGTTTTCATGTGCCGGCTGAACCCAGTGCCTTTCCATTACCTCCCAGAAAAAGATGGTCCTTTAAAGAAAGGAAGTCTACATGAGCCCTGGGAGGGTGAAATGCTTCACCAGCCAGGACACAGTGCAGACCTGGGCTAGGGCCCACCCAAGTTTCAGTGGAGACCAGAAAGGAACCTGTGGATGCCTAGCAGGTGGTATCTCTGCCTAAGGCCCAGGGGTGAAGCCAGGAGTGGGGGGTGGGGTGGAAAAGCTGCACTGCAGACGTGCTGAGGCCGGGAGGGAGGCGGGGCAGCTGGCCCCAGCACAGGGGGGTGGGAGCCCAGGGGTGGGAGCAGGCAGGAGAGGATGAGGGACTGCCTTTACCGGGCAGTAGGTGTGAGCAAAAGGGCCAGTGAAAGGACCCCGAAGTGCACATGGCACCTGCCCTTTGCTTGGTGAGGATCTTTCTGCCCGTCCTTCCTGTCAAATACCGACCCCTCCACTGGGGTTTATCTTTCCCCTTCTCTCCAGGACATGCCCTGTCACACTGGCTCTACATGCCCAGCACTGCCTGCCTCCGCTGAACTCCCTGCAGTCAGCAGCTCTGCTTCACTCATTTGGCTTCTGACTGGCTCTGCACCCAGCTAGTGCCCTCCAGAAATGCTGCACAGATTACACTCAGACCCAATTTGGGTCTCAGCATCTTAGGAAGCAAGCTCTGGAAGAGGCAGCTTCTAATCGCCCAGCAATGAAGCAGCTGGATAAGAGGGCAGTGTCCTAACCTTGCACCTTTAGTACCCTCGTTTTACAAGTGAGGAAACTGAGATCAGAGCAGGATGGGTCCTACATGAGTGAGTGGCAGGGCTGGGAGGTCACGTTCCCCCCTGCCCTGCCATAATGGCCATTTCCCATCCTCCAGTGCAGGCCACACTGAGGGGATCTCTGTGCAGTGGGCCTGGGAGATATGCCATAAGGCCAGGAGAGGACACCCTGGCTTCTGTGAAGCCATGTATGGACTTCTGGTCCTGGGGTGACCACCCACTCTCACCCTGCACAGTGGTTTCTCTTTTTCATGGGACTAATGCGAGCATCTCGCCTTGCCCTCATGCTGCTGGCCTGCATCATCTCACTCCCTCTCTGAGACTGTCAGGCTTGCCAGGAAGAGGACAGAGCCAGACGGTCTGCACTGAGAGCACCCTATAAGACCCCGCCACCATGCCCTCCTCCACAAGAGGGCCAAGGGTCAAGGCAGGAGGCCTCTGGACCAAGACCACCAGAGTCAGGGTAGGAGCCCACATTCCTGCATTGCTGACTTCCAAGGACACTATTCACAGAGGAGTGACTAACTGGAGGGACTATGATGCGGGAAGGACAGGAAAGCTGCAGGGGGCAAGAAGAGGGCCCCTGGCAGGAGGCCGGCAACAGGGGACTTGTACCTCCCCATCCTCCTCAGGGCCATCGGTCATGCCTGCTTTGCAAAGGACAAGCCACTGTCCTGCTGTGCCTCCCAGCAGTGCTGCAAGGGAGCATGGTTCTGAACTCCTGCCCTGCTTCCTCAGGCCTTGCTCTGTGCACTGCCAAGCCCGCCATGCTTCTAATGCTCACATCAAACCTCCACAGCAAAGTGACCATGCAGGAGCCCGGGGAGTGGCTTTGCCATCTGCAGAGGCTGTGGCTTCGGAAACAAAGGGCACTGGACATGCAAGACGGAGAAGCTGACTGCTCTTCATCTTCCCCAGAGACAATGCAGCAGGGCCAGAGGGCCTGCACTTTCTAAGGAAAACGACTTCTCAGTAACTGCCAGGGAACTTGGCCTGACATTCCTCAGCCAGTGGCACTCCCAAGCCTCCTTGGCTAAAGCAGCAAAAGCAAACAGCAGCTCCAGACTGCAAAACATGAAAGAACAAATCGATCTGACCTCTGAGGCAGACTCGGAGCTCAAAACAAGTTGCAGGCAGCCCTCGGGTCAGTGGGACCATGTGAAACAAACAGGCCAGCCTATTCTCGAACACCACCATTTCTAGAAAAGTACTGATTCCTAAAATACCCATCAGTTTCCACCAGCTACACCCAAGAATGAATTCTTTTTGTTTGAAGAGAATAAATCCTGGGGCATCTGGGTAGTTCAGTCAGTTAAGGGCCCAACTTATCCTGATTTCAGGATCATGAGATTGAGCCCCGAGCCAGGCTCTATGCTGGACTGAAAGCCTGCTTAGGATTCTCTCTCTCCCTCTGTGCCCCCCTCCACTCTCTCAGTCTGAGAAAAAGAAGAGAATAAATCTATAAAACTGAGGTTACCAATATTCTAAGGCAGCAGTCCCAACTTCTCTGTCCACGTTGGCCAGGCCAGCAGTGTCTGGCAGTGGCCTCTCATCCATGGCCAGCTCTCCCAGTGTATGAGTTTCCAACCTTTAGTTGCCATACTGGCTTGACCAGTCCTCCCTTCCCCGCCCCCATTCATGTCCTCCTGGAATTTCAGAATGTGACCTTATTTAGAAGGGTTGTTACAGATGTAACTGGTTAGGATGAGGTCATCCTGGAACAGGGTACCTCCTTATTATGGCCTTATGATGTCCTTATAAGAAGAGGAGAAAAGATACTGAACTATATGACAGAGAGACAGACTGGTGGGGCAGACACGTTTACAAGCCAAAGAATGCCAAGGATTGTCGACAACACCAGAAGCTGAGAAAGGCCTGGAGCAGATTCTCCTGAGGCCTTCCAAGAGCATGGTCCTGTCAACACCTTGATTTCAGATTTCTGGCCTCCAGATCTGTGAGAGAATAAACTTCTGTGGTTTTATGCCACCAGTTATGGTAATTTGTTATGGCAACCCTAGAAAATGCAAACAGTGGCTTAAAACAACACGCATGCATTACCTTCCGGCCATGGAAGTCATGTCTTAAAATCAAGGTGTTTTAGGGCCGTGAAATCGGCCCTAAAGTCAGAGCTGCATTCCTCCTGGAGGCTCCAGGGTAGAATCTATTTCTACCCTGGCTTTCTACCCTACCTTTTTGGGCTTGTGGAGGCTAACCACATTCCTTGGGCTGTTGCCCCTAACCCCCTCCTCAAAGCCAACAGGGTAGCATCTCCCTGACTCTGACCCTCCTGCCCCCATCCTATAACGATGCTTGTGATTCTATTGGGCCCACTTGGATAATCCAGGATAGTCTCCCCATCCCACCGTCCTTAATCACATCTTGCAAATCCCTTTGCCATATAAAGTAATCTACACAGAGCTTCTGGGAATTAGGACTTGGATGTCTTTGGGGGCCATTATTCAGCTACCACACCAAGTAGCCATGGCTGAGCTCAACACTAGGCTCTGGTCATGGATCATCATGTTTGACTTACTGCCCTGGGGTGCGGCCCCTAGATGTTCTCTCGTTAAACATGGAGACCCTACCCGGGCACAGACACCTCCCAAATCCCTGTGTACCACCCTCAAAGCCTGGCACACGTGTCTTCCTACTGCTCAGAGAGGAGCAGGGTTGCAGGCCAGGTAGTCTGGCTTTGACCCCATGTGGCCTTGGGTAATACACTCTCCCACATGCATGGGGATAGCCATACCTGCTCTGGAAAGGAGTTAAGTGACTGGTGTGCAACCAGAACAGAGCTGGGACTTACTGGTCCCCAGCCCACCCAGACCCTGGTCATCCTTATCGGTACAATTCACTCTTGCACAGAATGAGTCTTGAGTTTGCTTCAAATGGTAGAGGTGTGGAGCTGAACAGGATCCCGGTGTGCTGGCTGTGCTCCCTGCCCCTGTCCCCCACTCGGCGATCTCCTCAATGCCTTTAATTATCAGCTCAGGCCAAGGAGCCCAGTGGGGACCCACACCAGGGCTGGGACCCTGTTTCACTCTCTTTTACAGGGGGACTCCTGGGAAGGAGTGGGTTGCCATGGAAACATTACAGTGGAGCCAGGTAGGCTATTTTTAGAAGTAGAGCTTTTTTTTTTTTTCATCTTTGGAGGAAAATGGATCTCTGTGTCCCCCTCCACAGGTGGGGAAGCCCTGTCAGGGGGCAGCAAACACAAGCTTAGAACCAAGAAACCAAAAGGCTGCACAGACTGGGTTGGAGGGGACAGGGAGACATGGTGGGGATGTGTGCCCCATTTTGTACTATCTCTTGCTTTTTTCTCTGGGAAGCCTGGCTCTGCCTTCATCTGCCCATGAGCTCCTCAGGGACAAGGCACAAGATAGCCATGCACCGTGCTGGAGATGAGTGAGAACAGCTCTGACTGTGGAGGGGCCTCAGGACAGGCAAAGTCAAGGTCAGAGGAAGTCCAGCACTCACTCCTCCCTTTGCACCTGCACCCAGCACTAGGCTGGATGAGTTGTAGGGGTGGGGGGTATGGAGGTGGTGCTGAGATGGGTCCTGACTGCAGAGGGAGGGGACAGACTATAGAGGTGCAGCAACAAGCACAGGGGCCCCCCAGAGTCCTGAGCAGAGAGGAATGTCAAGGAACATTCAAAAGGCCAAAAAGGCAGGAACTCCCCACCCCCACACCCCATGCTCCATGCCCAGCAAGGCCCGGGGCAGCACCTGCCTTTGTCCCATGTCTTTTCTCTTTCCTGGCTCTTCGGCTTGCCCTGTGCACACCCCCCACCCCCGTGGAGACCACATGGCCTCCGTGCTTTTCCACTTCTCCATTCCCTGCATTTCTTTCCTCCCTCGACTCTGTCTGGCAGATGGCTACACACATTGTCTTAATGTCTGTGTGTCCTTGCTCCCCCAGGCTGGCCCCACTGGCCCTGTTCTGGCCTTCCACAAGAGAGTGGTGAAGGATCCCACCTCTGCCACAGTAGGGGATGGGGTGGGGGGAGCCTGTGTTAATGCAGCATGGGCTCCACTGCACCTATTGTCTGTGACCCAACTGTCCAGTGACAGCTGATGGGCACTCACATCACCAGCAGGACTAACTCTGGCCCAGGGGTATAGGCCAGTGGCACGGTTAATGGGGACAGGTACTGCTCCCTTCCCTCCCTCAGTGGCCACACCTCCCAGACACCCGCAGGAGGGCTTTTGTCCTATCCTGAGCTGGAAGGTCTCTGCACAGGGAGTGCATCCTAGTATTTTGCAGTCTGGCTGTGCATAGACACCTCACTGCAGGGCCTCAGAGAAGACATAGACATAGAGGTATCGCATTTAAATGGGAACCGCGGGGGCACTGCACTCTTGGCAAAAACAGCCTTTTCCAATCCACAGTCTTAGCACCTCAAAAATCCAATTACAGCAGGTTTAGTGATTTTTATTGAAATTTCAGGAGGTTTGTTAAGCTGCTGGAATTTGATCGCAGAATCCAATCAGCCGGCTGCTGAGAACAGAGAGAAACAGGCCCTGAGGCAGGTCTACGGGATGTCAAATGACTTCAGTGGGTCTGAGAATGAACAGCCGGGTTGCTCAATGGCTGCCTACTCTAAGCGTCCATCTGTTGTGTCATTCTCACATACAACACAGTATGCGGCACGAATCACACCCCAAAGAGGGAAGGGTGGCATGGAGAGTTAAGGATCATGTCCAAGACCCCAGGCTCCCCAGAGGGGAGCTGGACTTGGCAGTGTAGTCTTTACAGAGAGCCTGGTGGCACCTGCCACACCAGATCCTAGAGGCTGGCCTGCACCTGGCACTGAGTGAAGCCCATGCCTGCCAGGGCCCTCCAACCTGGCCTGGAGGACGTGGGCAGGGAAATGAGCTTTGCCTAGGGGCTCGTGCTGGTCCTCTGGTCCCTGGCCCTAGAGGAGGACCTGCCGGTCCTCTGCTACACTCAGGCAAGGCTGAGAGGTCTTTGGGAGCTTCTGAGAGAACAGGGAGCCTGAGACCTCTGATGGAGATCAGGCTCAGGGACCCCTGGTGACAGTGTCAGAGAGGGGACTTCAAGTCTGGAGAGGGGCCCCAGGAGGCCGCCTACAGGAAAAGGAAGGAGCAGGAGCAGGAGGTTGGAGCACTGAGTATGAGCACCCCTAAAGTACAGTGCTTGAGGCAGGTCAGAGGGCTCCATCCTGGAGAATGAAGCACGTGGCCCGAGTCAGATGTGACAGGGGGCCACTGAGGGTTCGTGGGCATAGATTGGCCACCAAGGCACTGCCAGTCCTTCCTGACTGGGGACCCCGGAAGGAAAGCAGGCCTGTCTTCCCCAAAGTAGGTTCTGTGGGACACTAGTCCTGTAGAGAGCTCTGCAAAAAAGGAACCAGTGATGATTAAAAAAAAAATGCTTTGGAAAATAGGATGAATGATGTCCCTCCCCAAAGGGGCAGGTGACTGAATACTCAGAGAAGCTCAGACCTGAGGGCAGTGGAAGGCATGTCAGGATCTATGTGGATGGAAAAATCAGATAATGATAAATAATAAATTGTGAGACCTTGGCAGGCAGATAGAAAACACAAACCAGAGCACCATCGTAGTCTTGGCCTTTGGTCTGTGGCTCATCTCCCCTCCTCTTTCATTGGTGACCAGCAAAGGGTATGTTGAGGGCATCAAGGACCTGGTGAGACACATCTGGGCTCTCTGGCAACCTTCCCTGGAGAGGCATATGGGGTGACACCCTAACCAGGGACAGTTATCAGCAAGGCCCAGGTATAGGGCCTGAGGGATGGATATCCCGGGCTGATAGAGAAACTGGGCTTTGCTTTCATTCTACTAGAGCTACAAGGGTCAGAACCCTCATCCTACAGACACATCTTTGGCAGCCAAATCTCTGATCTTCCCAGGGAAAAATACTCCCTGGGACCCCTCGACTGGCTACAGACTCCAGCAAGCAGAAGGCTGGCAAAAATCCCCAAGGGCAAAGAAAGCCATCTCCTTTTCTCTCACTGCAGGGGGCTAGGGCCCAGGGTCAAAGCCAAGAGCCACAGTGAAAGGTGAAAAGTAAGCACACATGAGTGACAGGATGGCCACAGAAACTGGTGCCTCCCCGACACGGCAGAAAGCTGCGACCAGGAGCCACACTATTCTCAGGATGACGAACAGCTCTGGAAGCAGGGTCCACCTCCTCCAGGGAAATAAACACTGGCACAGAAACGGAACATAAAAATAGAGGCGCGTGCTCCAATTATGGCAGCCACTGTGATGCTGAGGACAACTTGCCACCCACAGCCTCCTCCACCCGGCAGCATGCCCAGCCTACCGCTAGCTTCCACTCTAACCAGGGTTTCCGGGTGGGGGGTGGGGGTGTCTCTCTGATGGAATAGAGGTGCTATTCAGGGAGACGACCCCCTCCCAGGGCCTCCGGTTCACTCGCCTGCCTTATCTTGGCTGGAGTCTCGCCCCAGGACCCCAAGGTGCAGAAATGGGCTGGGAATGACCGCCACCTCGAGGCAGGTACATCAGGGCCGGGCCTAGTACTTCTGCAGCCCACTCACCTGTTGTAAGCTGACTGGGGCAAAGAGTTGCGGCTTCCACCTGAGCCCTTGGTTTGTGGCCATGGGATCAGTGAGAAGGAGCCTTGATGGACAACAAGGAATCCCACTTGTCTGAGTCTTTCAACTCACTTGGCACAGACATGTACCTCAAGGCGGAAGCAAGGGGGACTAAATTCTAAAGCAGGGTCTGGCAACCCTGCTTCAGTCCCTGAAAACCCTCTGATCTGTCCCAGAGGGAGCCAGGGCTGTTGAGCAGGTCACTGGAAACTATTAATTTACATTTTCCTGGCTTGAAGACAGCCACAGCTGCTTATCCTTGGAAACCATCTGATGTCCATGTAATCACACTAAAGAACTTTCCACGTGTGGTTGCCTATAGGCGTCCACCACAAGGAGTGAGCTAAAGCAGGGGGCCTGGGGTGGGGAGAAAGGTCCTATTACCTAGGAGCCATGTCAGCCCGATTGGTCCCCACATCCCGAGACAGGTACATAGGAAGTGCTAACTAGGAATCTGTTGAGAGAATGGATGACACTAGAGACAATGGGTTGGAAAAGTGTTTTGTGAACCGTGGCAGCATGCAAGTGGGAGCAGTGGGGATTGTGGTGCTTTGGGATTAGGAGAGGGGTCCAGGTGCAGAGTTTTCCTCTACGCTGCCTCTGGTTTTCTCGGGCTACTACAGGAATCCAAAGTGAAGTGAATCACAACCCAGTTGCCCTGTGACCCACTCCCTTGACCAGACTTCCTTGCACAGTTGTTGCGTGCTCTGCGGCAACATGATCAGGGTCCCGAGGGTAAGGGGATGAGGAAAACAAAAGAAAAGTAAAGAGATGGGGACAGGAGGGACACAGTGGATGATGTCCAAGCAGTGTCAACTTTATTCAGGGTTCTTACAGTATTATATAGCACAAGCAGAACAAAAATAAAGGAATACCTACATGCATGATAAACCCTACTGACACAGGAGGGTCCTAGTTAATAGATAAACATGCTATTCTAGGTACATACACTCAAAAGGACAATAGATATGATTAACAGACCAGTAAGAATAGCACAGACCCATATTTAACTTTACTACCAGGCTAGAACACATTATATCAATTGTATTATGCGGGTGATCACGTAAAAGCGAGCTCCGGAAACCATTGCTCAAGCCCTTTCTCAAGCGTCAACCAACTATTTACCCTTTGGGCTCCTGAGCCTTATGAGTAAATGAGGGACGCAAGTCCGAGCTTGGTTTGGTTTAGTAACTCTAGCTAGTCCATGGCCGTCCACACACAGTCCTTACAAAGATCCTCTTTTCCACCTTGCACACGTTCTCCAGGTGCCCTCCCTCCTCTTCTGACTGCAGGGTGGCAAGTGGGGGGCCCTGGCCCTGGCTGAGCTCTGCAGGGTCAAGGGGTGAGGGAGAGACCCACAGTCCCTGTGGAGGGGGAGTCTCAGACTGTGTTCCATGTGAGGCAAGACAGGCAAATGTGTGTCTTAAACAACAGGATAAAGCAGCCCTTCTCGTTTAATTGTCCAAGTAAGAGATGTTTTCCCCTTTTACGAGTCAAATACACTGACCTGTCTTACCACTGTGGCCTTGTACAGTTATGTAACATCTTAAATGGGTGAATGCCTACCGAGTGCTTAGCACCGTGCCTGGCCTACAGTGAGGACACAATTATCAGGCGTTATTACCTGCCTATAAAAACGATCCACACTTGTAGAAAAATGGAAAAGCTCTATAGAGAAAAGCAGGAAGTAGCAAAGAAACAATCTCCAGCAGTTCTCCTCTAGATAGCCTCATCTGTCTGTCTGATGCTATGGCAACCTCTCCCTGCCCACTCAAACGTGCTGCATGGGACACGGGCTGCCTCCTTCATTCCAATTCCGTGCCGGCCAGGTGGCCACAAACACCCAAATAAGAGGCCTTTCTGGGGCCAGGAGAGCAGGTGGGAACTCTCGTCATTTGAAAGATCTGTGCTCAGGGTCGCAGCCCACCTGGAGCCAGGCTCCCTCCATTACCAGCTCCCTCTCCATCTGCATCCCTGGAGGCGTCCCCGCGCCCTGCCCAGCATGTGAAGCCTGAGCCAAACAACAGGCTTACAGAGTGGAGAACCAGAAGGCAGAGGTGCCACCTCGGGAGGGCCTGCCTCTAATGCCAACACGGGGAAAGTACACTTGGCGACAGAATATGTTCAAAGTAAACGAGCCCAGAGTGAGGCTGTGAGAAGGGGTGGAGGGGGTGGGGATTATTTTGGGGGAGGCTATTTTAGCTCCTCCAGAGCTCCTTTTATACCTCTCCTAGTTCTGGGTCACTGTCCGAGCAGCTGGGAGCCTGGCACATGCTCTATCTTTGTTGCCACCTGAACATTCTTCCTGGAGGATATCTAGGGCAGTGGGCAGCCCTCCTTTGTTGGGGTGACCCAGAACTGATGGGGAGAGGCTGATGCAAGGGTCAGGGAGGACGTGGAAGGTATTCCTACACCCGAAAGACTTTGAGGTCTGTCCAATTGCCAATAGAGTTCTTTATTTTCTGTTGTCTGCATCCCTAGGTCATTAGAGAGACCACTGGGTAGGCAGGTCCTCGCTTTAAGTGCTCATTTGGACACCAACAGGCTGTGTGACTTTGAGCAGGTCCCTTTCCTCAGTGTTTGCTCCTGTAAGAGAAGGCCCTCTACTAGGCAGACCCACGCCTGCCAACTCCAGTCAAGGGCCTCAGGACTGGGGTGAGGGGGGTGGGAGAGGGGAGCGATGACACACTCAGGTTCTTGTGCTCTGGGAGTGGGAAAAGGAGGACATGACCATGTAAACAACTGCAAACAACTGCGTCCCCTGGATTTGACAATTCAGCAGAACTGCTCATTTATGAGGAAATCCTGGGAGCCAGGCCAGAGGCCAAGATCTATGGGCTCCCCCACCACTGTGAAATGGAGCAGAAAGCCGACAGAGAGTAACTGCATCCAGCCAGGTAGGCTGAGCCCAGATCTGCCACCTGGGGACTCTGCACCAGGGCCCAGATCCAGAATGGGGAGAAGGCAAAGGGGCTGAGGAAAGGTCTGCAGCAGAAAAGACTCAAGAAGAGTCATTCACTAGCACCCTCTCCCCTCTGCACTGCTCCTTCTCCATTGGTCAGTATGGAGGCAGCTGCCATCCCTGTCTAGGTTCAGCATCACCTCCCTGCCCCATCTCCCTTGTACCCATACCCGTTGGATTGAGGGTGGGCAGTCACTGCCCACAGCTCAGGAGGAACCTACCAACAGGACCAGCGCAAACACTGCTGTGAGAAGGTGGCTTCCAAGGCTTGGCTTGTGGGAAAGCTACCCAAGTTGTTGTTGCTAAAGAGGAAAATCATTTTGAAAATAATGAGGCAGAAAAACTCCATATTTGGGAAGGAAACTGCTTACCAGGAGCTTGGCCAAAGACAGATGAGGTGGGATTTAGCCTGCCTCTTCCTCAAGAGGCTGAGTGAAGGCCATGATCCCAGCCTCCCTGCAGCCCCTAGCTCTGACCACCTGCTTGCCCAGCCTCCTTCAGAGGGGACCTGCTTTCTCCTGGGTCAGCGAGCATCACTCTCAGGTTCTTGGGCAGTTACATTTTTTACTGTAAGGTAATAATTTTTTTTTCTAAAAGAAATGGAATTTAAAAATTCCTACATGTGGGATCATATTGGTCAAGAAACTAAAGGGGACTGTTCCTAAAAGCTGAAGGGGGCTGTTTCCAACTGCCAAGTCCTGGTGACCAGGAGCTGATTCCTGGGCAGGAAATACCTCGGGGAACCTTGGGGGGGGGGGTGATATGGTGGAAGTGACAGCTATGTGAGGCCAGGGAGGAGGTGGAGTAGGGATGTCAAGAGTGGCAAAGAACCTTATCTCAGAGCCACTGGCTGGGGACCCCGCTACGCAGCAGCTGCTCCCTGAGCCTGCAGGGGGGGCTCCTCAGAGCCTGAGCAATACCAGACCCTCAGAGCTTGGCTGGGACCTTCCCCTCAACTGCAGAGCCACTTTGTGCTCAGAGATTGTTCACACAGGCTGTGGGGCTGAGAAAGAAACCTGAACACCCCCAAAGATGCACACACCACGTAGGCTGGGAGGGTGTCAGAATATGATCCTGCAAAATCCCAAACTCCACAGCCAACTGGGCTTGAATTACAACCAGCCTGCAGAAAGCCAACGTCTTGGGGCCAAGTTTCCACCCAAGACTCATCTCAGATTGGCTCCATGGTGGCCTGGTGATGCTCCCCTTAACTAGGTCATTCTGTGGCTGAGAACTTTCTGGTGTCCCTGCTCTAGGCCTACCAGGGGGAGAGAATGAAGGAATGGGGGGCCGTGAGGTCTTTGGGGGCTGTGCTGAGGAATATCCAAGGCCATTTAAGACCAGAGAGGGCCTTGGAGCCTTGGAATATCTGAGTCCTACAAAGAGTCCCTTTTCTGGAGCAGGTGAGCCTGAGGCAGAGAGCTGGACAACAACAGCAGTGGCCACTGCCTGCTGACAACACAAGTTACTTTACAACTCATTAAGCACTCTGCCAGACAGTGCCCCCCGGCTCGCCACACTGCCCCGCTGTGCTGCGGGCTCCGCTGGCCTTAAATGTCTGGGATGCTGACGTGCCATGAAGTGAGGTGCCTGCCTACAGTCATCTGGGCTGCTTTGACTCTAGGACTTAGCTGCTGGGTTCCTGAGAAGGGATATGCCAGGGCAGTGGGCACATAAGCCAGAACACAAAGAAGAAACAGCTTCTTTATAGTCTGAAAGAAAAATAAACCCTAGAATTATATAGCTCATAAAAACATCTTTCAAAAATAAAGTAGAAAGAAAGATAAAACCTGAGAGAATCTGCAGCTGGCTGAGAAGTGCGCTGTAAAATGTTAAAGGAAGTTCTTCAATCTGAGAGAAAACGATACCAAATGGAAACTCAGATCCCAGCAAAAGAATGAGAGGTGCTAAAAAAGATAAATATGTGAGTAAATGTAAAAGATGCTGGTTTTCTCACTTTTAAATTTCACATTGAGATAAATGCCTGTATAGAGCAAGAAAAAAGTATATTGTAGGTTTTATATCATCTTTAAAAGTAAAATAAAACACAATGGAGAAGATGAGGGCAATAGAAGAGCATCATTATAAGGTTCTTAAGAGCTGAAATAGTAAAGGATTTGAAGGAAGTCTGTGATATGTTAAAGATATGTAATGTAAACCCTAGAGCAACCTACCAAGAAGAGAGGTGTATAGTTATGGGTTAGTAAAGAGGAAAAATGAAATACAAAAATTATACCACAGATGGCAGGCAAGGAGGAAAAAAAAGTGCATGGAAATAGAAGAGACCAAAACAAATAGCAAAATGGTAGATTTAAACCCAACCATATCGATAATTACACTAAATGAAAATAGTCTCGACACTCTAATTAAATGTCAGAGACTTTATCAGACTGTGGAAAAAAGTAAGACTCATGATATGCTATCTACAAAGAATCCTGTAAATATAAAAGCATAGATAAAATAACCAACCATATGCTTTCTACAATAAACACAACTTTAAAGATACCAAGGGAAAAAATAAAAAATAAAAAAATAAAGATACCAAGGGGCTGAATGTAAGACTGGAAAAAAGAAACATCAGGCAAACAGCAATTACAAGATCAGCATCCAAAAGGAGGCTTGAGGACAGAGATAAAGAGGAAACTTTCATAATGACAAAAGACACCAATTCATCAAAACGACCCAAACTCTTGAATGCACAGGCAACTTTTGGCAGAGTTTGAAAAGTACAGGAAACAAAAACAGAAATGAAAGGGAAAAGAGACAAACCTGCAATTATGGTTAGAGATTTCAATACTACTTTCTTAGGGATTGATAGAAATAGATAAAGTGAATAAGGATTTGAATAAGGACATGAATCTTCGAAGTATCCTTTATCAGTCAACTTGACCTAATGGATACTTATAGAACACTCTACAACCCTGCAATGGCAGGATACACATTCTTTTCAACAATACATTAAACATTTACCATATCAGTGCCTATGCTGGGCCACAAATCAGGTCTTAAATTTACATTATAAAATGTGTGTTCTTTGGAAAATACTCAAATACACACACTTCCGTGTCTGTCAGTTTCCAAATAACTGACGGATCAAATAAAAAACCACACAGGAAATTAGAAAATATTCTGAAATGAGTGATGAAGAAAATGTAACATATCAATTTTGTGGGATGCAGCTAAAGCAGTGTTTGGAGGGAAATGCATAGATTTACATAATTATTATACAAAAGAAGAAAAGTTTAAAAGATCTATTTATGATGATCTAAGGTGATAATAGATCTAAAAAAATCTATTTATGACGATCTATTTCTGGATGATCTAAGCTTCCACCTTAAGAAACTAGAAAAAGAAAAGCACCTATACTCAAAATGAGTAGAAGAAATAACATGATAAAGAGCAGAAATCAGTGAAATAGAAAACAGAATAACAATGGAAAGATTTAAAGCTTTGAAAAGATTTTCTTTGAAATGATCAGGAAATTGACATGCTAGAACTATCAAGAAAGAAGGAAAATGCAAATTACCAATAACAGAAATGAAAGAAGTACATCACTACAACTCTTATTGGCACTAAAGAGATATTAAAAGACTATTATGTAAAATATTATGCCAATAAGTATGATACCTTTGATGATATGGAATAGTTCTTGAAAGAAGAGATTACCAGAAATGACACACTAAAAAAGCCTGTTATGAAGAATCTGGATTTAAAATTAAAAACCTTTAAAAAAAAAAAAAAAACCTTTTCCTCAAAGAAAACTCAGGTACAAATGGCTGCACTGATGAAATCCTACCAAATATTTAGGGAAGAAGTAATACAATTAGTATACAAATTTTGTCAAAAAAAAAAAAAAAAAAAAGAAGAGGGAGAAACAATTCTCAATTATCTTATGAGGCACTACTATTTTATGAAATACCAGTATTACACATACCAAAAGCAGACAAAGACATTACAAGAAAACTACAGCTTAAGATCCCTCATGAATATGGAAGCAAAATTCCCTGACAAAATATTAGCCAAAAAAATTCAGCTAAAAGGGATAATACCTTATGAACAAGTAGGGATTATTTCAGGAATGCAAGGTTTAACATTTTAAATTAATACAATTCATATCAACAGTATAAAGAAAAATATATAATTAACACAATAAATACTAAAAAAAAGCATTTGACAAAACTCAATACCCATTTAAGACAAAAACACAGAACACTTGGAAGAAAAAGGAACTTTCCCACCATTACATAAGACATCTATGACAATCTTACGGTTATCTTCATACCTAATGATGAAAAGTTGAACTTTTTCCCCTAAGATCAGGAGCAAGGCAAGTCACTTCTATTCAATATTACACTGGAGGTCCTTGCTAGTGCAAAAAGGAAATGAAAAGAAACCAAAGCATACAAGTTAGAAAGGCAGAGGTCAAAGGCCTTTAGGTACAGACAACACGATCACCTATACAGGAAATCCTGAGGAATCCAAAGAAAAGCCACTAGAACTAACAGGTGAATTTAGCAAGATAGCAGAATACAAGGTTATATACAACAATTGTATTTCTATAATACCAACAAATAGCTGGAAAATAAAAATGTAAAAATACTGTTTATAATAGCAACAAAACCAGTAAATACTGACAGGCAAATTTAACAAAATCTGTGCAAGAAAACACATAGCTTAGAGAAATTAAAGAAAACATAAATAAACAAATACCATGTTCATGAATTAGAAACTTCAATGTCATTAAGATGTCAATTCTCCACAAATTGATCTATAGACTGAATACAATCCCAATCAACATCCCAGCTGACTTTTTTGTAGGAACTGACACGCCAATTCTTTTTTTTTTTTAAGATTTTTAAATTTATTTATGATAGACATAGAGAGAGAGAGAGGCAGAGTCACAGGCAGAGGGGAGGCAGGCTCCATGCCAGGAGCCCGACGCGGAACTCGATCCTGGGACTCCAGGATCGTGCCCTGGGCCAAAGGCAGGCGCTAAACCGCTGAGCCACCCAGGGATCCCTGACATGCCAATTCTAAAATTTATATAGAAATCAAAGAACAAGGAAGAGCCAAAACCATTTGGGAAAAGAACAAAGCTGGAGGACTTAGGCTACCTGATATCATGATTTACTATGCAGCTAGAGTAATCAAGACAGTATAGTATTGGCATAAGGATAAATTTATAATGGAACATAATAGAGTTCAGAAACAGACCTATACGTGTGTAATCAACTGATTTTCAACAAAAGTGTTAAGGTAAGTCAATGAGAGAAATGCTTTATTTTTTAAAGAAAATGGTACTTAACAACTGAACATTCACATGGAGAAGAAAATAACCTTGACAACTACCTCACACCATACAGAAAATGAACTGAAGGTGGATCTTACAACTAAATATAAAAGCTGAAACTACAGAACATCCAGAAGGAAATGGGGCTATTTTGAAGTGGCCAAAAAAATTTCTTAGAATGCAAAAAAAGCACAATCATGAAAGAACTGACAAATAGTTCTAATCAAAATTAAAACCCTGTGCTCTCAGAAAGACAGCATTAAAAATGAAAAGATAAATCAGAGATTAGGAGAACTTGTTCTTAGTACATATTCCTGAAAAAGAACTTGTATTCAGAATACATAAAGAACTGCCAAAACTCAATAATAAGGCAAACAGCCCCCCCCATAGGCAAAAGATTTGAAAAGGTACTTTATGAAAGAATATATATAAATGATTAATAAGTACATGAAAAGATGCTCAACATCATTAATCAATGAAAAATAAATTAAAACTACAGTAAGATACTGCTACATGCTCACTAGAATAGGCAACTTAAAAATAATGGTAGCAAGTGTTGGCAGGATGTAGGGCAACAGAACTCACACACATTGCTAATTGGGATGTAATGTGGTACCAACCATTTGGGAAAACAGGCAATTTCTTATAAAGATAATCGTACACTTACAAGATGACCCACAATTCTTCTTATAAGTATATCTAAGAGAAGTAAAAATTGATGTCCACAAAAATACATGCATTTTAAATGTTCATAGCAGCTTTTTGGCTCATAGAAGCCCCAAACTGGAAGCAACCTGTATGTCCATTAACAGGTGAATGGACAATTGTAGCATATGGAAAATTACCAATAAAAAGGAATAAATTATGTATTCACACAAGAATGAACTTCAAAAACATTGTGCTGAATGAAAGAAGTCACACACACTCCTGTCTGATTCCAGTATATAAAATTCTAGACAAATGAAACTATAGTGCAAAAAGATCAGTGGTTGTCCGGAGCTAGGCATGAAGGGCATTGGCTGCAAAGGGGCATGAGGAAACTTTTTGGGATGATAAAAATGTTCTATATCTTATTTGGAGTGGTGGTTATACAGGTATATATATATACATTGTTAAAACTCACAGAATGGTTAAAGTCAGTACATTTGATTGTACTTAAATTATACATCAATAAAGTTGATTTAAAAAGACAAAAATGGATAACCACCCACGGATCCAGGTGTAGTAATATATTCTACAGATATGTAGATACACATGCAGATGTGACCAAAGACTGATATATAATAAATGTACATTTCAGGGTTGCCTAGCTGGCTCAGTTGGAGGAACATGGACTCTGGATCTCTGGATTGTGAGTTCAAATCCCATGCTGGGTGTAGAGATTACTTAAATAAATAAAACTTAAAAAAAATTACATTTTAGTATTGTTTGCAATAGTAACAAGTCTATAAACATCCTAAATGCCCCTTAGAAGGGACTGGTTACTAAACTATGATACATGCATATAACAGAGTATTACAAAGATGTTCTCTAACATTGCTCTCTAACAATCCATGAGCTTCTGTGTGATATGAAAAAAACTTGAAGACATAGTCAAAGAAAAAGATCAAGGTAGAACAGTATTATAGTATGATTCAATTTACTTTTTTTTAAAGATTTTATTTATTTATTCACGAGAGACACACAGAGAGAAGGCAGAGACATAGGCAGAAGGAGAAGCAGGCTCCATGCAGGAAGCCTGATCCCAGGACTCCAGGATCACACCCTGGGCCAAAGGCAGGCTCCAAACCACTAAGCCACCCAGGATCCCCTCAATTTACTTTTTAAAGGGTATCTACAATGTATATGTTTTTAAAGAGTATTTAAGAAAAACAGTTAAGATCAATAAAACCAAAGTCTGATTCTTTGAAAATATCAATAAAATCTATACACTTCTAGCCAGTTTGAGGAGGAAAAAAAAGGTATAACCAATTACCAATATCAGCAATGAAAGAGGGGACATCACTGCAGATATTAAAGGGTAAGAAGGAAATATTGCGAACAACTATGTGCTCACAGATTCAACAACTTAGATGAAGTAAATCCTTGAGACACAAAAATACTGCAAATTACTCAGTAAAAAAATAAATAAATAATCTAAATAGTTTATTAAGGAAATTGATCTTATAGTTAAATATCTTTAAGGAAACTCAGGTCTAAGAAGGATCTGCTGACAAGTTCTACCAAACACTTAAGGAAAAAACAATATCAATTCTACATGGACATGGACTCTGTCAGAAAATTAAAGAGGAGGGAATATTTCCCATTTCATAAGGTCAGAATTACCTGATACTAGAATTATCTGATACCAGGCAAGGACATTACAAAACAAACAAGGAAAAATCTTATAGACCAATATTCCTCATGAAAAAAGACACAAAAATCCTCAAAAGAAGTATTAAACAGATATAATCCAACGGTATATAAAAAGGATAATACATCTTAATTAATTGAAATTTATTACACAAATGCAAGGTTGGTTTAACATTCAAATATCAATGAAAGATAACCTAATTTAAAAATGGGATTTGAAGGGTACCTGGGTAGCTCAATTGGTTAAGTGTCTGACTCTTGATCTTGGCTCAAGTCTTAATCTCATGGTCATGAGTTCAAGTCCTGAGTTTGGCTCCATGTCCAAAAAGAAGAAAGAAAAGAAAGAAAAGAAAAGAAAAGGAAAAGAAAAGAAAAGAAAAGAAAAGAAAAGAAAAGAAAAGGAAAGGAAAGAAAAAAAGGAAAGAAAGGAAGAAAGGAGAGAAAGAAAGAAGAAAAAGAAAAAATGGAATTTGAAAATAAGTAATTAAATAGTAAAATAAAATTAAAAAATAGGATTTGAACAGACATTTCTCCAAAGAAGATATAGAGATAGCCAATAAGCACATGAAAAAGTGCTCAGTATCATTAGTCACCAAAAGAAAAAAATATTAAGTGTTGGTAAGGACGCAGAAAAACTGGAACCTCCCGCCTAATGGAAATATAAAATAGCACAGCTGCTGTAAAAAACAGTTTGACAGGGGCACCTGATGGCTCAGTTGGTAAAATGTCTGCCTTTGGCTCAGGTATGATCCCAGAATCCTGGGATTGAGCCTCCGAGTCAGGCTCCCTGCTCAGTGGGGAGCTTACCGCTCATTCTCTCTCTCTCTCTCTTTCTGCCATTCCCCCTACTTGTGTTCTCTGGCTCTATCTCTCTGTCAACATAAATAAATAAAATCTTTTTAAAAAAATTTGGCAGTTATTATATAACCTAGCAATCCTATCCTAAGTATACATCCGAGAAAAATGAAAACATATGTCTACACAAAAACTTGTGTGTGAATGTTTATTACATAGTAGCATTACTCATAGTGGCCACAAAATGAGAACAACCTAAATGTCCATCAACAGATGAGGACTACAGAGGAAGGAACCTGGGTAATGCTGGCACTAAGGTTTAGCTCCCATGATCCTATGGATCAGATTGCTTCTCTCATTTCCTGGGCTTCACTCCCATCCTGAACCTGCAAAGAACCACATTACAAGCTCAGTTTCTGTTTGAGTGCAATGTGAGTGAGCAGCTGGCACACAGTTTGTCCACAAGCTGTACCTATAAACCAGCACACAACTGGAATGCATGGCCTGCCTCCTTCTCACAGGGGTGTGGCAGGGAGTCCCCTGCAAGAGAGGTTTTGGTGGTTTCCCTTGCTTCTGCATCACTGCAGGAATTCAAAGAGCCACATCTCTGCCCCCTATCCCCCCAGCATGTAACAGATAAGGAAGCCAAGGTCCACTGGGGCTCAGGATAAGCTATCTACTTTGGGATTGGAGTGAGAACTTTGTCCCCTGATCCCCAGCACACCATATCACTCAAAAAGACTGACAGCTGACAGCTAGGAGACACAGAAATTCAATTTCACATCTTGAATCTGCTGAATTGGTTCCTTAATCACATTACTCACTCAATGTGTTGACTGTATGTGCCGGCTACCCTGTGGGGTGCCAGGGACACAAGCAGCAGTCTCTAAGGATCATTAAGTCCCCAAGCCTCATTCTCCAGTCAACATCAACCCAGAACTCCAGTCATTACCACTTCTTGGGGTTTCTGGTGTCTCTCCTGTCCCAACTGCCCACTCTGTCCTAACCACAGGTTACTTGTCCTGCTGTGTCTTACCTGCTTTCCAGGCAGCTCTTCTCTTGACTACACCTGCATCTTTGCCTAGAAAATTACCCCAAAATATCAAACTGGTGGTAAATATCTTTGGAAAGCTTTCCCTGAAATATCCCAAGTAGGGAAAGAGGAGAGGATTAAAACCTCAAACGAACCAGATCTTATTATATTTAAAATTTACTTACCTTCCCTTTGCCTGGCAAAGAAAGTGAAAAGGGTAAAGTCTTAAACTTTCAGCTGGTAGAACAAGTACCATTTGAATATGATTGTTGTTCAGGTATGCAGATTTTAGAGACTAAGAGCATGCACTGTAATCCTAATTGCCCAAGTTCAAACAAGCCTGGCTCTGCTAGTCACTAGCAGTATGGCCTGGGATGTAACCTCTCTAGACTCAGTTTTCCCATATGTAAAATAGAAATAAATATAACATCACCCTGATAAGCTGCCAGACTTGATCTACAAGACATCAAAATGTATAATAAAGTACTTAAGGCAGTGTGATAATGGTAAAAGGGAAAAATTGCACTATGAAATGAGAGTCCCAAATAGATCCAAGCATATGTGGTTCTTTTTTTTTTTTTAAGATTTTATTTTATTTATTACTCATGAGAGACACAAGGGGAGAGAGAGAGAGAGACAGGCAGAGGGAGAAGCAGGCCCCATGCAGGGAGCCTGATGAGGGACTCGATCCTGGGTCTCCAGGATCAGGCCCTGGGCTGAAGGCAGGCGCTAAACCGCTGAGCCACCCGGGCTGCCCCTATGTGGAACTTTCATAGCTGCCACAGGTAGTAGAGCAGATCAGTGGGAGAAAAAAAGGACTGCTCAATAAACAGTACTGGGCCAAATAATTGATCATATGGAGAAAAATGAAATTAACTACAGATTTCGAATCCTATCCAGAAACCAATTCTAGATGTGTTAAGGACTTCACTGTGAAACTTTAAAACTTTTAAGAAGAAAATATAGAAAAATAGGGGATCCCTGGGTGGCGCAGCGGTTTGGCGCCTGCCTTTGGTCCAGGGCACGATCCTGGAGACCCGGGATCGAATCCCACATCGGGCTCCCGGTGCGTGGAGCCTGCTTCTCCCTCTGCCTGTGTCTCTGCCTCTCTCTCTCTCTCTCTCTCTCTCTCTCTGTGACTATCATAAATAAATAAATTAATTAAAAAACAAAAAAAAAATATGTTATCTCTAGACAGAAACCTAAAACTGAATTTATCATAAGACTGGTAAATTCAACTACATTAAAATTAAGAGTGTCTATTGACAGTGTAGTAATGGCATTAGGATATTATGGATCAATGGGACAAAATCGCGAATCTAGAAACAAACCTTTACATTTATGGCCAGTTGATTTTCAGTAAGGATGCTAAGACAATTAAATAGAGAAAAGAATAGTGTTTTCAATAAATGATGCTGGAAAACATCCAAAAGAACAAAGACGGAGCCCTACCTCACATCATATACAAAGACTAATTCAAAATGGATCATATACCTAAATGTTAAGAGCTAAAAGTATAAAATTCTTAGAAGTAAACATCCAAACTTCATCCTCATGTATTTGGATTAGGCAGTGGATTCCTAGATATGACACCAAAACACAAGTGACAAAAGAAAAAACAGATAAATCAGACACCAACAAAATTAAAAACTTTTGTGCTACAAATGATACCATCAAAAGAGTGAGAAGACAATCCTCAGAATGGGGAGAAACATTTGCAAATGATGTATCTGATAAAAGACATCCAGAAAATACAAAGAACTCATACAATAAAAAGCAAATAACTCAAATAAAACATAGATAAAGGATTAAAATAAACATTTCTCCAAAGAAGATATATAAATAGCCCATAAGTACAAGAAAAATGCCCAACATTCTTAGTCATTAGGAAAATGAAAATCAAAATAATGAGATATCACTTCATACCCACTAAAATGGCAATAATAAAAAAAATGGCAATAATAATAATGATAATCAGAAAGGAACAAGTGTTGGTAAAGATATGGAGAAATTGCAACCCTAATACACTGCTGACCTTGGTAACGTAATATGGTGCAGTTGCTGTAAAAAAGAGTTTGGCAGTGCCTTTAAAAGTTAAACGTCACAACCCAGCAGTATGACCATATGACCCAGCAATCCCACTCATAGGCATCTACCCAAGAGAAATGAAAACACACATCCACACAGAAACTTATACACTGACATTCACAGCAGTGTTATTCATAATATCCAAAAAGGAGAAATAGTACAAGTGCCTATCA
Source organism: Vulpes vulpes (assembly GCF_048418805.1). Lineage (NCBI taxonomy): Eukaryota > Metazoa > Chordata > Mammalia > Carnivora > Canidae > Vulpes > Vulpes vulpes. Next base: position 24,991,916 of record NC_132789.1, on the reverse strand, counting down.
TCTGTACTTTGATGAACAGATAAAATGTGATAGAACCACATAATGAAATATTACATGGCGATAAAAAAAGGAACAAAGTACTGATGCATGCAATATGGATAAACCTTAAAAACATTATGTTAAGGAGGGTGGGGGCATGGGGTGACTCGGTGACGGGCACTAAAGAAGGGCACTTGATGGGGAGAGCACTGGGTGTTATATGTTGGCAAATTGAATTTAAATTAAAAAAACAACAACACATATGCTAAGTGAAAGAAGTCAGACACAAAAATATATGACATCTATATGAAATATCCAGAATAGGTAAATCTATAAAGACAAAAAGTAGATCAGTGGTTACTTAGGTTTGGTAGAGGGAGAAAGGATTGAGAATGACTGCTATGGTTTCCTTTAGGAGGGACAAAAATATTCTTTAATTAGATTGTGATGATGATTGTGCACCCTGTGACTATATTAAAAAAATTGAATTACACACTTTATATGAGTGACTTACTTGTATGGTATATGAATATTTCAATAAAGCTATTTTAAAATGTATTCATCAGGGGATCCCTGGGTGGCTCAGCGGTTTAGTGCCTGTCTTCCGCCCAGGGTGTGATCCTGGAGACCCAGGATCGAGCCCCACATCCGGCTCCCTGCATGGAGCCTGCTTCTCCCTCTGTCTGTGTCTCTGCTTCTCTCTTTCTCTCTGTGCCTCTCATGAATAAATAAAATCTTTAAAAAAAATTAAAATGTATTCATCAGAAGACATCATAAGCAAGATGATATAAAAATACAAACTAAAAGCTTATCACTGGGGCACCTGGGTGGCTCAGTGGCTGAGCATCTGCCTTTGGCTCTGGTCGTGATCCCAGGGTCCTGGGATTGAGTCCTGCGTCAGGCTTCCCACAGGGAGCCTGCTTCTCCCTCTACCTATGTCTCTGCTTCACCGTGTCTCTCATGAATAAACAAATAAATAAAATCTTTAAAATAAAATAAAGTAAAAGCTTATCACTGACAGTTGGTATCCAGAACATATAAAGAGCTCCTACAAATACATAAGAAAAGGACAAATCACTAACAGAAAAGTGCATTTCACATAAGAAGAAACATATACTTACCAATAAAACACACTATTTTGATACCAAGGAAATGCCAAATAAGATTACACAGAAATACCATTTTAGGGCCATCAGATTTGCAAGAATACACGTCAATACCAAGTGTCAAAGAGGATGATAATCAAAGGGAACTCACCCACACTTATCTAATGGGAAGTTAAGTCAGTACAACCACTTTGAAAAACAATCTGGTGGTATTTTTCAAAACTCATCATTCATATATCCCATGACTGGAAATGGCCTGCCCAGGTATCCCCCAGCAAACTTTTATACATATGTTCTGGAGATGTGTAGAATAATGGTAGCAGCAAAGTTCATTACTGTTAAGTATCAGAAATAAATCTCATGTCTATCAATAGAGGAAGGGTCCATGGTATTGTGATAGAGTCACACAAAAGATTATTAGAAGCCATGGAAATGAATGAACAACAGCCATATCCACCAATGTAGATAAATCTTAGAAACATAATGTTGAAAGAGAAAAAGTCCTCAAGGATGCATTAAATAATCTGATTAAAATTATTTGTGGTTCTCTCTGTGCAGAATTAAAGGTACTTTTTATTTCCTTCAAAGTGCTTTTTCCTTCCTAAATTTTCTACACTGAGCATGAATTATCTTTGTAATCTAGAAAAAAATGTCAAAAATTATTTTAACAGCCAAATGGCAATAATTTGGGACTGCATCCTGTGGTCTCTAGAAGTGGATGGCTGGCTTTGTGGATTCCCAACTGTGCCCAACTGTGTGTCTCCAGGCCTCAGTTCCCCTGTCTGTACCATGGGGATTGGGCAAATCACTTGCAAGATCTCTCCAACTGTGATAGTCATGGATTCTGTGGCTACACGATTTTCCTTTGTGTGGGTAACTGAATGCTTCTGAAATTCACATAGACACCTTCCTGATTCAACCTTTTAAATATGGGGATGCCTCGGTGGTTCAGCGGTTGAGCATCTGCCTTTGGCCCAGGTCATGATCCTGGAGACCCCGGATCGAGTCCCAGGTCGGGCTCCCTGCATGGAGCCTGCTTCTCCCTCTGCCTGTGTCTCTGCCTCTCTCTCTCTCTCTCTCTCTCTCTCTGTGTGTGTCTTTCATGAGTGAATAAATAAAGTCTTTAAAAAAAAAAACTTTCAAATACGTAAAAACAAACAATACAAAACAAAAGCCCACACGTGTAAGGCCACATTTCTCATGAGAGTAAGAGCTTAATCAAACCAAGGGCCATTTAAAAAGCTCTAAATTCTATGTAATGCACAGGGAGAAGGCAGGAGACGCATCCCAGGAATTTCCCCCCCAAGTCCCCTGCAGAATGCCACTACTCAGAACACACAACAGGGTACATATACCCTCCTTCCGTGGAAATCCATTTGTTCCATTCAGAATGCCACCATTTTTCATGCCCATCCTCCCTGCCCCGCAAAGTTAACACTCCCTCCCCTATCCCTACTTCTGGAACCTATACTGTTTGGTGGGGAAAGGTGGGGAAAGGTGGGGAAGGTGACCAGGGAGACAGCCTGACATTTCCAATTACCAGCAAGTGCAACTAGCTACTGATTCTCAGCAGTTATCTGCTGCCACTTGGATGAGCAGCTTCTCATTACATAAAGTGTTAACAGTTCATCCTGGCCCTAGGCTGACATGGAAAGGCTCAGGAGGGAGAAAGTAAGACAGAAGGGGGAGAGGCAAAGGTGAAAGCGCACACAGGAAGAACAGCACCAAATATTCAGAGCAGTGAGATGCTGCTTGTTTTGCTTGGCGAAAGTTAAGACAAAGATGACCAGAAGGGACAGCTCTACACCAGAAAGAGCCTCTAAGGGTCAGCATGAGGTGTATGAGGGCACAGAAAGGGCCACTGAGGTAAAGATGACTAAGTCTTGGGTGGAGCAGACCTGGCAGGATGCATGGCCATTGTCAGTCAAGAGCAGCAGGAGGTGGGGTCCCATGTCAGAAGTCCATCTATATCTGGAACCTCTACATCTGGAGAGGGTCCTGGGGAAGCTGGACTGTGGGTACAGCAGTCAGGCAAGCCACTTCCAAACTCGGTCCACTTCTAATTAGAGGAGTCCAGAGGGTGGGGGCAGGGAGGCTGTCACAGGCATGTGACCTGTACCATCTCTCAGGACCCAAAGTCAGAAGGGCCCCATGCTTGGGGGCATGCTTGGTTCAACGTACAGCTGTCTCCCTCTTGAAACTCTTAATAATTTTTAAACAAGAACGCCACAAGTTTGTGCAGCAGATCTGGCCAGGGAACGGACAAATCCAAGGACCATTTCTCAGAACCCCACCCATGAAGCAAAGCAGGGCAGTGCTGGGGTCCGGGGAAGTCCTGTCAGGATTGGGTTCCGGCCAGGTGCAACAGAAAACAACAACATTCATAATGCTCCCCTTTGGGTTTCCGCACAAGGGCAGGAAAAGGTGTAGCTGATGAGCCACAGAAGGGTAAACCACAAATAATAACCAAACTTAGCAGAGGAGGGAGATGGGAGGGCATGAATTCATCCTTTCTGGTTAGTCAAATGCAAGCTAAAACACTAACAAGGCACAATTTTATGCTTGGTTAAAAAATGCTCTCTCAGAATGATGGAAGGCTAGTGCAGGGCAGGGCAGGTGGAGAGAAGCAGAACACTTCGGCTGAGGGCCATGGAGGGCCAGAGGGAAGCAGTCACATTGCCCCTGGGCTCAGCAATCACACTCCTGGGAATTTTTCCTGGGAAGAGACACCCAAGAAAAATTTTACATGCCAAAGATGCTCAGGCGGCAGTTTGGCTGTGGTGACAATCTGGGAAAAACCGAAATGCCTAACAGAAGGAAAAGATGTTCCACAGCCACTCAACATATTAAGCCTGTGGCAATGTGGGAAAGTGCTTATGATGTACAGCCACGTGAGAATGATGATTTTTTTTTTTTTTTGGTCTCTCAATGATGTAAAACGGATGTTCAGATAAAGGAAAAAAAACTAAAAATAGAGACCTAAAAACAGCGGCGTGAAGGGTAATGGAGTTATGGAAACACCAGGATCTTGAACATCTGGAATTGTTGCTTTCATGGTAAACAACCCTCAAAAATCATGAATGTGCAGGGTGCAGAAGAAGCCCAGATGAAGCTCAGTTTGGCCAAGAACAAAGCGTGTATGTGTGTGTGTGTGTGTGTGTGTGTGTATGTATGTGTGTACGTGTGTGTGTGTGTGTGTGTGTGTGTTTTGGGGGAGGTGAGGAGTGGGTTTTAGGGGGTGGGATTTCATCAGGCAAATGGTCAATGAACCAAGAGTCACGCTCTTGGGGCCCTGCTCCAGATGGACTGCCCTGCTTCTGATATAAAAATATCCCCAGCTGGGCAGCCTGGGTAGCTTAGTGGTTTAGTGCCACCTTCAGCCCAGGGCACGATCCTGGAGACTGGGGGGGGATCGAGTCCCATGTCGGGCTCCCTGCATGGAGCCTGCTTCTCCCTCAGCCTGTGTTTCTGCCTCTCTCTCTCTCTCTCTGTCTCTCATGAATAAATAAAATCTTTAAAAAAATATATCCCCAGCAGAAGGTGGGACCCAGGGAGCTTTGCTGGCTGTCAGTTCTAGCCTCTTAGGGAAAACATGTGCCCACTAACCAACTCCCACCCATGGCCTCGAGGACACTGGGCAGACCAGGGAGCTGCCCACGTGGGGATCCTTCTTCCCTGAGCCTGTGGCCTCCTTTGACCTCACCACACCAGCCAGCCTGAGCAGCTACGACTTCTGAAGATGCACGTCAGGTGTCATTATTCAACACATACGTCAGAGGAAAGCAGGACACGAAAGGAAATTTTAGCGTTGGCAGCCTGAAGCCCATAACTTCATCTTTATTCATACTGTTCATCTATTCAATCAGCTGCTGCTGACTGGCACTTTACTGGAAAACCAGGCGGCAGAGGAACCACCCGTGTCTGCAGAGGGCAGTGCTGCCTGTTATAGGACACCTCCTGCTGAGGTCAGAGGAGGATGTACTTAGAGCAAACCCCTCTGGATCCGGATCTGAGCAAACCGCTCAGGCTGCCCCTGTCTCCACAGTGGCTTAGACTCTCCTCTCTCTATTTTGCTGGCTTGCTGAAGCCTCCCCCACATAGTTTAAATGGCCCCTCCGGGTCCTTCTCCCATGTTGGCCTATGGCAGGACCCTGCAGTCGCCTCTCTTGGCATGGCACCTGGGCAGCCCTCTCTCTCTCTTCACCTAGAGGCAACAGAGGTCATTGTGTAGTCCTCAGGCCAGCCAAACATTGCTCCTGGTAAGTGTTTCTATCAATAGGGCTGTTGCGTATGGTTAAGCAGGTTGCTCACTGCACAACCATAGGGGGCACCTTTTATAATGGACACTGTAGATTTGCTTTTATTATAATAGCAAGTGAAAGAAAAGAGCATTGCTCTAACAAACTTAGTATATTACAACAGTTTCAGGATGAGTAGAGGTCAAAGATTGTTTTCAAAAGATGGGTACCAAGTGGGCTCATTGCAGCCCTAAACACCAACCTGTGAAAAACCAATGAACCAGCTAGAGAGCACACTACCTTGTCCATACTCCTTGGGGCCACCAGTGCCACCAGAATCCCAGATGGGCAGCCCCAGGGCCCATTACAGCCTTGTTACCTCCATACTGCCAATACCCTCCTCGCTGGCATGCTGCTGTTCAAGGGTAGAGTCACGAATGCCTGGGGCAGCTTCTATTCTCTACTGTCCTCCAAGTAGAGGTCAGTTCTGCTCAAGACTCTTTCCTCTCTCAGTCCCCAAATCCAGCATAGCGGTCCACTTGCCACCCAAGGACTCAGCTGGCACAGACAGGAAGTCCACTGGCAGACATGGGCTTCTGCACAGCAGGTCCACAGCACTGGGGGACACCTGCTCTGCCCACCTTTCTCCATCCTCCTCCTTGACTCTTGCCTTTAGCTCTCCACTTTCCCTATCTGACCGGCCTGCCCCCATGCACAATGACACCCACATGCTCCCCTGTGTGCAGCCCTCCTCACTGTCCTCAACCTGTTGCCCTCTCTACCTGGGGCACCCCTGCACAGAACCCATCTAACTCACTCCTCAGCTAGCTGCCCACAGCAGGCCCTCCATGCTGGGCTCCCTGCCTACACCTACCGCTCACCTCACTGTCCCCTGGCAGCTTCTTTCCTCAGAGTTCATGGACTCCTGAGAGCCACAGCTCTTCTCTACTGGGCATTACCTCCTGTGTTCTGAGTCTGGCCAGCCAGGGCCTTGCCCATTGTCCATTCCTTCTTGGGGAGAGGAACTGGCATGGTAGATCAGAAGTATGCATGCCAGGCTCCAGCATGCCTATCCCTTCTGGGCTGAATTCCTGCCACCTGGATGTGGACACAGTGTACCCCACACAGCTACTGGGACAGTTCTTAGCACAGAGTGAATGACTAGCCAGATTTTCTGCTCAACAGAAAAGACAAATTCTTCTCTTTTACCATTTATTGCTATTCACTCTGACTCAAAAGCATTGAAACATTTGAAATGTCTGCCCTGCATTTAGCCTCTTTCGATAAGGAATCCCCCATCCTCGCCAGCCAAATTGCCACGCTTTATACTTCCCAAGCTCTGGCCCAAAAATTCAGCCACCAGCCTTACCCACTGTGGCTTCTATTCAGGCCAGGCTTGTTCAGAGTCTAGCAGACTCTCAGTCTATACCATTCCCTGCTGGCCCTCCTCTGCCCCTTGACCCTCCATTCCACTGCCAGTGCTGGCAGAGCATGAAGGCTCTGGGTCCCACTTAAGCCTATGATTTGAAAGTCCTTTAGTCTTGGCATCTCCATCTATAGAATGATATAGATGATACAGTACAGGGGCGCCTGGGGGGCCCATTTGGGTAAGTGTCTACATTCAGCTCAGGTCATGATCTTGAGGTCCTAGGATCAGGCCTATGTGGAGCTCCCTGCTCAGCGGGGGAGTCTGCTTCTCTCATTCCCTCTCCTTTTTCCCCTCCCCACTGTTCCTACTCTTTCAAATAAATAAAATCTTTAAAAAAAAAAAAAAAGAATGATACAGTACAATGATAGAATAATCATCTTATTTGCTACTACCAATAAAGCCCCTAATGTATACCCAGGGCTTCAAATTCCCCCTCATTTCAAGCCCACAAAAATAACAGTAATAATGATGAGCAGCTACCATGTGCCAGGAAGGGGAGGGGAGGAGTGCTCTCATACACATTGCTCACCACCCCCAGCCTACAGGTATGTAGAGGCTCCCACAAGGTAACATGTCTGTGAGAGAATGTCCTCTTCCGTGTATTGCACCAAGTAATGGTGACGTCTCATGAGGCCAGATGTCCTTCCAGGGAAGACATAATTGGGTTAGTGTTACCCTAAAGCCTCCTTCCTACAATCCATACACCACCTGCAGAGCCAGCAGAGCTCACCTCCTCGCCTGCCTACCTGTCTTTTTTGATCCAACCCACAAAAAAAGTGAGGCCTTCTTCCACCTCTTGCCAGTCATGGGCCTCACTCAAACCTAAGTGAACACCTGCCTATCCCCATCCTCCAACACCCATCTGGTTGTTACCTCCTCCAGGAAGTCCTTTATGATCTCTCACATTCACCTAAGAACCCCCCTTCCTCACACCTCTGAGCTTCCTCTGCTGTTCCAGGGGAGCCACTTGCCATATACAGTAACACTAGAAGGGGCAGAGCAGGACAGATTCCACCCATTGCTCCAATCTTGAGTCAAGAGAGTTATGGTGAACCAGGAAAACCCCTCAGAGGGTTCTCAGGAGATTGAGAACCCGGCTGGAAGGGAAAACCCCAGCCAAGATTGCTCCTGGCCACTGAGCCTCAGATGGCCCTTCCCTCCACTCACTTTCAGCTGGTAGGCTCATTATGGAACAGCAATTTGCAAAATGCCAGTTCCTGGGGGTGCCGGGGGCACACCACAGACACAGATGAAACCCAGGCTTCACGTTTGGGTGCTTAAAGCCTCAGAAGAGGGCAAGACTTGCACTCAATCCAGGTCTACTGCAGAAGGGAGGCCCAGGAGAGGCCTGAGGGGAGAGGTCACCTCCAGCCTTGAGGAGTTTGGGGCAGCTTCAGGAGGATCTAGGATGGGCACTGGGCCTCAAAGGATGAATCTGATTAACATGTGAGGGATGAGCAAAGATGTTCAGCCAAGTGGGCAGAACAGAGTGGGAGGCTGGACCGGGTGGGCAGTAGGCCAGGCCCAATGAGGTCACAGATACTAATCTTGGGGCACCACACTGGGGGGCCATTCTGTATATACATATGGAGGGATTAGGACAGAGAGCTAGTCCCTCACTTCATGCCCCAGTCCTTCTTCCCAAGGATCCCAGCAGACACCTGGGAACACAATGCAGGGGAACACAAGATGGGACATGTTAGCAAGTCCCAAAAGGAACATGAAAGAACCACCTGCCCTGTGACTTTTTGAAGGACACCATACCCAACAGCACTTCTCAGCTAATGTTCTATGAGGCTCCTTCTCTGAGAATGGTATCTGTCCTAGGCCTCAAAGATGCAAAAACAAACAAGCAACCCTCATCAAAACAATAGGCCTGGCACTCATCACAGCCACACAGACTAGCTCATGGGTATGCAGGGGCTCTCCGAGGCCACAAATGGGTAATTGTGACATCAGTAGTGCCACGAGCAGTCCAAGCTCACCTGGCTCTGACTCCTGGTGAGTCTACCTTGCCAGGGCAAGGGGTCCCTATTTTGTGCTTTTAGAACTTTACATTCCAAAAAAATGCAGAAATCCTAAACACAACTGTGTGTGCGCGCACACACACACATAAATGAATGAGCTGCCAACAGCTGAATTCGGAGCTCATGAGAGACCCTGAGTGGGCATTTCCCCATCTGTGGTTCCCGGCTCTGTTTGAAGGACAGAGACACACAGATTGATGGATGGATTAGTAGGTATAGATATATATTATCTCATTTTGACCTCCCAACAACCTTGCCAGGTAAGTAGGTTTAATGCCATGTTTTAGACAAGAAAATTGCAAATCAAAAAGGCTACGAAGCTAGCTGAAGGCCAGGCAAGCACTGGAGGTGTGTGGTTTGAATAGGGCATTACTGGCTGAAGAGCAGCCTCCTGTCAATGGGCTCCCCAGGGCTCCCCTTCCCTAGGGCGGGACCTGAGAGCAAGACGGGCATCAGCCCTTTCCAACCCACTCCTCTCCCTGTCATTTACAGAGGTGGCAGCTACTGAGGCCCACAAGGGGATAGGGACTTGTCCATGGTGACACAGCCCAGCAATAGAGTCAGGATAGGTGCTCAGGTCTCCTGACACCCTGGATCCACTGTGGGAACCCTACCATCCCCCACAGAGTTAATAGTCCATGTGATGAGCCTCCACAAGCTCAGATGCTATCCTGCCACCTAAAATGATCACTGCCTGGACATCGGCCCCTAATCCCCTGGGCAGGCTGTGAGCCCAGCTAGTTCTTCAACCTGCACCATTTCACTAGGACCATTTTCTAAGGGGAAATGTGTCTAGAGTAGCCTCTCACTGCAATACCTTTCAATGTGTCTGAAACAAAGAGGCCAGTCTCACCTCATTTGCAAGCTGGGGATGAGGGCCCCATGCCCCTCCCAGAACAGACCACTGACCAGACCTCCTGAAGTCCCCATCTCTGCTTTCCTTCTTTTTAGCTGGCCAGGTTTGCAAGCAGTATCCCGCCCACAGACATGTTCTGTTTGTCAGTGCAGGGTGTTGACTCACACAGGGCAGCAGTGGGACACACTCTGAAGTCTGCCCCTAGGGCATCTTGACACAGAAGCCTAATCCTAGCTGCTCTTTAGCCCTGTGCTGGCTCCTGGGCCTCCTCCCACAGCCCAACAAGCTCTGCTCCAGGCCCTGAGCTTAGCAGGGTACCCGCACACACACAACCTCCTCCCCTTCTTTTCCCCAGACCCACTGTGGAGAGTGGGAGTCACAGGAGGCGTAAGAAGGAAGGCCTAGTCTGGAGGGATCTAGCAGTCAGAGGTTACTCTGCCAACAGTCCTGAGGTACAAGTGTTTGACCTTCCAGACCAAAAATGAGCATCCTCAGGAAGCCTGGGTGGCTCAGTTGGTTAAGACTCTTGGTTTCAGCTCAGGTCATGATTCCACCATTGTGCAATCAACCCTGGGCTCTGCGCTTAGCGGGGAGTCTTCTTCAGATTCTTTCTCCTTTTCCCTCTGCCTCTCCCCACTTTTGTGCATGCTCTCTCTCTCAAATAAAATCTTTCAAAAAAAAAAAAAAAAAAAAAAAACATCTCATCTGTGAGCATCTCTCACAACAAAGCAGAAAGCAAATGGACACCAGGCCCAATGCTCCCTACCAGCAGCAAATGTTCTAGAGAATGGCAACCAAGAAAATCACCAGGCAGGCGAACAGAAGAAAAACTATTTAAAAGGACACTCTGTGTAAAATAAAAATTGGAAATTAAAACTAATCTTAAATCAGAAGACATACTTTATACAAAATTCACTTGTCAGTTTATGTAAAGGATTCTCAAGATGAAGTCACAGCACCAGCTCAATAAATCTCAAATGTTTGTAATTACAAACACGCTTAGACTTCAGATGGTGTTTTCAGAATTTGCATGATTAAACCTGACTCCAAGATTGAGGCTTGGAGTCTATAACTTCGAAGATGTCTGCCCTACATCAGGGAGGGCCTCACGAAGCCATTAGTGTAACCAGTCAGCAAAATTAATTACAAGGCTTATTATAGATCAGAGGGAGTTAATTTCTAAAAGGAATTCTTTCAAATGAAATCAGTGTTAAGTGAATTTAACGAGTCTACCTTTCTAGATCTACAGAGTTGAAGAATTCCATATTTTCCCTAGAGTTTTAAACTATAACAGAAACAATAAGGTAAACAGCAAGTTTCACTCCTGTAAAATCTCCAATAATGCAAATTTCAAGCATTAGGAATTGCAGGCAGAGGCTTAACCAGCTTGCAAGGCTTCAACCTTAACAGCTGCTGGCCGAGGTCTCTCAGAGGATCAAGCCCTGGTGTCATTCAAGAGCACCGCCCTGGGAGGGCATCCTCAAGGCTGGTCCTTGCTTACACCCAGGCGGCCACTTACACGGACTCTCCTGATCTGTCGCAGCTTGCTCAAAGGGTAAAGAGAAGTTGGTGGGGTCAGGCACTGAGCACAGCTGCCACCACGGGCCCCAGGAGGAGGCCCTTGTGGACAAAGCAGTTATTCTGGCAGGACTCCAGGGGCACGAGGGCCCCAAGCAGATTCTGGGAAAGGAAGGTGGGTTTAAACAGGTACCTGCTGCTCCCTCTTCCACCCCTCCACCCCCCGCCCCTTATTTCCAGAAAGCTCTGGATTATATGGTCTTTCGTTTTCGCAGAGCTTAATCAGACGCATGTGTCTCTCGCCCTCTCTCCAAGATGCCCCGCACTTGACGCGAGTCCGGAGAGCACAGGCTGGCGGGGCCGGGACAGGGGTTTCCCCTAGGCTCCCCGGCCGCCCCGCGCTAGGGAGTGACATCAGAGGCTCGCGTGGAATGGTCATGCAGTAAGCCCGGCTCCGGTGGGCGTGCGCAGGAGCCTGGCCTCTGGGCGGGAGCCGGGCAGCACTAACCCTTCTTAAATTTATTCAGGCAGCCGGAGCTGCAGAAGGAGCGCACGGAGGCCGACTCCCAGCAGCCGCGTCCCTTCATCCCCGCGGCGGGACGGCCTCGGAGCCGCCGCGCGCTACATGGCGCCGGGCGCAGGGGCTCCCGCGGTCGCGTGCGCAGCTCGGCGGGCCTCCCGGCGGAGGCGGCGCGGGCTGGCGGTGCGGGCGGCGCGTTACCACAATGCACCACTGCTGCCCGCCCGCCCGGTGCTGGGGCCTTAACCCCGTCGGCGCCGCGGAAGCCCAGCGGAGCGCGAGCTGCGGCCGCCCCCCCCCCGCCTTCTCCCAGGAGCGCTCCCCTCGCCCGCACGCCGCTTGCTCGCCCCTGCGACCCCCCCTGGGGCACCAAGGTCGGACGGATGTCGGGTGTGCTCCTCAGCCAAACGTCACATTTTAATGAGAAAATGCGAGCGAAAGTGTCACCTCCTGCAGTAGCAGGATTGGCGTCGTTTTATTTCAAAGGTAAAGAAAGATGCCCTTGAGAGCTACGGGCCATGTGGGAAATGGGGATGGCCCAGGGCCTGGCGGTGATTCCAGGAAATCGGGGTCACCTCTGAGACCTGGTCACCCTCTGATTCCCTTGTGGCACCTGGTGTGCCTGGTGCACCTGTGTCTGCCCACCTGCAGACACCTGTCCACCCTTCCGGAGGAAGGCAACAGGCCGGGCCTCGGGGAGTTCAGCTATCGCTGCTGCCACAGGGCTGCAGGCACCTGGGGATAAATGTCTGTCTCTGCTCAGACCTCCTGAACACAGTTCACCTGTCCAGCTGCCTGCAGGAGTGCTCCATGGAATGTGCATAATGGGCATCACAAACCCAGATGTCCAAATCAAAGAGCCCAATGGCCTCCTAGACCTGTATCCTTGCCCTTCCGCCAGTCCTTACCCCCTCAGCTGGGGTGGTGCCAATCAATATTCCAGTTGCTCAGGACAGAAACCCAGAAGTCATCCCTGACTCCTATGTCTCTTAGACCCACCTCCTATTGGTCAGCACACCCCAACAAGTTCTACTCTTAGAATACAGCCAGGATCCCCTCCCTTCTCACCACCCCCACTGGTGCCATCCTGGCCAGACACACCATCATTTTCCTTGTGGACTCTTCTAGAGAGAGCCTCCCAGCAGGTCTCCCACTTTCACCCTGGCCCCCACAGCCTACACTCAATGTAACAGCCTAGAGATCCTGTTCCAGGTATCTCAGACTCTCACACTTCCACTCAGTGAAGTGGTCTCAGTGACCTCTAAGTCCCCACAAGCATACCCATCTTCTTACCCTCCCTCCCTCACTCCAGCCACACTGACAACTTGGCTTGAACACACAGTCACTGGAAGGCAGTCCAAACCCAGGCTGGCCCTCCTTGTTGGTGCCCCCCACCCCCCACCTTGCCTTATTCTGCTGGGTTTAGGTCTTGTTTTCCCCACTGGTCTACAAACTCTGGGCCCTGGGACTGGGCTTTAGCCCATGCTCCATCCCAACACCGCCTCTTCACAGGAGAGGAGTCAAGGAAATGTATCAAGTGTAATCTATTGAGATGGAATCAAGTTTTGCCAATTTAAAGGTTTTCAAATATACAATGAAGCTCCTGGTTACAGCATAATAAACTCAGGGAAGGTGGTGCTGTGCCAATTATTTCCTCTAGGCCTTTGAAGCAACTGAGTATTTCTTCTATCTAGAGAATTGATCTAGAGCAATTGTGTTAGATTTGCTGGCCCAGGGGATATAAGGCATCTAGCCACTCTGGGCCTTGATTTTTTGGCTACAAAATGAAGAGCATAATAATGCAAACGGTTACCAGTGATGGAGTGCTGACTGAATGCTGAGTGCTGGGCTTCAAACTTTACCTACATTTCTTGCAGTGCCTCATTTAATCCCCACTCAATAGCCTCTTGTAGGTTCCACCAACATCCTCTTTTACAGATGAACAGACTAAGGCTCTGAGGTAAAGTGACTTGCCTAGGGTCACCAGGCTTGGACCCAGCCTCTTCTGGCTGATCTTGGAGGCACACTCTCAACCACTTTCTGTGGGGTTCCTTAAGCAGAATGCTGCTCCCCAGGCTCCCAGATGTCTCATCAGGAAACGTGTGGTGAGCCTGGAACAGTGCTTTGGGTAATGTTTATAAACACACAGGGAATTTTTAAAGGATCTGCGTGTGGAAGAATAATCCAACCCAGGGTATTTAACCAGATACTGTATCACGGACTCTGCAAACTGGAAGAATCTTTCGAATGTGGAGCTGTGCCCTCCATCTAGAGCTGAGGAAGGGAGGGCAGAGGGGCTGAGTACCTCATATCCTCACCATGAGCGGATGCTGGACTCCCCACCCCCCTCCCTCAGAGCTGCACCTGGCTGACAGCTGAATAGTGGAGGAGATAGGGAACAAAACGCACCCAGGGAGGAAAGCAAAACAGTAAAGAGAAAGAGGAAAGAAAATCATGCAGTCCTACTAAGGCAAATACATACAAATTTTCTTTCTACATAATTGTTTTATGCTATTAGCCACATCAAACAATTATCAGACTCTACTCATGGGAAATACTTTAAAAATCTGCCACCTTGCTTCACGGGCAGCCAGAAGAGTGCCGATTTGTCCATAAAGGAGAAGATATATTAGCCAAGATGTCTTAGCAGCAAGAAAGCCAAGGGATAGAGTATAAGATGACCAGTGGGTAATTCCAACAGCTCTGCTGGCTACCCTGAGGCCTGTCCAAGTTTCCTTCCTGTCCTTGTGTGTGAGGGTGAGGCCGAACCCCAACCAGCTCCTGTCCCTCCATCCGCATTCATTCATGGAGGGCAGCTCCTGAACAGCTCTAGGTGGACGGCCACGCCACCAACACCCTTAACATGACATCTGAAAGTCAAATGCACTAACTCTGTGACCTACCTGAGATCCACTCACTCCAAATACCCTGCAGTGACAAGCCTGGAGGCAACTGCCACCCTCCTTCTAGGCTGTATCTGACCCTACATCGAGGCCAGTTGATGTGGTCACCAGAGTTTTTGGCTTCCTCTTGTGTCTATGGTGACATATTCCATGTCACATCCCCCCTGGGCTGCTGCGGTTGCTGCAACAGCCTCCCTGGAGGCTGCCCTCCACCCCCCAACTTCTACTTGCTACCAGAACATTGTTATGCAGGCACTGTTTCCAGTATGTCTCCTTTGTTCAGTGGTACACATATCCACTCAACTAAAATTCACACATGCATGCATGTGTGGGGTAGGTGGGTATATTTGTTGCTCATCCCAGTACTGAAGGCAACAGAGAAACAGGTCCCTGGAAATTAGTATGAGGCCACAGGAGGGGTGAGGGAGCATGTAGAAGCTAAGAACCACAAACACACATCCACATCCTCCAGCCCAGAATGGCGAATCCCCTGGGATTCATCACAAGCAAAAAATGGGAAAGGAACACAAAGCTCTGTATCCAATGCCATTTGTTGCAAAAACCTAGAAGCAACCCAAGACCCTAAGAGCAGGCAAATGTTTATTTCTTGAACTTCATGGAATATCATGGAGCCATTCAAACTTATGTATGGGATGACTCTGCAGAAATAAAAAAAACTGTGCTTAAAAAAAATGCTGAGGAAAAAAGGCAAATCATGCAATATATTTATAATTGTGTGAAAACTATCTATCCCCAGAAATGTTAAAATACGAGGATTACAGGCGAATTTCTTCCAGTCTGGGCTCCCAGAATGCCCTGGGTTTCTTTCTTTCCCGGGACCTTCCTTGTCCTAAGGTGGGGGTTCCTATTTACTTGATATTTCCCACACCAGACTGCAAATTGCTTGAAGGCAGAGATTGTCGCTTTTCTTACTGTTCCCAGCCTCTCAGGTGGCCTAGCATGTGGTAGGCACACATTGAATGAATGAGCATAGGACTAAACATATAAATTAATTCATTGATAAACCAATCAATGAAAGCCACTTTATCAAGAGCCCTACTTGGCCAAGCCTACACATCCACACCCCCTTCTTACCTTCCCAAGCTTTCCATCAACAACCTTCTCTTCCCACCCCATGGCCCCTTGTATATGGCATTTTTTGTGCACACCACCATGCAGCCCCTTCCCCTCAGCACCTTTGCCCTTGCCCAGACCTCGACTGGACAGACTGGAGGGGCCTACAGGGGCAAGATCCAGTGGTGGCTTCCTGACCTGAGTTGGCCACGGCCTTCCATTGCTGTGGAACTAAGAAATATTTGATTGCCCCTCTGGGCCTCTGGTTTATCACTAATGGCTCAGGACCACAGGAGAGAGGCACTGACCTCTATATTGTCTAGGGAATCAAGCACTCCAAGGGTCTGTGTAGCATACAAGTTTCTTATGGAGATATCTTAAGAATGAAGCTCTTTAAAACAGCAATGTTCTAAGAATAGCTACACAGAGATGCTGACTGGTATCATCATTAATAAATGAGTCTGCACCAAAGCCAAAGAACTAATTTGAGAGCAATATATAATAATGTGTTGCTAAGCAATTAAACTTCCGAGGGGGAAAAATTTTCAATTAATTGTTGATTATTTTAGATCAGAAAGATGGAGTAGGAGAGAGCACACTATTCAAACCAGTTTGAAAAACAGGAAACACGCGACAGATTTTACTAGGAATGGTGCCTGCATGTGCCTTCTGCTGCTAGTAGCAGCCCTAGAGGTCACCTCTCTGGTAGCTGAGCCTGGTGGGCTTTGTTCTAGAGTGACCCAGGGGCTGCCCTGTATCCCTGCACATATGTTTGGAAGGAGTGGCCTGCCTGAGGGCCAGGTTGCTGGAGGACCCCATGAGAACTGGGGTCACATCCCATCAGGCAGCTCTGAGGATGCTGGCACTTTTTAGTCCTTTCTGCTCCCAGAAGTGGCTGGCCCAGGTGGCCCATTCAATTGCTTACACCAGTTATCGACCAAAAGGCCTTTTGCTTGCTGAGGTCTAAATATCACTTTGGCCAACAAATCCCTCAAGATGATCAAAGAGCTGGGGTTCCCAGGGGATTATTATCCATTTGTCTGGTCTTCAATTATTCCTTTTTTTTTTTTTTTTTTAATTTATGTTAAAGAGAGCGATAACAGAAATCATTAAAAATACAAATCTACTGCAGAATGCTCCTCCTCCTTGCTTGGTTATTTAAAAAGTACAAATTAAAGCAGTCTTGATGTAGGTATCCTTTTAAGTATATTAAAATGGCCCAAAAGGTATTTAATTATTAACACTAAATGCAAGTGAGATGACAGTGAAGCTGGTATGCTCATTCATTGTTGGTGGCACGGAACATCGGTATGTTCATTCCAGAAAGAGATATTATAACTCATGGAGGCACTGTGATGATGTTGCTTCCCTTAACTCAGTAATCTGACTCCTGGGAATATTCCTTTTGGAAATAATTCAAGAGAAGCAGAGAGCTTTCAGTACAAAGACATTCATTGCGTCATTATCTGTAATAGCATAAATGAGAAACTCAAATTCACAAAAATCAGAGGATAATTCAGAACATTAGAGTACATCAACTTGGTGGAATACTACACAGCCATTAAAATGATCATTATAAAGACAGAGACACTGTTAGTTATAATGTGGGGTGAAAAAGGCAGAGCATGATGGCCATGTGTAATATCATGCAAAGATATGAGATATAGGTGTATGTGCAGGCTGCAGAAGAGAAGGTAACATGCAAAATCAAAAACAGTTTTGTGAGGGTGTGAGATTCCTAGGGAGTTACCTATATTCCAAATGCTCTTTATCTTACTTTTTCCACAATCTTTCTCCACAACAACAAAAATTGAGCAAGCTACATTCAATCAAATGAATTATCTGAAACCCTTTCCCAAGGGGCCAAAGGAAGTACAGAGGAGTCAGCTGGGAGTAGGTGCCCTGCTCAGGGAGCATGGGGTAAGATTACGGCAACAGGATGGCAAGGGAACAGAATGGGACCAATGAATGGGAAGTCACAGCAGCGGAGCCAAATCAGGTCTCAACATCACTCAGGCTGCCCTGCGTTTAGGGGTCAGATGTGTGGGTCTGAGCACAGAGCTGCAACCTGCTCGCTGGGTGATGTGAAATAAGTCCAGGAGCCTCTCTGAGCCTTGTTTCCCTGATTCTCAGCCAGACAGAGTGCTGGCTCCTTATTATGGGCTGACCTGTGTCCCTCCCTGCCACCCACCTCAATTCCTATGTGGAAGTTCAAACCTGCAGTACCTGAGGATGTGACTATATTTGGAGATACAGCCTTTGAAGAGTTGCCTGAGGTAAGATGAGGTCATATAGATGGGCCCCCATTCAATAGGCCTGGTGTCTTTATAAGAAAGAGATCAGGACATAGACACATACAGAGCAGAGGACAACCATGCGAGGAGACAGTGAAAAGGCAACCACCTACAAGCTAAGGAGAGAGGCCTCAGAAGAATCAAAACTTGCTGACACCTTGATCTCAGAACTGTGATAAAATACATTTCTGTTGCGTAAGCCACCCAGTCTATGGTATTTGATGGCAGCCTGAGCAAACAAATATACCTCCCTTTGAAGAGCCCTGAGGACAACCTCACCAACACAAGGCAGGCACTCAAAAGACACGTAGGAAACATAACCAAGGTCTGAGGCAGGGTCTTGGGAGTCCTGAAAACCACTGCCTCAGACAAAGGCCTGTGCTGGAAAATTGGGTCCCAATGTCTATCAATGAATTCATTCTATTGTGACATTCAGAACGACTATGATGTCCTGCAAAACACCTTCTCCCGTGATCCCCATCGCAGCTGGAATGGGGCTGGGCAGGACAGACAGCACTGTACAAAATGAAAGTTTAGTCAACTTAAGGTGTTCTGTTCAAAGTCAAAGAGCACCTGGGTGGCTCAGTGGTGGAGCATCTGCCTTTGGCTCAGACTGTGATCCCGGGGTCCTGGGATCAAGTCCCGAATCAGGCTCCACGCAGGGAGCCTGCTTCTCCCTCTGCCTATGTCTCTCCTCTCTCTCTGTGTCTCTCATGAATAAATAAATCTTTAAAAAAAATAGTCAAAGAGCAAGTACAAACCAAGAAGGGTCACTGATGCAACATCTTAAACTTCTAAGCTCCACTTCTCCCCACTACTAAAAAATAAGGCTCTAATTGATTGATGCTACAACACGAAGGTTTAGAAACTCCACAGCCCCCATAAATCTAGTTAGAAGATAAGCAACACAGAAAATACTTGAAAAATAAATAACTGACAAAGGAGAAATAACCATAACTCAGAATGAGCTCCTACAAATCAATATTTTTATACAAATATCTAAACAGTATATTTACACAATATTACACAGTAATATTTACACAAATATCTAAACAGTAAAATGGCAATAAATATGAACATACAAGTCACAAAATGTGCATGATTGGTCAATAGAGATAAAAGTATACCCAATCTCTATTGGTAATAAGGAAAATGCAAAACAGAGCAAAGAAATGCTTTATCATTCACACATCAGAGCAACAAAGCATAAAAAGAATGATGGGGTAGCCTCTGTTGATAATCCGTACCATTGGGAGATATAAATTTATGCCCTCTTTTTGGCTTAAAATTTGATAGTGTCTGTTGGTATCCATCATGGGTATCCTCTTGTAGTTTAGCAATTCTACTTCTAGGAATTTATACACACATGCATTAATTTGTACACACAAGAAGGTCCACTAAGCACTCCGGGAAATAGTAGTAAAACATAAAGAACCTAACTGTCCATCAAGAGGGAAATGATTAAATAAATTATGATATACTTCAGAATTCTATACAGTTATTTTAAAAATGAGATAGGTCTATTTGTGTTGACATGTAAAGATCTCCAAAATAGGGCAGCCCAGGTGGCTCAGCGGTTTAGCATCGCCTTCGGCCCAGGACGTGATCCTGGAGACCCGGGATTGAGTCCCACGTCAGGCTCCCTCCATGGAGCCTGCTTCTCCCTCTGCCTGTGTCTCTGCCTCTCTCTCTCTCTATCTCTGTGTCTCTCATGAACAAATAAATAAATCATCTTAACAACAACAACAAAAAAGATCTCCAAAATATATTGGTAAGGGAAAAAGCAAGCTGCTTATCAACATCCACAATATGATCTCATTTACATATATATAAGTACATGTGTGGGTGTGTGTGTGTACTTACATGGCTTTGTAAAAGCATGAGAAAAGATCTGGAAAAGCACCCTGCTAACCAATGGGTGTGTACATTTCTTGGGAGGGAGGTAATGAAAGATGACTAAATTTTATGTTATATATTTTAGAGTCATTTAAATATTTTACAATCTTGTATTTCCTAACAAATGTCATCTCTCAACAAATTACAATTGGTGAGTGTGCCAGAATCAACTCCGGCTCATGTTGAAACCTGTGAAACCCTACAAAAGACTCTCTAATGGTAGAAGGTCAGGCATGAAGGGAGGTACATAATGAGTGAGTTTGGGGGCAGGAGGGCCCAGAAGTCACATCAGAGAAGCCACCACATCAGTGCACACAGACCAACCTGGCAGGCAGCAATCAGAGAGGGGCTGGATCATTTGACGCACCCGTGGCACAATCCCCATGAGGCGGAGGAGCAGAGCCGCCCATGGTGACGGGCCCTGCAAAGAATGGACATAGCTGCAACCAGGTAT
The DNA here is from genome assembly GCF_048418805.1 of Vulpes vulpes. Taxonomy (NCBI): domain Eukaryota; kingdom Metazoa; phylum Chordata; class Mammalia; order Carnivora; family Canidae; genus Vulpes; species Vulpes vulpes. The sequence goes on along the minus strand of NC_132789.1, from coordinate 24,971,622 downwards.
GGGAGGCAAAAAAGCACCTGTCACTCGGCCAGGCTGGAGGCCTCACCCCACCCTCAGCCACAAGGCTGCTGGCAGATACTCACAGGCAGGACACCAGTGACCTTGAGAGTAGCAGCTGTGGCTCATGGATGAGGCTCAGGAGAGGCCACCATGTGGTTGGCCAGGCATCCACCTATGCTCACCTCACCAGGACTGCTCCAGGTTGCATGGTCCAGAGAGGTGTCAGGAGAAGTGTCAGAAAAGGAGAGGATGTTGTAGGCAAGTGTAGACTGAAGATGCAGGGATGAAGTGACAGATGCTATTCAAAAGAGCCATCCCTAAATGCAGCAGCCCCATCTGATGCCCTCTCTAGTGCCCTTAGTGTGGCAGGCATGAGTCACACCGGAGGCCTCTTTTTGAAATCCCATGCTTCCTGGTCGTGTAACCACACACTGGTTGCCCTCCAACCTCCTCTCTCCCCCCTCCTAGGCAAGAGTCAGTCCTCATTCCCATGTCCTTCTCACCCCTTGCTGGGTGGGGCCCAGGTAATGGTGCCCATGCCCATGGCTCACTGTCCTGTCTCCCTCTTCATGTTTCCCCATACGTACCATTGCTATGGTCTTCCCCTTCAAGCTCCAGATTTCCAAGGCCAACTAGATATCCCCCACACTCAACCTGTCCCCAACTGAGCCCAGCATCTCTCCTCTGCTCCTTCATGACAACCTTTCCCCCTCCAGACAATTCTTTCTGGCCACAGGCACTAGGCTGAGGACCTGAGGGTGGGCTCCTATGGCTTCTCCCTCACCTTGAGGCCCCTACACGCAATGTGGCCCCAAGTCCTAAGGATGTTAACTTCAAAATGTTTTGCAAATCCATACCCTATTCTGCACCTGGGAGGAATAAGCCATGCCCCAGCTCACTTCCAAGGTCTCAGCTTCAACATTTATCCCTTCTGATCCATCCTTCAAGCTGCCATAGGGACAATTTACTGAAAATACAACATCTGCTGTCACTTCCCCTCCATGGCTCCCTGATACCCACAGCAGCAAGTTCAAATTCAAACTCCTTAGAAAAGCACAGCCCACAAGGAGCTTAAGCCTAGTGGGCCTCAGAAATTCCTCACTTCTTACTCCTTGGCTTCACCCCTGCTCTTCCCTCCCTTGCCTTTGCTCACCTGGCTGAGATGCCTGGTCTTTCCTTCCCTTGACTGGCTGCTGTCATCTCTGGAAATTGGGTGTGGGCCCCTCCCTAAGGGAGCTTTACTTGACAGCTGCCACTGCACAGAGGGGGGATGGAAGGACCCTTCCTTTTTTTTTTTTTTTTAATTTTTATTTACTTATGATAGTCACAGAGAGAGAGAGAGGCAGAGACACAGGCAGAGGGAGAAGCAGGCTTCATGCACTGGGAGCCCGATGTGGGATTCGATCCCAGGTCTCCAGGATCGCACCCTGGGCCAAAGGCAGGTGCCAAACCGCTGCGCCACCCAGGGATCCCGGAAGGACCCTTCCTCAGGGTGCTCATCAAACCTTCACTCATCACTTGCTGCACTCATCACGCTGATTCATAAGGATCTTGACTGTCCCCCTGCAAATACAAGGTCAGTACCTTGAGGGCCAGGGAGGAGGTGTACTCACTGTATTAGTTTCCTAGGGCCATCACAAACCAGATGGCTTCAAACAACAGAAATTTAATGTCTCACAATTCTGGAGACTAGAAGTCTACCATCAAGGTGCTGATAGAGCCATGCTCCCTCTGAAGTTTATAGAGAAGGATCTTTCCTTGCCTCTTCTAGTTTCTGGTGGTCGCAGAAATTTGTTGGCTTACAGTAGCATAAGTGTCATCTCTGCTTCCGTCTTCATATGACCATCCCCTTTGTGTCTGAGTCCAAATTTCCCTCATATTAGGAGACCAGTTGTATTGGATTATGTACCACTCATGACATCATCTTAATTTGATGCATCTGCAAAGACCCTAGTTCCAGTCACATTCACAGGTACTGAGGGGCTAGGTATTTAATATATCTTTTGGGGGGTACACAATACAACCCATAACCCTCACTTGGGCATCACTATTGCCCAGAATCATTAATGGGCGACTGAGCCAGTGTGCTCTGGGTCTGTGCAGGGGAGGAACAGTCAGAGAAGGAAGGCATCTTGAAGAAGATAGCTCTGAAGCTAGGCCTGGAGGAGGTGGGAGAGGGAAGGGACATGTCCAGGTGGAAGGAGGAACACAGCATGGGGGAGGAGGGAGAGTCAGGCTGCACAAGAAGCCATGGCTCTGTGCTTTGTGCTGCAGGGAGCTGAGCCAGCCTGCAGAAAGGCTTTTCAGGCTGTATTGCGGCATCTGCCCTGGTACCCTGGAGGCAGTAGGGGGCCAGGGCAGGAGGGAGCAAGGGAAGGTTCAACAGGAAAGCAGTGACAAGAGCAGACCAGTGTTCCTGAAACATAACTCTGCCTGAGGCATAGAGGGGCATGTCTAAAAGGACCCTCCCGACGCAGGGAGTCACCAATAATGAGGGCAGTGGTGGCAGGACAAGGAGAGAATCCAGAGAAAGTGTGACAGAATGGACAGGGCATGACCTCAGGCAGCAAGGAGAGGAAGGAGTTGAAGCTTGCAGGAGCTGGGGTTCATGAGGTCAGTGACTGAAGGAGAGCAACATGCTGGCAGGAGTGGCAATGGGTTTAGCGTCATGAAATGCCATGCAATTTAAGAAGCAAGCTCATGGGTGTGCTCATCAAGTAACTGCTGAGGTGGGGCAGCTGAAGAGTGTGCAAAGCAGCTGTAAGAGTCCACATTCTTCATAAATAATTCAGGTTTATGGGCAACAAACATGTTTTTTTATATCAATGCCTAGTACCCAGGCTGTTAGCAGCAGGCATTTTGGAAGAAAGGTCTCAAGCCAAGGGAACTAGAAACTCAACTGAATCACCTTTAAATTACTGTATCGCCTCAGGAAATGGAAATCAATACAGTGTGCAAATGGCTACTATGTGCCAGTGGAGGCCAGATGGAGTTGGTTCCCAGGCGGGGGAGCCAGGGGCAATGGGATCTGTCCACCTCGGGGGCATCTCTGGGATCAGAGGAGGTCCCAGGACTTAGGATGCCCTTTCTGACAGACCTACCAGCAACACCCCAGAATTCTTGGAGAGGCACCACTAAGGCACAGCATTAGGAGAGACTCTTGCCTTGGGGAATGGAATAAAGACCCTTCTCTCCACTCCTCCCACCTTCAGGGGTGATTCATTCCCTCTGGGCCTTGGGCTCTTCATATCAGGGGAGGATGGCCTTACTGTTTTCCAAGGGCCCTTCTACCTTCCAGCCCTGCTGACCACTGTGGCTGCTGTCCCTGCTGCCCAATCACAAACATGCCTCATCCCCGGGCGAGGATGGGAAGACCCGACAAGCCTAAAAGGGAAGGTCTCAGACACTAACTGCTCCAAGTCGTGATTCTGTACAGCTGATCCTAACCCCTGCTTATTCTTTCTCGTCTAGCCACTCGGCAATGGGTGGCCATCAACTCAGCACGAGAAGGGAGCACTGGATTGTGAGCCTAGTGATCAAGGGGACTATGGGTGTGTCGCTTGGTCGCCCTTTTCATGCCATCAGCTCTTCTCTGAGGCTTTCTCCCCATGCCAGCCAGGCAGGTGCCACAGTCAGAACCTGGACACGTGTGATCTAATCTCATGCATATCATAGGGTATGGTAATGGTTCCATCTCACAGGGTTGTTATGAGGACTGAGTTATACAGGAAAGCCCAGTCAGTGTCAGCTGCTATTACCACAGGGTATTGGGGACATAAACAGGACACACATTGTTGGAGGAAAACCAGTGTCAGAGAGAGAGAACTTCAGGGGAGACAGCAAGCAGTAGCCTCCCACAAGAAAATGTCCCCTGCCACATAGCCTCTACTGGAAGAGGTTTCTTGCACAGAGACTCCCCTCATGGCCTTTGGCATGGAGGCTCCCTTCTTCCTGGAGGGAACACTCCCCTTGTCTTTTGCCAGAGCTTCACTGCTGGCCAGCCAAGGTCCCTGAATGACAGCAGACCCAAAGACAGCCCCCACCTCAGGAACACCACCTCCAGCAGGACCAGGCTACCCCAAAGCAAACTACTGAGTCCTTTCACAGCCATCATGATTTCAGTAAAAACATCAGTGTGTGGGGACTTTTGTCCCAATCTGTTCAGATTTTTCTAGTAACCAGTGGCAGTAGACTATGGCAAGACATATCAAGGATAACACTGAGTCCCTACAATCCTGTGCTAAGCTGACATACCACACAGCTGTTACTTTCTCTATCTTACAAATGATAAAACTGAGGCTCAGGCGGCACCTGGATGGCTCAGTGTCCAACTCTTGATTTCATCTCAGGTGATGATTCCAGGGTCATGAGATCAAACCCAACAAGCTCCGCACTCAACAGGGAGTCTGCGTCTCTTCCTCTGCCCCTCCCCCTGCTCTCTCTCTCAATAAATAAATAAATAAATAAATCTTATTTTTTAAAAAAAACCAACCCCGAGGCTGAGAGAGACTAAATCATGGCATATGGTTAATAAGAGGTGAAATGGGAATTTTAACTGGGGTCTCTTAATCTACAGAATGAGGCCTTTTCTTCACTCCTTTACACAACATAGGTATTATCACCATTCCTAATAGCACTCTAGCAGGAACCCAAGATGAATTATTTTCACCAAAATGAAACTTGTTCTATTGCCATATATTCATCACTATATCTTTATTTTCTGCCTTGGCCTTGAGAAATCCAGTCAGAAAGGTTCTGTTCATATTTTTCATGCATATTTTATAATTGTATATAGATGAAGGCTTGCATGGGATATAACCAAGTGTGTGACTTCTGAACAGCGACCGTGAACTGGATCTAGGACTATGTATCACCTAGACAACCCTCAAATGTTATCTTTCTCAGTTACAGAGGAGAACTTGAGCCCACCTTAATTATTGAGGAGGTTTTAAGTTGCTAAGATTGTTAATAAAAATAGGTAGCCTGATTGCATTACAGGTTTAGAGCATGCTAAAAAAATATATACCTCCACTTGATCTAGTTAAAGAAAACTTCAGGCCTATAAATGTATTTTCAAAACAAACAACAGGCAAAGCTCAAATACATTGTTTTTCCAAAGCAAAAGCAATGGCCTGCTGCTCAGCAAGCCTGCAGTTAATGTATTTTGGACTTCATAATTTTATGAACCAAGTCAGCAAGGATGTCAAAGTACAGTTATGAGTCAGCCATCCTTCCAGACAACTACTCTCTAAAGAGGTTTATTCATCTGGCCAAAATACAAAGTGTTTAAATGGTAGGTCAAAACTTACCTACTCAAAACAAAGATGCTTTGGGATGGAAAAAAAGTGGTCATGAATAATGTAAATCAAGTATATGTTAGATATGCAATTATTATGCTTTCCCCAATATGACCTTTCCTCTCTACAGAACACTGTAGAACAGAGATAAATGGTACCTGGTACCTAATGGTACCCAGGAATGCTACCACATTCTTGGCATACATTTCAATCAGCACTGCAGCATCATTGCAGCTCACACTGACCCTAAAACAAGCACATCATCTCACATATCTTTTCCACCTCTCTTTCAGTTAATCAACACCACTAGGTATCCAACGATCCAAGGACGCTGCCCACTAGAGTCATTTCTAATGCACATAACTTAGGTTAGACAGTCAGAACAAAACCCAGACCTGGATCCTCCAGAACAAGCCTATTCAGATTCAGAAGCTTCATGTACATCCACCTGGTTACAACAGGCATTTTACAAGGCTTGGAATCCAGACTTCTAAGGGGCCCTGGAGGATGATCCCTCCAACTCCACCCCCTTCCTTCCACCCCTTCACCTCCCCAACACACCCACCAAAAGTCCTTCGCCAAGGTAGTAGAGCCCCCCAACAGCCCACCCATCAGGTTCTAGGAGTCAAGAGGTCTATATGTCTGACCTTGCCAGGTGATGGAGATGGGAACCGAATGCTGGTGGGATCGAAGGCAGAGGTGACCCATCAAGTTTAAACACATCTCCCCCTTCAGTGGATGGCTCAAAGCAGGAGGGGGGCAGCTTTAAGGACCGAAGAAGCCCAAGGCTCCTGGCTGGGTAGTTGCCCAGCGTGACCCCAAACTGCTTACTCAGAGGTACAGGCCAGCTGGAGAAGGGCTTTTCCTGTGACAGGCACTACCGGAGTTTAAAATCCCCTTTGCGTGCTGGGAAAACACACACACACACACACACACACACACACACACACTAGCAGGAAGTGCCTGCCCAGTATGTACTCCAAAGATCTTCTGCCTCAGTCCAGCTCACTCACATCAGCCAGGTGCACTCAGGTGACCCTTGCCCTTGAAGCCCTGGTAATGGCAGCTCAGGTGTCTAAGGAGACTGGAGGAAGGCAGGGAAAGGGCTTTACCTCTTGCTTGCAGCCCCTGGGGAAGGCTCAAGCCTACCTTCCCTGCTAAAAGATGGCTGGCCTCTGTCTGGGCTGAATTCCAGTGTCTGGTCTACACAGGGCCAGTCCCCTGCACAGAGAGAGGAAAGTATTGCCCTTGGGACACCAACCTGGGCAAACATCCCTTTTCAGTGTCATATAGTGAGCAGCACCCAGGGTGGTGAAGAGGACAGGCTTAGTGACTGCCCTTAGACTTCTAGCTAAACCCTTTGTCCCCTGCCTTGTGAGGGCAGAGGGACTGCCCTCTATCCCAGGACTGGGTAAGTACCAGGACAGAGAGATCTGAGCCCTCAGTCGTGTAGGCTGCTCAAGATCGGGGCTGGAAGAAATTTACAATGGCTAAGGAAAATTTAAAAGCCCAAGAGATCCCATGCCTCGGGACCCGCCCGCCCCATGCCTGCTCCGCCAGCTCCAACTCACCCCAGGTAGGGGCTCCCGAGTGTGGAAGTGGGTCTGGCCCCGAGGCTGCAGGGGCTCTTGCAGCCGCCGCCGCCGCCGCCGCCGCCTTCCCGCCGCCGCGCTCTCAGTGCATCTCCGTGCAGTGCCGGCTGCCACCGCCGTGCCGGGAGAAGGAGGGCGGTCCCCGGATTGGGTGTGTGCTAGCCGGCGGCTCCCGGCCCGCCTCCCCACCGCGGCCGCCCCTTCAGCACCGCGGACAGCGGCCAGCCCGTGCGCTCCGAGGGCAGCCAGGCGAGAGGAGCCGTGCGCCCCGCTCCGCCCCTCCGCCTCGCCCGCGGGTCAGTCAACGGGAGCGCAGCAGGGGCGCGGCGCGCCGCGTCCTCATTCCTCCTCCTCCACCCGCCCGAGGAGGCCGCCTCCGTCCCTCGGGCCCCGCTCCAAGAGCAGAGGGCGCCGCGCGAGGCCACCAGATAGTCCGCGGAGGACGGGACGCGCCTCCTCCCGCCGGGTCGGAGCAGGGATTAGCGCGCTCCTCCCGCCCGGCGGGCTAGACAAAGGCGAGCTCTCGGTGTCGAACACCAGCGGGCGACGGAAAGCTCAGCTCAGCCTCTTAAAATGCAGGAGCATGGCCCGGAACCCGACCCGGCTTTAAGCGTGCGATCGCGGCTCAATCAGGCCAAAGAGGGCTGGCCCTTCACCTGGGTCCAGTGTGGGAGGGGCTCTTGGCTCAAGCCGTCACTTCTCCGCCGTCATATATCCTGGAGTTGTAAGGTGTTAACCAGTTAGAGTGTCTTGGGAACTAGGGAGAGGGAGAGACTTTGGGGTTCCATCCCCACCTGGAATCCAAGTACCTCCTCCACATCTTTGGTGCCAGAGCCTCAATCAACCAACAGATGGGACTACTGGAGCCTGGTGACATCATTCAGAACGCTTCCACATTTTTCATCTGTTAAATCCCTCCCACCAGTCCTTGTCTCCTGCCAGGAAAGTCAAGACTGAGATGATGGGCCCTGGTTCTGAGAGCCTCTGCCACAGACCAGAAACATGACCTGGGCCACCCTGACCTCTGCCCTCAGTGAACCTCCGCTTCTCCTCTTGGGATGTAGGGGTAAGGATGGAGCTACCTCTGGCTCCAAGTCTGAGATAATTCAGCCTGTCTGCCTGGCCAAGCAGGAGAATCCACAGACTGGGCAGCCACCCCCAGCCCAGCTCACTTCATGGACTCCCTAGGGCCTTTCCATGTACAAAATGAGGAAGCCCACTGCCAAAACTAGCAACTCTTGCTTAATTCTTTCTAAGGCAACCACAACTTTTATGCCTTATTAATTCAAATCCAAAGACTTGTTGATTTTTTACCATTTGGTTGAGCCCCTGGTTTGAAAGGGGAAGATCAAATAGAATGAGTTCTAGTGAGGTTAATAAATGCTATCCAAGGAAGCATGAGGCACTCCACTCAAACATTCACAGATCAAGGCTGCTACACAAAGAGCCCAGAGCTGAAACATTCAGGAAGGGCACAGCAGGAACAGGAGTGAGCATTTGCCATCCAGGAAATGCAGCAAGTGGGGGGAGGGAGGAGGGGCTCCTCCAGTTTCCACATCAAGGAAAAAGAATCACAACCCACATGTGGTGCCTTTAAAAAGAAACAAAACCACTTTAACTTTTAACTACAGTCTTTTAACTTTTTTTTTTTTTTTTTTTTAGTAGCATACCATCAAAACACAGATAAGAAGCGAGTCAGGTTCCAGGGACACCAGGTTATGTGGGCTTCCTGCTGCACTGGTCACAGGTATCAGATGGAGTATGGGCTGCCTGTCTGCCTTGCAAACATCCGGCATTTGCCAAGTGGACACGTTGACACTTAGGAGGAAAGTCTCAGCTCTTTCTTTGTGCATTTCCTCATTTGGAATGGAATTTCTTGAGGATTTTGTGACAGAGAATTCCTTCAATTTAACTCTTTTAATTGTCTAACTTATGGCACATTCAGCAATCACCAGCAAAGTCTGCATCTTCATCTTCCAGGAAATCAGTGAGGGACCCAGTTGATGAGGGAACAGGATTAGCTGAGGACAAAGCACGGTGGATATCCCATCCAGGGTGGGATATGTGTGACATTCTTCAAGAAGTTTCCAATTGTCTTAATGTTAATGCCTTGCTAGAGGGAAAAACAACCTTTAACTTGACAATGGCAAGGCCTCCAGTATCCTGTAGGTCCTCCTTAGCATATGAAAATCCTTTTGAAATCTCCCTTTTGCTTACCTTCCCCCAACTCCTGGGTATATAATCAGCTACCCCTCACAAGCCTGACGCAGCACCCCACCAAACTTCACTTATGCTCTGAAATTTTGTCATTTGGCACCCTACATGGGGCTTTGAATCTTTTACATCTGGACTCTGAGCTTCAGTGCAAAGTTGGTGAGTACTTTCTCTCTTCTTCCTTTTACTCTCATTCCAGGGGCCCTTCAAGGAGTACAGTCTTATTGGAACACTTTCATGCTGATTGCTCAGGCTGCAATCCTCTAGCCCATGGCTACCTTACAGGGAGGAGAAAGCCTGCCTTTTGGCTGGTAGTTAGTAAGTACCCTAGCCAGAATAGTAATAAGACCCAGAAACTTAATGCCCTCTCTTTATTCCTGTCCCTATACAAAGTTGTCTGTCTTGGGCATGGGACAGCCACCTAAGTAACCAGGACGGCTGCCAATCTTAAGACTCCTGTGTGAGGTTTCCTCCCCATTGGTCTAATGTGATCCCCTCCACATCCCTGGTCTAGCTGCTTCTAGCTGCGAGATCTCTACTGTGAGCCGGCTGAAACTAGTGCTCAATGGAATTAAAACCAACTGGGGACCATTTCCTAGGGAAGTTGGCTGTAAGAATTACACGTGTTGGAACATTGCATAGACCATGATGGATTTCTTTCTTTATTGTTGTCCGTCAATGTCCTCTAGTAACCACTTAAACTACGAAATTAGGTAATTTCCCCTTGTGAAACTTTTCTAGTGTTCTCCATGTGAAGGCCGAGAAGTTGGGGCCATTGGGTTTAACATTGTACTTTGTCAGCCATCTCAGACCAAGAACTGAACCCCATCCCGGTTACAGGAAGAAATCACTCCCCCACTCTAGTCAAGCCACCGGCTCATATAGGACTGTGGAACCCCCCAACCACCGAAGAACATAAACCCTGCTCTTTGCCCGCCAAACCCGCACGCCAATTCTGACCAGAATAACAGGCTAGTTCAAACGGACCCTATAGGATGAATTGTAATTCAATTGGCCATCTGCTTGTGGACCGACATGACCATGTAACTTTCTATACGTGTTACAATCCCCATTGGCCACCGGCACCTATAAAACTGCTACACCTCTTAACCTCGGGGTCCAAGCCCCTGCTCTGTTGTGTTGGGTATACTTGGACCCAAGCTCGAGCTTGTAAATAAGCCCTCATGTGTTTGCATTGGTGTCGGCTCCTTGGTGGTTTCTCAGATATGCAATCTTGGGCACAACACTCCATGAGTGAAAAATGGCAGGTTTTGCCTTCAAGGCCAGGTAAAATAAGGCGTGACCTTCATAGCACGACCTTCAAGGCATGGTATTTCAGTCCATGGGCAGGCCTCCCTCCTACAGGAGCCTTTAACGGCTGCAGTGATCATTGCAATTTTGTTTGGGGGATGCCTCAGGTTGCTTTGACACTAGAAACCTCTGACATATCCTGCTCATGGGACGCCACCCCGCAGTAGGGGGGGCGTGGATTTTCTTTGGTAATGGACCTTCTTTACTCCTTAGGAGCATGGGAGCTCCTCTCTTCAGTCTCCAAGGACTCTCCTTTGGGGTGCCTTTTAACCCACTGGAAACAATTCGGATTGCAAAATTTAGAAAAGGACTGAGCTCTAACTAACACTACATGGCCTCATCGGGATTATCCATTAGATCTCTTCTGCAGGAAATAGGGCAAATGGTCCAAACACGTTGGCTAGTAAACTCCCTTCTGACATTGGATAATAATGATCTAGGTAGGCCTCCTCCAAGTAAACCCAGGTTGCTGGAGGAAATACAGGCCATCCCAGACAAAAGGGACTCTGACTCTCTGTTCCCCCTAATAGATGTAGGGGTTCCTCCCTCATTCATTTCCCTAGTTAATGACTATAATTGGAGCCAACTGTGCTTAGTCTACCTCAGGACAGGGACTTTAAGGAATACTTCCAAGCAGCTGCCAAAACTCTGTTTCAGGGAAATTCCGTTTTCTCCGGTCTGACATGGACTGCCTATCCCCGCCCCCCCGCCCCCGCCCTTGTTGGCGGGAAAACACAGTGTCTGCTCTAGAACCAGGAACCCTTTCTCTGCCTTCTGTAGGCACTTCACCTCTTCTGCCTCCCTCCCCCCTCCTCATGTTTCTGTACCACCTTGGTGCTGCCCACATAACCGGCTTCTATATCATCCTTGGTGCCTCCAGCACCATTGGCTCCTCCTACCCTTGCTCTCAAGAAGCAAAGAGGAGCACCCTCTGGACTTAAAAACGCCCACTCCAGATTTCCCCACCAGTGTTTCAGGTAAAAATTGACAATGAGAAGGATCCAGGTGGAAGATAAATAGGTACTTAAACTAAGTTAAGTGGTCTAAGGTAGAACTGTCTTTAAAGTTACCAGCATTAAATGTGAAACTTTTATTCTACCAAGGTTTGTTGAAGGTCAAAGTAAGTTCATGTTATCTCTGTAATTTCTTAGCAAAAGATAACTTGAAATAATGGTTAACTGTCTCAAAGTTTTCATAAGTAATTGTTAGGACAACTTTCAAAGTCTTTGGCAACCTGAAATCTTACAAAGTTTTGCTTGGATAATCTAGGTCTTTTCCAAATAGGATAAAGTGGTAAAACATTGATTACTGGATGAAGGTTTGTGCTTTAGACGTCTTACTGCAAAGAAAATAAGGGAAGTAATGCTATCTATAAGAAAGATCTAAGGAATGGAAATACAACTTTCTAAGGTTTTAACAAACCTCCCAAGATTTGAGTTGTAAGTGAAGTCTCTTTAACTCACTAGGCCTTTTTATTTGGTATGTTGGGATCCCTGGGTGGCGCAGCGGTTTGGCGCCTGCCTTTGGCCCGGGGCGCAATCCTGGAGACCCGGGATCGAATCCCACATTGAGCTCCCAGTGCATGGAGCCTGCTTCTCCCTCTGCCTGTGTCTCTGCCTCTGTGTATGTGTGTGTGTGTAACTATCATAAATAAATAAAAATTTTAAAAAAAAGTATTTGGTATGTTAACTCTGGAAGCACTGTTATATAAGCCTTAGGTTATGTTTGGGTAAATGCTATAACTATTCTAGAGGTTACATGCAATTCCTAAAGCTTCAATATGTTTTAATATAAGGTCATCACTTGATATTTTGATCATTGAAATGTTATGTGTCACAGAAATAGATTTCCTTGCCAGCTATGTTGTAACATCTCAGATTTTTAACCATGTCCATTTTTCAGTCTGGTCATTTATAATTGTTCTTATTTTCTTGCAAGATGAGATTCATCTTCAAGGAGTTTCATAAAAGATCTTGAGATCTTTAAATACAGATATTCAATGTCTTTAAAATCTTAAAACTGAAATGGGTAATAATCTCCAGAACTAAACTGCATTCAAACTAATCAAAAATCCTAATATGGGACACTAAGTAAATTGGGGAAAATGATTATATATAGTTGTTGTACTCTTGGTTAAAACATTGCTGGTTCTCTAATATTTGCTTTTCCAAGCTAAGAAAACACTCACTTAAGATATCCATGACTTACAGAAATGTGATAAAGTATTCATTTGTAAGCATTAACTTTTGTCTTTACTTGAATCCTCTGAAATTCAAAGGGTCTCAATAAGTATTGGTCCATGGCAATCACAGTCATTTGCATAAGTTCAATAAGAATCTGTTCTTGTAACAGGACACCATTGGAAATATTGGTTATTTTACCAATGCTTTGACTAGAATGTCATATTTGAGAGACTTGCATAGACTCAGATATGACCAAAGAGCTTTAAGGAACTAAAGTTGACTTTATGAAACCTGGAGCCATAGGCCACTTGGAAATGTTAGCCCGATTATCTTGCTTACAGAGTTACCTGCAGCCTCACCAGGTGAGTAAAGAATGTCACTTGGAGTGGGGACGGGGGCCGCCCGGGTGGCTCAGCGGTTTAGCACCGCCTTCAGCCCAGGGCATGATCCCAGAGGAGTCCAACGTCAGTCTCTATGCATGGACCCTGTTTCTGCCTCTGTCTGTGTGTCTGCCTCTCTCTGTGTGTCTCTCATGAATAAATTAAAAAAAAAAAAAAAAAGAAGAAGAAGAAGAAGAAAGAATGTCACTTGGGGACCTTGTGAAGACAAATCTGCCCAAATCTACAGATATTGAAGGCATGTCTGATTGCAAGTACTTGGCTTAGCTTCTGGCCTGGAGAGGCTACTAAAAGTTCAACCTAGAGGTTCCTCATAAAAAGTTCCAGCAAAGCAGATTCGAGAAGGATTTCTATGATCAATCATTCTTGCTGAGCTTATGTAAATAATGAGGCCGAGTTTGTTAACACTGGAATCGTTTCACAAATTGGTCTTGACTATCTCTAGAAATGAGGATTATTTTAGAGAAAGAAATTGTTTTCAATAACACCTTCATGAATGTAAAAATCTGGATCTGATTGTCTTTAAGTGTTTACCTAACCTAGACAACTTGAGGTAAACCTCAGAGAAATTGCCACAATAGCTCACATATAGACAATCTTCTTTTTTATTCTGTGCGGATAACAGGACAAGGGTGCCAAGACCATGCAATGGGGGAAAACATGAGCATGTCCTTGGCTCATCCCTTCTCCCTTACAAGAAGCCTGCCCCAAGGTCCACCATACTTCCTTAGCCCAGTCTTTTCTGCTCAATCAACTGGGGACCTGGACCTAGCCGCCCTTCTCCCTGGTCCACCATGGCAGCCTCCTCCCTGGGCACCTGCCTGCTCTCTTTTTTTAAAGATTTTATTTATTCATGAGAGACACAGAGAGAGAGAGAGGCAGAGACACAGGCAGAGGGGGAAGTAGCCTCCATGCAGGGAGCCTGACCTGGACTGGGACTCGATCCTGGGTCTCCAGGATCAGGCCCTGGGCTGAAGATGGTGCTAAACCGCTGAGCCACCTGGGCTGCCCCCCTTTTAACCTCTCTGGCCGTATGACTCCTAAGATACCTGGTACAGCCTGTCCCTACTGTTACAAGCCTAAAATGCCACCATCCTACTACTAACCAATGTTCAATTGCTAAGCCTAATTCTCTTGAGTCATAGGCAGACATGCCCTCTCTATCCCATTTCCCAAGCCCCCTAGTAACAGCTTTGACCTCTGGCCATGATGTCTCAAATCTTTGCTTCATGACCTAGACTGTCCCATGCCAACTCTGAGTATCGACGCTACTATCCTGCACCTGGCATCCAAGTCACCTGTCCATCTACTGGAGTTGCAAAGCTCTTAATCCAGAAGTGCTCCCAAGTGCTGCTGCAGACAGTGCTGGGTCTGGTGCCAGGAAGTGCATGCTTATTGTTCTGGGGCATGGCTCCTCACCTTGGCCTCCACACTTCCACTTCCTTGAGCTCTTAGAGCACTCCCTGACAGTACCATGCACCAGATACTTAATCTTTCTAACCATTTATACACCACTATCTGCCTGTCCATGCCCAGTCATCTTACCTCTCCAGAAAGTCTACAGGAGCCCTTGACTTCTGTTTTTTGGGGGGCCTGTCACTTCCTAGCAAAATGTTCATAGTGCTATTGAGAGTTGCTCAATAGTTCTTGAATGAGCAAATTCATCATGGATAATACCAAGAAAGGGATAATTTTATCTCTTCTTTTGCATTTTTTAAAAAATATTATTTATTCTTGAGAGACACAGGCAGAGGGAGAAGTGGGCTCCATGCAGGGAGCCCAATGTGGGACCCAATCCTGGGACTCCAGGATCATGCTCTGAGCCAAAGGCAGACACTCAACTGCTGAGCCACAGGTGTCCCTCTGCTTTTGAATTTTATCTAATTTGTATTTTCTCTCTCACCCCCAGGCCACATCCTGCCAAGCTGAGCTTGGGATGGCTGGCAGGGGAGAAAAGAGGCTCTAGGCTGCCAGAGAATTCACAGAACAAGTTACCAGTGGGTGGTAAAGACAAGACTGATACGGCTTTCCATGGTATGTTATTACATAGCTGTATTCAGGAACATAATTCTGCAAACCAGATGACAGGGCAAATTGGAACCCAGTGACAGGTTGAGTAACCTGTCAATATATAGGTTATAGCGATGCCTCAAAAACACAATTGTTGCCAGTGACTGCTCCACAGGAGTGGCGAGGGGCTAGATAAGCCACAATTGGTTTTCTGCAGACTGGAGACTGGATTTGCTGCTTTCATCAAAGTAGTAACTGGCATAACTCTACTCTAGGAACAAAGCAAACTAGCAATCAGCGTTTAAAAAGTATCCAATGTGAAAAAAAAAAAAGTATCCAATGTGAAATCAGGCCAAGGATGGACTCCTAGCTCTGTCATACACTAGTGATGAAACCCAGGGCAAGTTGCTTTCTCACTTTGGGCCTCAGTGTCCTTATCTATAACAAGAAGGTACTGGATTAACTAATTCTGGCAGTCTCTTTTTCCTCTAAAAACTCAATGGCCCTTCAGAAATAAACCCTTGTATGTATAGTCAAAGATTTTCTGACAAGGGTACCAAGACCATGCAATGGGGGAAAGGACAGTTTTCTCAACAAATGGTGCTGGACAAACTGGATGTCCATATGCAAAAGAATGAAGTTGTACCTTACCTAACACCAGGTATAAAAATTAACTTAACATGGGTCAAAGAGTTAAATGTAGGACCTAAAGGAATAAAATTCTTAAAGAAAACATAGGACAAAAGCTTCACAACATTTAATTTGGCAATAACTTCTTAGATACAACACCAAACGCACAAGAAGCAAAAGAATAAACAGGCAAACTGGACTTCATGAAAATTAGAAACTTTTGTGCATCTAAGGACACTCCAAGAGAGTCCAAAGCCAGTCCATAGAAAGAGAAAATACTAGCAAATTGTATCTGAGATAGGACTAATAGCTAGAATATATAAAGAACTCCTAAAACTGGGCAACAAAAACTGACCTGATTCAAAATGGGCAAAAAGGCTTGACTAGACATTTATCCCAAGAAGATCTACAAATAGGCAATAAGCAAGCACATGAAAAGATGCTCAGCATCACCAATCATTAAGGAAATAAAAATCTAAAACTATTAATGAGATCTCACCTCACATCTACTCGAATGGCTAATATTAGAAAACCAAACAACGTAAGTGTTGGGGAGAATGTGGAGAAATTGCGGACCATGTACACTATTGATAGAAATATAAAATGGTGCAGCTGTTATGAAAAACAGCGCAAGTTCCTCAAAAATTTAAAAATAGAATTATAATGGTCAAGAAATCCTCCTTTTGGATATATAACCCAAAGAATTGAGAGCAGCATTCTTAAAGACATATTTCTTTAAAAAAAAAACATAATTTATTTATTCATGAGAGATAGAGAGAGAGAGGCAGAGACACAGGCAGAGGCAGAAGCAGGCTCCAAGCAGGGAGCCCGACATGGGACTTGATCCCGGGTCTCCAGGATCAGGCCCTGGGCTGAAGGCGGCGCTAAACCGCTGAGCCACCTGGGCTAAGAGATATTTCTATACCCACATTCATTCATAGCAGCATTATTTATAATAGCCAAAAGATGGAAGCAGCCCAAGGGTTCACTGACATATGCAAGGAGAAGTAAAATGTGAAATACACATACAGTGTAATATTTAACCTTGAAAAGGAAGGAAATACTGACATGTGCCACAACTTGAATGAACCTTGAAGACCTTATGCTAAGTGAAACAAGCCAGTAACAAAAAGAAAGATACTGTATAATTTCATTTATATGAGGTTCCCAGAGTAGTGAAATTCATAGAGATAGAAAGTAGAATGTTGTCATAGGGGACAGGATGGGGACTGCAGGGGGATGGGTTTATATTTCCTGGGTATAGAATTTCAGTTTATCAAGATAAAGAGTTCTGAAATGAATGGTAGTGGTTGTTGGGCAATATGACTGTATTTAATACTACTGAACCATACACTTAAAGATGGTTAAAATTTCAAATACATAATATAATAATATTAATTACTATTAAATTAACAAAATTCTTAACTGAAGTATATATATTAGCAGTGGAAGAGAATTTTTTTAAAGATTTATTCATGAGATACATAGAGAGGCAGAGACATAGGCAGAGGGAGAAGCAGGCTCCATGCACCGGGAGCCCGACGTGGGATTCGATCCCGGGTCTCCAGGATTGCGCCCTGGGCCAAAGGCAGGCACTAAACCGCTGCGCCACCCAGGGATCCCCTGGAGGAGAATTTTAAAAAATACTACATAGTCAATTAAGCTTGATATCAGTTATTTCCCTTGTTAATATGTTTTTAATGTATAAAAACTTGTGATATACAAGGATTAAAAGCAGGAAAAACCAATAAATTCAATCCTGAATACCATGCTTTTAGCTCTGACTGACCAATGAGCTCTCTGTTAGGTGGATCCAAGCCCAGGAGACTAGATTTCCCTCAGCAGTCACCAAGCAACCACATCTACATCAACTGGGAGCCCTGAGTCCCCATAGCTCCTGGTAAGTTCTCAAAGACGTAATATTCTCCCTGCATGAAGCCCATGGGCAGTTAGGGAAACCTAAGAAAATACTACATGAGAGAAATGTAAACCTTCAAAAATACAGATGGCTGAAATGTCAAGAGCCATGAGAAGAGCTACTTGGCATATTTAGTGCATCCTAAGCAGCTTGACTGGTAAGAACCTAACTTCAAAATAACTATAATAAGTTTAAAGAAAAAAAAAGCAAAATGGATCCATAGATGTAACATTTCAACAGAACTGGAAATCTATAGAAGTAATCACATGAACATTCCAGGATTTAAAAATACAGTGTCTGAAATTAAGAATTCATTGACTTGGCTTCATGGCAGAATGCGTAAAGTAGAAAACAGGATTAAAGAACTCAGTCTGGTCAATCAAAAATATCCAGAGAGAAAAAAGATGGAAAAGACTTACAACAGAGCATAAAAGTCACGTGAGTGATCAAGAGGTCTATTGTACATGTAATTTGAGCCCCACAGAGATAAAGAGAGAAAGAATAGGTCAGAAGCAGTCACGGAAGAAATAATGACTGAATTTTCCCAAATCTGGTAAGACATTAGCTCACAGATTCAAGATGCTCAGTGAACCCTAAGAAGGGGAACTATAAATCCAACCTTACCTAGGTAGATTATAGTCAGCCCTAAAAATCAAATACAGAGGAAAAAACAAAAGCAGCTGGAGAAAAAAATAGATATACTTTTTTTCTGATTGTTGTCATTTCAATATAAAATAGAGAAAAAGAAAACAATAGGATCCTTAAAGCTAAAAAAGGAGGGGACGGAAGGAGGGAGGAAAGGAGGTAGGGTAAACTGCTAATCTAGAATTCTATACCCAGGGAAAAGAGCCTTTGAAACTTAAGATGAAATAAAGATATTTTAAGGCAAAATAGAAAAATAAAGAATTCACTGCCAGATGACACAATTCATAAGAACTATTCAAGTTCTTTACACTGAAGGAAAATGGTCCTAGATGGAAGAAAAGAAATTCAGAAAAGAATAAAGAACATAAGAATTGCTTTTTTAAATAAAGCTAAGTATAAATAAATATTGCTTAAAACATCAACAAATATAATGCTCTGTGGAATTTATAACATAACTAAATAACTAAGAAAAGCAAGAGGAGATAAATGGAATTTAACTTGTGGAGTTCTTAAATTGTGAAGTGGTAAAAATAATAGTTTAAAGAAGATTCTAATATATCAAAGGTTCATATTATAATCTCTTTTTAATATTTTATTTTTTATTCATGAGAGACACAGAGAAGGCAGAGACATAGGCAGAGGGAGAAGCAGGTTCCTCGCAGGAGCCTGATGTGGGACTTGATCCCAGAACTCCAGGATCACACCATGAGCCAAAGGCAGGTGCTCAACCACTGAGCCACCCAGGCGTCCCCATTATAATCTCTTTTATTAAAAGAGAGGGACAAATGGGTGGAGTTAAGTGTTCAACTCTTGGGATTCTTGGGTCCGGGTACAGAGTTTCACATTGGGCTTCCTGCGAGGAGCCTGCTTCTCCCCCTGCCTATGTCTCTGCCTCTCTCTCTGTGGCTCTCATGAATAAATAAAATCTTTAATTAAAAGTGTCCAAATCTTGGTTTTGGCTCAGGTCATGATCTGACAGTTGTGAGATTAAGCCCCACATTGAGCTCTATGATCCGCATCACTGAGGAGTCTACCTTAGATTATCTAGTTTCAGTGTGTAGACAATGTAGTAAGACAGGATAAACCAGAGAATCTGAAGTCAGATAGACCTGGATTCAAAGCAGGCTCTGCCACTTACTAGCTCAGTGGCTAGTAAGTTTCTTGCAGGGCTAAACATAACACATACAAGAATGCCAGGCACACAGCAATCACTCATGTTACTCCCACCAGGTCAGAGAAGCTCTCTGATGTCAGGTGGGCTGCGGAGTGTTCCAGACTTTGAGCCTTCAAAGTGCTGCTGAAGAAGATGCCTGAGGCTTATGCTTTTCATAGTGTTCATTTCTTCCCCAACCAGCAAGAAGACAACAAAACTTTTAACAGCTGCCAATCAACTTTTATCTCTATGAGACATGTTGTCAACCAATGATAATTGGCCAAAATGTATTTTACATTTTACTTAAAAATATTGTTTCTGTTCATCTGACTTTAAATGCCATGTGCTGATGGCAAGCCCAGATTATGAATGATTCATGCATAGACACAATGACTAATTAAACCCAATAGAGACTATTCATTAAAAAATCAAACTTCTACCCAAGGGCTTGCAAGTAAACTCTGCAGGAGGCATTTGAAGGTTTATAACCTCAGCTTTCTTAGTCAACAGCACTGCAGATGATGGTTGAAAAAAGTGCTTGCATTCATAAACTTTCTTATGCAAATCATCATGATCACAGCTTCTGTACATGGTTCCTAAATCCTTAGTTTTTTGCTGTTTTGATAAATGCTTATGGATTTTTAAATCATGAGTCTTTTGACTCTATTTCTATATTTTAGTGATATCTATGTAACCATTGATCTGGAAACAGGGTAGGAGGCTAGCTGGGTTCTTAAAAAAACTATTTACTACAAAGGCTCCTGAAATCCCCCTTGCCCTAGACCCAGCCCTGGGACATGACTCTGACCCTCTCAGTCACACTGCTCTGGGCTAGCTAAGGCACTCTGCCAGTCTACAATTTGCTTTTCTCTATTGACAAAGTGAAATTACGATTGACAGTGTATTTCACAAGACTGGCACAGATATGGTAAAGAAAAAGGACTGGTCATATCTAAAATTCCCTAATATAGGATCCCTGGGTGGCTCGGCGGTTGAGCATCTGCCTTCGGCTCAGGGCATGATTCCAGAGTCCCAGGATCGAGTCCCATGTCAAGCTCCCTGAATGGAGCCTGCTTCTCCCTCTGCCTGTGTCTCTGCCTCTCTCTTTCTCTTATGAATAAATCAAATCTTTAAAAAAAAAAATTAGGTGTGCAACCCAAACTCCTACAAATGAGTGATATGTTTTCAAGTTGTCAAATCTTTTCTATCCCTTCTCTCCCTAAAAAGGGGGTTCAAACAGCAGTGCCACATATTTTCATGAGGCTACATATCCAAAGTTTTTCCTGAACCTGAGAATATGTGGAAGCAGAGGGTGACACTGGAAAGAACAGAGACAATAAGCCCTGAGGGTCATCTGGCCAACCACTGCCTCCAGCCCAAGGAGCCCACACCCAGTCAGACACTGCAATGAAATGAAATGTGGGCCCTCATGGGGCCCACATCCTTCTGAGCCCAGTCATCTTGTAGCATGGACACAGGAGTCCCCTCTGCCACCCTTCTTTCTGATGACAGCTATTGTCACATATAGAGAGATGCACAAGAAACAACACGTGTTCTCACTGAGATTCACATCCTTCCTACCCCCAGATAACATGGCACAAAATAAAATAAAGCTGTGCTCTAAAATGGAAACAGAAGAGGAGCCAAAGCTGCTACAGAGAAAGAATCTCAAAAGCAGGTCCTGTTCTTAGAGAAAAGTTCATCCTGCCTTTTGTTGTTAGAACTGAAGTCTGTCCACCTCTGGTCATTGGTGCTGCCTTCCAAAAGGCTATACCCAAACCACCTCCAATAAAATCATTTCTTTCCCCTGGACTTGGAGCCTCAAGCGGACTTGGGAACCTCAGCCAATGCTTTTTCTATGTGGTGAACCCCAAAGGGGTACTGGGTTGTCTTGGGGCTCTTTTGGGTTTTCTTGTTCTTTTTTTTCCCCCTGATTTCTATGTGTCCTGTAAGTTGATTTTTCTCTCTGCAAGTATCTGAGCTGAATTGGTGGGTCAATGGAAGGGAGACCTCATTCACTTGTGTTAACTATTGGCTTCTGGAACTGGTTGGGAGCCGTGCAATCTGGAAAGAAGATGGGCCAGATCATTTCTAAGAGGAAGCAGATTTCACTGCCCTGAATCCTAGCATTTGAAGCCACAGAGGATGCAGTCCCCACCTGCTGGCCAGACTCAGGCTCTCTCTTGCTGGTCACGATTGGACTTCTTTCCAGAGCCCCTCCCTGCAACATCTAGCATGCATCTCGAAATGGAACAGTAAATCTTCCAAGATCCTCCATTTAAGCTAAAAAAAAAAAAATAGTACAGTTCTTTCTAAGACGGTGTGACAATCAAAAGCTGATGTTTCACCAGTCAATACCAGAGCCAACATTTTGCGTTCGCTTTTCCTTTAGGGTACAGTTTCTGAGATGGCCATACATGTCAATGGCCTCATGCCAAGCGATTTTTGCCCTTTCGTGGTATTGCATGTAGATTTGCCTGAAGCTATTAAAAGTTAATTATTCACCCCCAAAGAAGGCCTGAATCAAAAGTAAACATTTACAACTTATTAATTAACATGGTCTCTGGCATTAGAGACTCATTACACTGGAGCCATGGTGCTAATCTAATTTTACATGAAAGGAGATGTGTAATTGCAGGAGCTCTGCAAGTCTGAGCCACAGCAAAATCATTTTATGCTTCTCTTTGAATCTGTCAGATTAAATCATACCAAATGCCTTGGCTGGTTTGTCAGTCATCCCAGAGCACATTCAGCCTTTTGACTGAGGGCCCCAAGTGAAAAGGGAATAACGCGGCTAGAAGGGCAGGGCCTGGCTCTGAGCACACCATCCACCACCAGTTCTCCACACTGAAGAGGCCTGGATTCTCTATACTGAAAGCTCCTTGGAAGAAGATCTCCCATGGCATCTGGGTGGGATTCTACATTTTCAGAATGATCGCCATAGCATTACAGAAACAGTAGATCAAAGGGAAGACTATCACTCCCTTCTCCCCTTCTTCACTCAGCAGGACATTTGGCAGCTGATCAAACTGTCCCCACCATCACCCATCATTACCATCACTTGTATTGGTGCCATACAAGCCAAGCAGGGTGTTGATACTTTATACATCCTCACAATCATCTGATTCTTCAAATAATGGAACTGGGGCTCAGGAAGATTGGGGGTTGGTTTAGATCATTTGTCCAAGGTCGTGTGGCTGGGAAGTGACACAGCTGAGACCCTAGTTTGCGTGGCTTCTGGTATTGCAGACACCATAAGGAACAAACAGGACACAGAGCTTGGCTCTGCCCCCTGAAGCTCTCAAATCCCAGTGCTTCTCTCCTTTCCCACTGCCAGCATGCCCTGTCAACAAGTCTTGCCTTGTTCGGACACACTGTTTCCCCTGTAGCCAGAGGAGCAAAGCTGAGAGTGCCAGGCTCCAGTGTAGCACCTTTCTGGGAGACTCAGCCCTTCTTGGGATCCAGGAGGGAATGTGGCTGGGAAGGCCATTAATCCATGATATGGCCCCTCCAACCTCATCTTGGGACATGCCCAGCCCATCCCAGCCCTCCCTGTCTGGGCTACTCTTGAACTATCTGTAGCTCTCAAGACCGTCCTGCTCCTCCCCACCTCTGGCCTCATTTTTACTTTTAGTCTTTGTGCTTCATCAGGCAAATTCCTCCTTAACCTTCAGGCCTCAGCTTACACATCACCTCCAGGCAGCCTTCCCTGACCTCCAGGCAGCCTTCCCTGAACTGGGCTAGGTACCTCTCCTTGTGTGTCCTTTGCTGGGACACATACCCTCCACTGTGATTTTTTTGTTGTCTGCCTCTTCACAGCAGGTATGAGATCCACAGCAGCAGTGACTGATTTTGTTTTCCATTACATCCTCATCTCCTAGCATTGTCTGGCACAGAGAGATGTGCAGCAAATATTTATTGTATACTGACTTAAAATATACTAAGCTCTATAAAGTTTAGCAAGGAAGCAAGTTTCCTAATTCGGAAATATTAAACACTGCTTTAGATATACAATTAAAATTATTTGGAGAACAAAACGCAGTCCACATGTTCCATGGTTAGTTAAAAAAGAAAAATTAATCTACAATTAAAATGCAACCCTAAACAAAATCCCAGTGGGATATTTTAAATAAAACTTAGGACCATTCTAAAACTAACATAGGAGAGGGAAATCCCAATATATTTTTGAAACTAAAGTTCAGTGAGAAAGGATTTATCCAGCTAGCTGTCAAACTCTACCATAAAGCTACAGTGACCTAACTTGGGAGAGTAGTGTTCAAAAACAGAATAAATTCTGCTGAGAAAAAATGAAATTACTTTTGGAAAACATAAAAAATTAGATGCCTACCTCATATCTCACATAAAAACAAATTCCAGAAGGACATAACTTAAAACATACTTATTAATGGTCCTTCATTGCCCAAGTGATTTGAATGGCAGCATCTTTATCACTAAGTGAACTCCTGTAAATACACAAATCTATTTCTGGAGATGCCATTCTAGTTTTAAGAATGAAAAGCAAGGGTTTTCACCCATGACATGTTAATAAGCAACCACAGGCTTGGCTCTGTGAGACTATCCACCGGAGCACGAACACTTATGCCCACCTCTGAAAATGCTGTCCCTGCTTCTGAAGCTTCTCTATGGGAGGAGCAGTCATTCTGCAGATACACGCGGAAGACAACTTTCAGTTAAAAAGTCTTGAGTGTTTATGGTGGACATCTCCGAGACCCATGCTCCCCTATCCATTGTCAGCTTGCCTGACCCAGTAGACATGCCTCTGGGAAGCTTCTGGGGCTTTTGGGCAATGTTGGTGATGAAAAACAAGCTAGAGAAAAAAAGACACATTCTGCCTCAAGGTGCCACAGTTTTTCTATTTCCACAATAAAGACTCCCCATAAAGTTCTTTCTTATGCAAAAATTCACAAAGGCAAAGATTTTAGGTGATTTGGGGAACAATAGTACTAGGAGTGTTATGCAGTTACTCATTTACCTTTGGACAGAAATATGCTCTCTGAACAAGCCTCCCTGCCTCTAAAATGTGGTATTTCTCAACCCAGGGGAATGAAAACAGAACCTATGTCTTCAGTAAGCTGCTTTCACTGATTCCCCCATGGATACCAATGACTAGGACCCTATGTACACAAGTCTACTCCTCGAAACAAAGAAAATGTGTAAGGCACTGTAATGCCTGAGAAAACATACAATCCTTTTTTTTAAAGGCAAAATGATTGTTCATCAAGAAAATGTGTACTCAACATTCCTCAGGTTGTCCTGGGATGGTTGACTCCAGTGTCCCCCAGCCTCGCCCCTCTCACACTACTGGTGGGTATTTAAATAGTACACCCGCTTTGGAAGACAACTTGGCAGTTTCTTAAAAAGTTAAACACATACCTACTACCTGATAACCCTGTCATTCCACTCTTCAGTATTTACCCAAGAGAAAAAGCATATGTCTATACAAAGGGATGGACATGAGTGTTTATGGCAGCTCTACTGGTGATAGTCAAAACCTGGAAAAAACCCAAATGCCCATCAACTGAAACAGCAGATCTTCCATTCAACAATGGAATACCACTCGGCAATGAAAAAGAACAAACGTGATACATGCCACAATGTGAATGGATTACAAAATAGTTATGCTGAGTAAGGGAGCCAAATAGAGTAAATAGTGTATGATTCCATTTTTATACAATTCTAGAAAATTCAAACAGAGAGCATATTAGTGGTTACCTGGGGAAGTGGGAGGGGCTGAACGGGAGTCACAAAAGATGGGGGGAGACACTGGGGAGACAAATATGTCCATCATCTTGACTGTGGTGCTGGTTTCGCGGATGCATACATATGTCAAAACTTATCAAATTAGGGACTTTATTATTTTTTTCAAAGATTTTATTTATTCATGAGAGACACCGAGAGAGAGGCAGAAACATAGGCAGAGGGAAAAGCAGCCTCCTTGCAGGGAGCCCAATACAGGACTTGATCCTTGAACCTGGGGTCATACCCTGAGCCAAAGGCAGATGCTCAATCGCTGAGTCACCCAGGCATCTCTCATATTAGGCACTTTAAATGTAGGCAGTTTACTGCAATGAAGGACCATTAATGTTTTAAGTTATGTCCTTCTGGAATTTGTTTTTATGCGAGATATGAGTATCGATTATATCTCAGCCAGGATTTTTTTAAAGACGCATACGGAAGACCAAAGAAGAGTGGTTGTCCATCAAAAGACCCTGTGCTCCCCTGTCCTCCAGCTGGGATAGCTGCTACAAGCCACCAAGGCCATGAGGCCTGGCACCTTCCTGTGGTTGGATCTCCTGGTTCACTGGGGCTGCTAGCCCCACCTTCCCCTGCTAGGCAGGTCCTCCTCTCCAGTCAGCCTACACAAAGCCAGTGCATAGTCCACTGTCCACCCAGGGCCACTGTTCACGTTCCACGAATATCCTCCCTGCCCCCCTGCCCCTCACCAACTGGCTCAGACCTTTGCAGAAGGAAGAGGTGTCCTGATAGAATTCTATTTGTGACTGTAGATCACCTTCTTGGGCTGCTTTTAGGCTGGACACCAGCACTATAGCTGATAAAAACTTAACACTTATGCTTTATTTCCCTCTCCCTGAGTTCTGATGTAATAAAACTGCTATTTCAAAAAAAGCAGGAAAGCACCTGGACTTTTAGGAAGCAGCATTAAACTCTCCTAAGCCTGCAGAGCTCCATGGCCATCTAATGAGCAAATGTCCCTACTCCTGGGTGTCCCCTACTAAATAACAAAGAAAATCATCCTTATGTGTTCCCGCCTTTCACTATGTTCTCATCTAGGGGATGCAAGAAGACCTAGCTTTGAAGCTGCAAAAGTCTCTGTTTGGATTTCCGTGCCACCTTGCATTCAGTGGACATTTTCCTGAGCATCTCCTGTGGGGTGGACCCTGCCCTCAGCAGTCTTTTTGAAATAGACTGTCTAGCTAAGCAGCTAGATGGCAATCAAAGTGTCATTACCTCCTAACAGTGATTTCCAAAAAGGCACCGAGGTCCTCTTATATAAACAGGAAAATGGGGATCCCTGGGTGGCGCAGCGGTTTGGCGCCTGCCTTTGGCCCAGGGCGCGATCCCGGAGACCTGGGATCGAATCCCATATCAGGCTCCCGGTGCATGGAGCCTGCTTCTCCCTCCGCCTGTGTCTCTGCCTCTCTCTCTCTGTGACTATCATAAATAAATAAAAAAAATTTAAAAAAAAAAGTGGATTTTCCTTAAAAAAAAAAAAAACAGGAAAATGTTCCCTTCCTCTCAATGGTACTGCTTGAGTCACTGAGATAGTGCCCCATCATGTCCTGCACAGGACCCAGCACCACCTATGGTCAGTCTCAGTACCTGGGTGCAGGGAACGGACATCCCTTAATGTCTCCTTCCCTCCAAATAGCCCAAGCTCAGAATGCTCCAACCCACTTCAGGGGCTTTTTACACAGAGAAACACAAAGAGTTAGTGTGTCTGTGGGGAGTGCAGGTTCCAAAGGAGAGGTGGATATCCTGGCCAAGAGACCACTAGGCTCCTCACTGGCTTTTCCACAATCACAACTCAAGTTGAGGCCTGAGCCAAGGGACAGATGTGTGGCAGGAACCATGAAGTTAAAATGCAGGAATGGCTGCCTTTTGAGGATGATGATTTTTATATTAAAATAAAATTAGTACATGGAATTTACTCTTTGGGTTGCTTAAAAGGAGTGCACCAAAGCCTAAGGAATGGGAAGTTGACTTGACAGAAGTTGCACCCACAAATGCCAAAGGGATTTGATGAAAATGGTGTAACAGTATCTTAGTGGCCAGGGTGTCTGTACAATGGATAGTGGAAAGTCAGAGTCACAGCCCACTGGTATTTCACAAGTGTTGGCTTGTTACATAGAGTAAGGGCTAAGTAAAGCTCACTGATGAGATTTTCAGCTGTTTTTCCACTCCCTGCTACCTGAATTTGTCCCCAGGACCTGCTACAGGATAATCACTTTGTTGTTTCAAGAAGAAATGGATCACTGTAGCATATTTACTGCAAAAGCATTGATACTGCCATCCAGAAAACAATACGAGATGACTCAGTTTTCAGATAACATCAAATAACTGTGCCATTCTGCTTACCCAGGGCTGTGAGCCCCTCAAGGACTGAATGCTCAGCTTGAATAATCCAATTCAGGCACCTTCATTTGGTTTTAAATAGACTACAAATAGATTACAGTTTTTGCTTCATATTGAATGAGAATCTGACTGGCACACCGAAGTACACATCTGAATGGGAAAATGATGAGCAAAGAAATACTGAAGGGTAAAAGGAAAGCCAGAGGAGTGGGAATAAGCTGTATTTCTGTGTAACTGAGGAGCTGAGAGCTAATGGGAGGGAGAGAAGACAAGCTAAGGTCAGGGCCACCCAGGTGGGCCAGGGTGGGTAGTGAGACCAGGGAAAAGAATACCCAACCACCAAAGGGGCCCAAGATCCTTCTGCCTTGAGTCTGGTCCCTGCCACTTAAGCACAAAACTGAACCCCTCCTTTGTTCCCTTGGCTCCATTTCAACTTCATTCTGGAAAGGAACTGGGGATACTTAAAAAAAAAAGTACTTCCCTTCTGGACCTCTCCCAGGGAAGGGCAGGATATGTGATACTTGTCAACTGGAGTCACTTCTATCTAGCTACTGCAGCAACAAGTGTACCTAGGAAGTGTGGGGAGGCCAAGGCAGTTAAGGCAGCAGGGCATCAATTCCCTGAGTAAGCCTAAGTCCAGCCATTCAGGAGCAGGCCAGCGAGCAGTGCTGCCCAGGACCATCTTTTAGAAGCTTTGCCAAATGTTTGTGGAATGCCACTCTGTGCTGGGCAGTGGGCAGAGAACGAGGAGAAGGTGGTGCTGTTCCTCATAGTACTCAAGCCAGATGTCCAAGCTGTTAGGATTATGCACCCCATCCAAATTTTTTTTAATTATTTGGCCCCAATATATTAATAATAATTATTTCTAGATTATACACATGTTGTATACTTGACTTAACCCTTTATGATCTGGTACCCTCCCTCCTGCAGGGCATTCCCCTCCTTCTTAAAAACAACTACGTTGGAAGACAGTAGAATCAAGAGCCACAATACCACCTGCATGTCCCCTTCCACAGCCCCTCCCCCAAGACACAACTATTCCTAGGAAAGCATCACAAAAGAGAGGATAGCTGCATGCATGGACACTATATTTATAACAGGCCATAACTGGAAGCTGTTCAAGTGTCCAGTCAAAGGACAGCAGGGTACGAAAACTAGGACTAGAAGCAAGCGTAAACATAACAACCAGGGACGCCTGTGTGGCTTAGCGGTTGAGCGCCTGCCTTGAGCCCAGGGCGTGATCCTAGAGTCCCAGGATCTAGTCCCAGGATCGAGTCCCACATCGGGCTCCCTGCATGGAGCCTGCTTCTCTCTGCCTATGTCTCTGCCTCTCTCTGTGTGTCTCTCATGAATAAATAAAATCTTTAAAAAAAAATGACAACCAAGGCTGCAGTGCTGCTGAATATTGATACTGTGATGCCAAGTGAGATAAGATGTGTGGTGGTCACTACAACTTCAGCTGTGTGTGGGGGTGGGAGGGGTGAGATGTGACTGGGACCCCAAAGGCATGGCCATGGCCAGAATCATGATTATGTTTTTATTTCTTCTTTTTGATGTCCTTTAATATCACAATAATGTCTTTAATAGCACAGGAAATCAAGTTTAACTGAATGGCAGAGGATAATTATTCTCACCAGTTCTCTTTTTTCCCCCTCTCTTCCAAAAGAGTATCAATTTCCCACCACCCAGCCTCCAGACTGATAAGCACATCTGTGAACCAGTCCCTGGCTCCACTAATGGGGCCTCTGCCTTCCTGCTCTCCAATATTATTGCCAACACTCTCCCCAATAGCTCCGAGTCCTTCCCTGGCTGACGATTCCAGGGGCTGTCACTGTGGATGCCACAACATGGCATTTTTCTCCTACATTTGGTTATCAACTGAGGGCCTTGAGCTACCATGGCATCTGGGAGACCCTTTATCCAGTGTGACAGAGCATTTCTATACAAATGGGAAAGTAGTGGTACTTTTACTTAAGTTATGGCAAAAGACTAACATGTGAATATTTCCAGGGAACACCTTCTCTTAACCAAGCCATCCATTTTCTGCTAAGGAGAGTATAAAGTGGAAGCTTTATGGGGGGATAACTTGGCAATGATATCTAAATGGGAAACATGTATTTGATCCAGTAATCTCTTTTCTAAGAATTTACCCTTCAGAAATCACACTACTGTCATAAAAAAAAAAAGCACATTTCTGTGCTTTCTTTGATAATAGGAAACATTGCAAACAGCCTAAATGGCTACAAATTATCAATTTAATTCTGCTATATCCATTCAGTGGAATATTATGAATGATTAAAAATGAAATTATAATTAGACATTTAAACAAGTAATATTAAAGAATTGTTATTCCAGGTGTGTTAGTGGTCTTGGATTTGTGCTTTTACAAGAGTCTTTGTTTTTTAGAGATACTCAGCAAAATGTTTGCAAATGGGACTTTTTAAAAAAAAATAGAGGGGAAACACCACACCAGCCCAAGGTGCAGGTCCTCAAGAGAGGCCACCCCCTGTCTGAGCAGTCGAGTGTGCAGATTAGTGGTTGTCAGGGGTGGAGGGAAGGGTACATAAGAAGTGACTGCTTAATGGGTATGGGGTTTCCTTCAGGAGTGATGAAAATGTTCTGGAACTAGATGGAGGTGACAGTTGCATGACACTGTCAATGTGCTCAATGCCATTAATGGTGAATTTTATGTTATGTGTACGTGTACTTTACACACACAAAAAAAAATAATAGGGGATACAGAAGATGGGGGGAGATGAAATAAGACTGGCCATGAGAATTGTTCAAGAGTGTGTGTGTGTGTGTGTGTGTATACATGCATGTAACTTGCTACCAAGTTTCCATAATAAGCCATGCCACAGATATATATTTGTCAGCATGGGATGTCTATAATATGCTGAGTTTGATGAGTCAGTTGCAAAACTGAACATTGGAAATTTCCCCTGATGATGTGAAAGTATATACCTAGGGGCACCTGGGTGGCTCAGTGGTTGAGCCTTTGGCTCAGGTCATGATCCCAGGGTCGTGGTATCGAGTCCAGCATCAGGCTCCCTGCTTCTCCCTCTGCCTATGTCTTTGCTCTCTCTCTGTGTCTCTCATGAATAAATAAATAAATAAAATTTTAAAAAGAAAGTATATACCTAGGTCTAAATGCACATCTATGCATAAATAAAATGTCTGTAATGCTGTTGAGTACAGATTTCAAAGTGGCCATTTCTGGGTTAGTAGACTTGAGGAGATTTGTATCCCTTTTATCCATTTTTCAATATGGTTTACTCTTCTCTTTTCCACTGAGTATACTTTTATAAAACAATAAAGCTTTCTTCTTAAAAGGCAGACATGTTTAGAAATACCCTTTTCACCTGTAGCATTCTGACTGGTCCTGCATAATAGCACATTCCTAACAAAAGCCGCCTGGCACCTGGCACTTACTCCAATGACAATGACTGTCTATAAAGACCACCACCCCATGGAGGGATTGAAGAGGGCCCAACTTTTGTTGGACACCTCTGCCAGTGACAACCCCAACAGTGCCCCCTAGCAACTCTTTCTCCTATACACCCAGCCTCATAGCTACCCTGCAGAGTCAGCTGGGCCAGCACTGAGGCTGTCCCCATTTCAGTGAGGATGATGCTAAAGCCAGTGCCCACATACCACAGCTGAGTAACCAGGACAGGACCCACCCCCACATGGACTCTTTTTTCTCTTAGGAACCACCCCTCTTTGGTGGTTAGGACCCTGCTGCTAGGGGCTGAGGCCAGTCCTACACACAGGAGGTAAAGACCACCACACATTGATCTTGCATGCAGAAGCAAAAACCCTAAGTCCTGTATTATCACTCACAGCCAAATGTTTCCCGTTCCTACGACATTTCATGTGAACAGCAGCAGCTGGAGAGCTAAATATGGTGACTACTGCTGAACTGCCCATTGCTGAGGCCACCAATGCTCCCCTGTGGTCTCTCCAGATTAGCTGCCTAGAGTCCTTCCAGATCTCCCACACTCTTGGTAATGCCCTTCAGACGGACACACTTTTCAAATTTGGCTCTGTGAGGATCCTTGTGCAATGTATCTGAATGGCCTAAAGGCTCAGTACCCAGAATGTATGAATGGAAGGAACCCCTGTGCCTGGCCAAAGCACCAGGCATCTTCTACATTCATGCATTCTCCCTCCTTCCATCCCTTCCTTTATCCACCCAACCAATAGTTGCTGCATGTCTACTCTGAGATGAATAAGGCCTAGGCCAGGATTATCGGGGAAATCAGACATTAAACAGTAAGTATACAGGGACGTCTGGGTGGCTCAGTGGGCTGAGCGTCCCTTTGGCTCAGGGTGTGATCCCGGGGACCCGAGAACGAGTCCTGCATCAGGCTCCTTGTGGGGAACCTGCTTCTCCCTCTGTCAATGTCTCTGCCTCTCTCTCTCTCTGTCTCTCATGAATAAATAAACAAAATCTTAAAAAAACACAAAAAACCAGTAAGTACACAAGTAAATAACAATCACAATTGTACTGAGTGCTATGAAACAGAGGCACCAGGGCCTGGGAGCCCACCCACTGAGTGTGGGAAGCAGCCAGGCTGAGCTGGACTGGAAGGTGTCCTGCAGAAGAACACTCGTGACATAACAGCCATCCTGTTATGTCACACATCCTGTGTGTGTGTGTGTGTGTGCGCGCGCGACACTGCACAGCCTGTGCGGCTCACACCAGCTGTCTAACCGCCTAGGGGCTCTCGTCAGTTCTCTTCTACAGACAGGAACCTGAGTTCCAGAAAAGCAAAGGCAACAGAGGACAGTGCTCAGCTGAGAGGGAGAGCCAGACCTGGCAGCGGCCTCAAAGCCGGGCCTAACCAGTCACAGGCTTGCCTAGAGCTGGCACAGCTGCCGCCAGGATGGCTGGGGCTCCAGGGCTTCTGCAGCCAGGTCCTGAAGGTGACTCTTCTGGCTGAGCTCGCAAAACAGCAATGAATAGGATCTCTCTGCAAACACAGAGCTGCCTCATCAATGACAAGATGTCCCATGAACCAGTCTGGCCTCCCCACTTCTAGCATCTAACAGAGATGAAGAAAGATGGGCAGCTGCAACTCTTCCAAGGCAGGCATGACACCATGACTGGAGAGCCTAATTAAAATGAAAATCCCATTCCTCAAGAGAGGCCACCCCCTGTCTGAGCAGTCGAGTGTTTCCGTTGTCTTCTATAGAAAAATGTGAGGTGGTGCTGGCAGGAGAGGAAAATCCACCACCACCCAGTCATCTAAAAGCAGAACTCGCCCACCAGAATCCCAGCGTGCAGTCTCCGTCCTGGCCCCGCATGAACCCACTAGGATGATTTCTTCTCTCTCTATAGGGGGCTGTGCCCAAGGCTGCAGGAGCTGAGCAGCCAGAGGTGGCCTGCATTCAGCCTGGGGCTCTGGCCTCAGGGCTGCCTGTTGGCCCAGCTTCGTTCTTCCCTACTCCCACCTGGACAAAGGCAGCCTACAAGCCTGCAGCCCTGTACACACAAAACATCTGAGTGCTGTACCGAATGTTCTTTCTGCATCCAGGCATTAAAGGCCTGTGCATGGGTACAGCCTTTGTCCTTTCCATGGGAGGAGAAAGGACCCTTGATGTGGGAGCCCTTGCAGAGTAATGCCAGCTAAGTGGGCAAGGGCAAACCCAGGCCAAGTACTGTGAAGCCTTCCAAGGAGGTGCCCCTACAAGCTTCCTTTGGGAGATCATGAAAATGGCCAGGCCCCGCCCCTTGTCCATGCTCTTGCCACCCTCAGGTTCAGCCTTGGTTTCAAAGCTAGTGCTGACCTCATGTAACAGCTCTACACCAATTGTTCTTAAACCTTTTGTAGTGGAATCCATTTTTTAAACAGATATCTTCACCAGAGACCACCAGACACAGAACAAGGGAAGCTACTGAGTCTGACAGAGTGGAAGGGGGTCAGCCCAGAGCCCACCACACCAGCCCAAGGTGCAGGAATTACTCTGAGGCCCTGGGATGCCAGAGCCATTGTGCCCAGTTGTGCCACATGATTACCAAGCTGCTGAGAGCCAGCCTCCATTGGGCCCAGCTCTTCCTGTGCTCACAAGGCCCTCCCTGACTACACAGTCCACTTGTGAAGTGCCTCCAGAAGCTCTATGACTCCTGCCCCTGCTTCCAGGGGATTTTGTCTTCTCCCCCAATGATTCCCTTCCACAATTCATGTTGTCACACCCACCTGCTCGCCTGGCCTCCCTCCAGAGCTGGGTGTGAGCTCACCATGGTTCTCTGGTCTGGGATGGATATGGGCAAGGGGCAGCCACAGAGCATGTAGAACCCACACATCTGCTGTCTATCCTCCTGTCCTTTTTTCTGCTCCTGGAGGGGACAGTAAGGAACCACTGGATGGAGGCTGGACATGGTCAGGGTAGAGTCTGCAGAAGAGGGGGCAGGATCCAAGAGGGGGCAGGATTTCTCCCTTACTAAACACATTCAGGTGCCCTCAGGTATGACCCTGCCTCCTCTGGCCACACCTGATGGGACCGGGACTGGGTACCTTCTACAAGCAGCTCTGGGACCTCTCGCCCAAGAATCTGAAACTGTGGCACAGAGACAGCAGCACAAAGGCCGGCACAGCCAGGGCAGGTCAGCCCCATCAGCAGAACAAGGTCATAGAAGAACACAGAAGACCATCTGCAGAGGAAAAGAAAGCAGAGAGGAAACCAGGAGAGAACCAGAAATGGAAAAATCAGGAGTAGCTGCAGACACATTCTGTCCCTCCAGGACACACCCTGAGCATAACTCTCTACTTTTACAGTTTGAGTGGGTTTTCATTCCCTGTCACTAACTGACCCTGAATAGAAAACCATGACAAAATAATAATTGTAAAGAAAGAATTAGTAAACAAGTCCTATCCATAATAGTGTTTCCAGTGCAGTTAGAAGGCATCCCCACGTGCATAAGACCATTACATGCAGATCTACTGTCAACCAGGGATGTGGACTGAAGAGTCAGGGACAGTGGGTGGTGGTAATGACTGGCACCTGTCAGCTGTGCCTCATAGCTCCTTCTCTAGGTTGTTTTGTATTATCTTATTGCGTTTGTTCTTGTTATTTATCCTTATAACCATCTTATGATATAGCCATTATTCTTCCCTTTGATGGACCGAGAAACTGAGGTTTTGAAGTGCTCATGCAAAGTCACTAAGGGACTCAGAGCAAATCTAGGATTCCAAATTTTGCACCCTTTTTACTAAGCCACATTTCACCATGCAACAGACTCAGAAATTGCCTGGGAGTCCAGCAGAGCCCAGGCTTACAGGTCTATATCCTAGAATACTTAGCCTTGACCTTTCAAAACTTATCTCCAAATCAAAGCTCAAACTGGCAAAATGAAGTGCGGGAGGATCCCTGGAAGATGTCCCAGCCTAGTGTGCCTTTAGGACTTGTTCACACATTCTGACCTGGTCCCCAGGGCCCTCTGCCTTGGAGCTAGTGACACAATGAGCCAACAGCCTCACCTATGTCAGAGCTTGGCACTCATGCCCACTGATACACAAGCAGGTTAATATCTAAACAGTAACAAAGTAGGGACACCTGGTGGCTCAGCAGTTGAGCATCTGTCTTTAGCTCAGGTTGTGATCCCAGGGTCCAAGGATTAAGTTCCTCATCAAGCTCCCTGCGAGGAGCCTGCTTCTTCCTCTGCCTATGTCTCTGCCTCTCTCTCTCTCTGTCTCTCAAGAATAAATAAATAAAATCTTTTAAAAAAATGGTAACAAAGCATAAGCCTTATGATTCTAATAATTAAAAAGTAAAGTGCTATTATGTCCTTTAGTTATGAAGAAAGCAATTAATAATCAAGGTAATTGCCCTGGCAGGAAAATGATGCTCAAACCATCTTAATGGTAAGATTGTATCAAATGTAGATGGTGACCATTTTGTCCACTTTTTTAGTCAATGACTCTGACCTTCTAATCCTTTTATAATGACCACTTCCCAATACTAACATCTTAGAATGCCTATTTTCTACTGAGATAAGGGACCATCTTTTGGCTGGCTCCAAGGCTTAGTGGGCAGGCAGAGGGTCCAAAGGGAAGAGCTGAAGTCAGAACAGACACAGCCTGTCATCCTCACTGTGAAAATCCAACTCAATTTCTCTGAGAACTGAACATCAATCTCTTCAAATTCTGCACATACATTCAAACTTGCTGGTGACCCATTTACCCTGGGCCTCTTTTGGCTAGCACTGATTTATATGAGTCCCTCAGGGGTAAGCTGCTGCCATCTGTATGGGTCACAGGGTAACATCTAAATCCAAATTGTCAACACCCCCTACAGAATAAATACCATTGCTGTGCTAAGTCCCCTTCTGGTGGCTCTTGCCTTTGCTACTTGAGAACTGACTCCAGCTCAAGCCCTGCTCTTTGCCCTGCAGGGCCTCCTGACAAGGCCAAACCAATAGGAGTCTCCACCTTTCCACGTCCTCCTGAGCCTCGCCACACCTTGCTTCTTTGTGACAGGCCAGAATTTTCTACCAGCTGAAGGATGTTAACTTCCTCTTTGGTTTCTTCAAACTCTGAATAAAGCCCTGCCTTCTCAGCTGGAAGCACAGGTGTGCCCCCCTTCTTTAGCCACTGCATTCCTAGTTCTAGTTCCTTTATACCCTCTTAGACACCAGAGAGAGCACTGGTTCCCTTAAGTAAACCTCATTCCAAAGCACTCTACATTTTTTAGGTGTGATAACAGTATTTTGGTTATGTTAAATTTTTAAGAATGAATCCTTACTCCTCCTCTTCTTCTTTTTTTTTAATCCTTACTATTTTAAAGATACATCCTTAAATACAGACAAATGGAATGACATAAGGTCTGCAACTGGCTTCAAAATTATGGGGAAAGAGGATGGAGACATAGAAACAAGGTTGAGGTGATAACTTAGTGACAGCTATGTATGGGTTCCTGAGACTCTCCTGCCCACTTCACTTCTTGTCTTAAATTTTCTGTAACAACGAAAAGGCTTTAGAAAACTCCATCCCGGGGGTTTTGGAGCATCCCTGAGTCCAACTGTCCCACCTGACCTTTTACTTGCATCCTTTTCAACTGGCACATGTTTACTAGCATCTACTACTCTCAAGGTTGAAGCTGCAGAGTTAAGTGGCTCCACTTGAAATGAGCCCTCAGGATGCTGTCCTGTCCTGCACAGTCCTGTCCTTTATCTTAACAAAGTCCCCAAAGCTCCATTTCTCAAATTGGGCAGTGGTTTTTCTCTACTCCCCAATACCAGAGTGGGCAGTCAGGGCCTCCCCTTCCTTGGCCACGTGGAAGGGAGTGAGCCCAGCTTCTTGTCCTAGCACCGTTAAGAGGATACCAACTCCCTCTGTTCTTCCCTCATTCCTACTGAATGAGACAGCCCTGGCATGGGTCAGGGCAGAGAAGAGTTTCAGAGAAAAGAAAGGCCGACCCATCCACATTTTGGAGGATCTGGGTGAGGTCAATCCTTCCACACTATAACTTGAGACAAAGAACCAAGGGCCAGGACACTACCTGCCTCCCATTTGGACCAGCAGCATAGAGAGCAGCACTGAGACCACTAGGGGATCCAGGCCCGAACACCTGGATGTGGGACACTGCCTCATCCAAAGAACTCCAAACCAGAAACTGATTTCTCTTCCAAATAGGCACAAATGTGTTGATTTGTTCAGAAGTCTGTGAGGCATTCTCAAGGAAGCCTGAATTCACAGCCCAAGTCGGGAAGGAATGCCCACCTTGAGCTGCTGACCTATTAAGGACAATGGCTACCATCCCAGGGATTGGTAAATGTTCATCCTGGTGCCACTACAGAAACGAAGCTAATCCCTTCAGTCAGCAATACGCTTTACCACTATTGATTTCAATAACCAATAATTCACACTCCTGCTTCCACTCTCTCAGTTCAGGGGAGGACCATGAAGAGACTATGATGAGTAAAGGGTACAGCACTTCCAATGTAGACACAATCCCCCCTGTCAGGTAGAGAAAAGGCTGCATCTATGCCTGGAAGACAGGTGACAAAAAATCGGATATGAATGTACCTGGTGTTCACCTTACACCGTCTCTTTTGTCTCTCTCTATCCAGTGCATTAAATAAGTATGTGGGAGTAAAATGGAATTAAATCCCCATTCAATGGAAACCATGACATTTGGAAACAGGGGAAGCAAGCCAGCTGTGGTAAGGAATCCAAAGAGTCTGAACAGATGACATTTCTTAAAATGAGATCCATGGGAGGCCAGCATGAGCCCTGTGTGTAATGCTTATTAAAAATGGGGGTTCCTAGGCACCACATAACCATCACGTCAGAATCTTGGTAGTCCTCCCCTAAGATTTTTAACGTGCTCATCCCAGGGGACTTCATGCCCACATCGAAGTTAAAGAGAAGTTATTCATGGTTTTGTTTGTGTGTGTGTTGTTTAATCAAGGCCAGTCAATATTTTACTAATTTAATAAGCTCACAAGAGATCTCATTACACCTTTGGGCCAGCTAAGCAGATGGGGGATCTTTCTCTTTGGGACTGAGGGATCTGAGAGCTAATAGCTGGAAAGTGGCTGCATTTTCCCTTTGTGCTGAGAAGGGCACAGCCCTGTCCCCGCCCAGCCTCTAGGGATTGAAGACAGAGGAAGTGGCCACAGAAGAACACACCATGGTTTAGTACTTGCAGGCATTCTCCAAACACTAAGGAACAACTCCCCTGCAACAAGTAGGAAACTGCATTTCAGGAAGTCATTCCTTCAAATGGGAAGAGAAGAGTGTTGAGTGGACCAAGGAGAGACCAGCATTTCTCTAAGCCACTTGCATCCCAAGGCACAAAGGCATCAGGTTTCCCAGGAGTTGTTTACAGAGCCAGAACAAATCCACATTCCCCAGGAATTTATTTCTACCTTGGAGGACCACAGCCAACAGGGACAAAAGGAAAGCCTTTGAAGTCCTACCTTTTAGAGGATTTTCATTTTGGAGCAATTGGATGGCAGGCTGCCCAGATGTTCTTTAGGGTCAACCCCTAGGGCTACCAGCCAACCAAAAATCCCCTCACCCCTTGTTCAAATGCCAGCCTTGGTTGCTCTTAGGGCAGAATCTGGGCTGCCTAGGTTAATTCCAAGCATGGGGTTGTGATGTCAAAATAGGGATATGACATCAATGTGAGAGTAGGCTGGGGGAAGCAGGGCAGAAGAGATGAAGACTCTGAGGGGATGGATTAACCCTCTTGGAAGTAAGGTCAAGAGAGAGAGCTAGCTGGCTCTGTATTCACTTCTTATAGCCTCCCATACCCTGCTGGGACACAGGCTTGCAGATCTTCTGAAAATGATTCACAAGTACTGAGAGGTAAGTCACAAGGCAGCCCACAGGCCTGCTTCCTTAGACAATTTAGGAGCAAAGAAAGTGAACAACTATCCTCTAGCTCCCCCCTGTGTCAAGTGAAAAACTACTATTTTTGACTGGGAGGTTTAACTTTCGACCCTACCAAAGGAGTCAGGAGCATAACTTCGACCCTACCCAAGGAGTCAGGAGCATAACTTCCAGGGTTGAGTGTCAAGATCTCCCAGGATACAGTTAAATCCAGATAGATAACAAGACAATCTTTACATCTGAATACATTTTGGTTATTACATGGGACATACTTACATTAAAATATTATTTGCTGTATACATGGAAGTTCAGATCAAACTGGTTGGCCTGTATTTTTATGTGCTAATTCTGGCACTCCTTCCTAAGGAGTACCCAGTACTGCTTTCATTCATTCAGATTTATCAGGACCTGAGAACCCGTATTGTTTTAAAGCTGCCAAGGTGGCTATTATCAATGACTACAGCTAACTGTTCTTGAGCATTTGCCAATTCAAGTGCTAAATTCTTTTCATGCATTATTCAAGTTAATCCTCACAGCACCTCAAAGAGGTGGGTCCATTATTAAGCCCATTTTAGAGAAGAGAATGAGGCAAAAGACAGCAAGCAACTTGTCCAAGGTCATGTAGCTAATAAGTAAGGGAGCCTTGGTTTGAACCCAGCGAGGCTGGTTCCACTGACTTAGAAATCTTTGAATTGCAAGGATCCTGGGAGGCACATAATAAAAGCCTCCAATGGACTGACAAACAGGGAATCTGAGGCTCTGGGAAGCCCTTATTCACATTAACCACTAGCTAAGCCAATTCACAGAGAGCAAGCATCTGGCCTACACAGGGGGGCTGGTTCAGGGAAGTTTCCAGAATGACCCTTTCCTTAAAGGAGAAGCAGACCTAAGGGGAAGCAGGGTGTGGGAAGAGGCTGGGTGCTAGGGGTTTGCAGGGAAGAGGTTCAGCATGTCTGGCAATAAGACAGTGTGCTGATGAGGAGTCAGGAAGCTGGGTAGATCTGGAGGGCAGGGGAGAGCCAAAGAAGGAATACAAGTCAAAATTGCATTTTGTTTTTAAATTAAATTTGTTTCGAATAACAAATTTTACTGCCTTCTATGCATTTTAACACATGTATAGATTCATAATACACCTCTACAACTAGGACATAACAGTTCCTTTACCCTTAAAACACTCCCTCGTGCTATAACTTTGTATCATCCGCCCCCTCCCCCCCCCCCCCCAATCACAAATCTGTCCTCCATCTCTACAGTTTTTTTGCCTTTCCCAGAACATTATATAGATGGGGTCATAGGACGTCTTGAAAATGGCTTCTTTCACTTGGCATAATACCTCTGAGATTCATCCAAGTTGTTGTATGTATGGGTAACTCATTCGTTGTTTTTTTTTTTTTTTTTTTTTTTTTTTTTTTTTTTTTTAGGATTTTTAAATTCATTTACTCATGAGACAGAGAGAGAGAGAGGCAGAGACACAGGCAGAGGGAGAAGCAGGCTCCAAGCAGGGAGCCCGACGTGGGACTCGATCCTGGGTCTCCAGGATCATGCCCTGGGCCGAAGGCAGCACTAAACCGCTGAGCCACCCAGGCTGCCCTCATTCGTTGTTATTGCTGAGTGGTATTCCACTGTGTTGTGGACCAGAGTCTGCTCAATTGGTTACCCACTGAAGGACATTTGGGTGGCTTCCAGTACTTTGCGATTAAAACCAGTGCTGCTCTGTGCTGCTCTGAACATTTGTGTGCAGGCTGTTGTATGAACTTAAGCTTCCATTTCTCTAGGATAAATGTGCAAGGCTGTGACTGCTGGGTCATATGGTAATTGCATGTTTAGTATTGTAAAAAACTGCCAAACTATTTTCCAAGATAACTGTACCATTTTATATTCCCACCAGCAACATATAGGACAGATCCTTGCTAGCATTTGGTATTATCACTATTTTTTATTTCAGTTTTTCTAATAAATGTGCGGTAATATCTCATAATGATCTTAATTTGCATTTCTCTAATAACTAATGATAATGATCACCTTTTATGTGCTTATTTGCTGCCTGTATCTTCTTTTCAGTGAAATCTCTGGGTTTTTTTCCCATTTATATTTAGATTGTCTTTTTATTGGTGAGTTTTTATACTTCATTGTATATTCTAGGTATAGTCCTCTCTTGGACAAGTAATTTGCAAATATTTTCTCCCAGTCTGTACTTTTCTTTTCATCCTTTTTTTAAAGATTTTATTTATTTATTCATGAGAGACACAAGGAGAGAGGCAGAGACACAGGCAGAGGGAGAAGCAGGCTCCCCACCAGAAGCCCAATGTGGGATTCCATACCAGGATCCTGGCATCACGACTTGAGCCAAAGACACATGGTCAACCATTGAGCCACCCAGGAGTCCCTCTTTTCATCTTTTGATAGGGTCTTTTGCAATGCAAAAAATTTTAAATTTAAAGTCCAAGTCTTAATGTTTTCTTGAGTAGAGTGTGAGTCTCATGTCGTAAACATGTCTAAGAACTCTTCATCTCACCCCAGGTCCCAAAAGTATCCTATATGTACTCTAAAAGTTTTATAGTTTTACATTTAAATCCATGCCCCATCTTGAATTAATTTTTGTATACCATTTGATGCTTAGGTTGAGGTTCATTTTTTTTTGCCTATGAATGTCCAATGATTCCAGCATCACTTGTTGAGAAGACTACCTTACCTGCATGAAATTGGTTTAGTACCTTTGTCAAAAAATCAATTTGGTGTATTTGTGTTTATTTCTGAGGTTTTCATTCTGTTAAATTGATTTATAGGCTTTTGTTCCTTCACCAACATCAAGTTGTCTTGATTACTCTTAGCTATACAGTAAGTCTTACCATCAGTAAACTGATTTCTTCCACTTTATTCTTTTTTTTCTTCCACTTTATTCTTTTTAAAAACTGCTTTAGCTTTCCATATAAAATTTAGATTAAGCTACAAGGTATCTTTCTAGGATGTTGACAGAAATTGTTTTAAGTATATAAATAAATTCAGCAGGGAAAACTGACATCTTTATTGAGTCTCTCAGTCCATGGACATGGTATGTCTCTCCATTTCTTCAGGTCTTGAATTTCTTTTCATCAGCATTTTGTAATTTTTAGCATACGGATTCTGTATACTAAATTTTGTTAGATTTATGCCTAATTATTTCATTTTGAGGAAGCAATTATGAGTGGTATTGTGTTTTAAATTTCTATTCCCACATGCCAATATATAGTTATATGTTGATTTTTATGTGTTGATCTTATATCCTACAACCCTCTTGAACTCAGTTATTAGATCTATGCACTTTAGGGGGTTATTTGTTTTTTTGTGTGTGTGGTTGGTTTAAATAATTCTTTACATTGTCCCAGGGTGCATAGATGGCTCAGTCAGTTAAGGATCCAAGTCTCAATTTCAGCTCTGATTAAAATCTCAGGTTCATGAGATCGACCCCATGTTGGGCTCTGCACTCAGCAGGGAGTCTGCTTGAGATTCTCTCCCTCACCCTCTACTCCTTCCCCCACTCACATGCATGCTCTCACAAATAAATAAATCGCTAAAAAAGAACTCCTTACATTGTCTGCAAACAATATATGCAATGTATAGTCAATCTATATACACAATGTATATTCTACTGAATATACAACCTGCTAGTCTATAGTCTGACTTTTTAGTCTCTTTGCAGTGTCTTTTGCAGAGTAAGAGTTTCACATTTGTTACTTAGTATTTTTTTTAAAGATTTTTATTTATTTATTCATGAGAGACACACACACACAGAGAGGCAGAGACACAGGCAGAGGGAGAAGGAGAAGCAGGCTCCATGCAGGGAGCCTGACATGGGACTCGATCCTGGGTCTCCAGGATCAGGCCCTGGGCCGAAGGCAGGCACTAAACCGTTGAGCCACCCGGGCTGCCCATGTTTCACATTTTTGATGAAGTTCAATTTATCAGTTTTTTTTCTTCTATGTATTATGGTTTTGATGTCATGTTTAAGAACTCTTTGCTTAATCTTAGGTCACAAAATTTTCCCCTATGTTTTCTTCTAAAAGTGTTATAATTTTGTGTTTAGATCAAGATACTTTTTTAACATATAAATGTTCACTTGTTCCAACATTACTTGTTGAAAGGACGATCTTTTCTCAATTGAATTGCTTTTGTACCTTTGTCAAAATCCTACTGACTGTTTTGTGTAGGTCCATTTTTGGATTATTCTGTTTCATTAATATGTGTGTCTGTCTCTTTGCTAATACAATACTATCTTCATTACAGTTTCTTTATAATAAGTCTTAACATTGGGTAGTTACTCCAACTTTATTTTTCAAAATTGTTTTAGCTATTCTGGTTCTTATTTCTTTCCATATAAATTTGTAATAAGCTTGTCTACACTGAAAAAAGTGTCTTGCTAAAGGATTTTTATTGGAATTGCATTAAATCCATTAATTTGGAGAAAATTGACATCTTTACTCTGTTGAATCTTCTGATCCATGAACATTGTCTTTCTATTCATTTTGGTCTTTTATCTGCATTTTATAGTTTTCAGTATACAGATATTATATATGTTTTGTGATATTTACACCTAAGTATTTCATGGGGGTGCATTATAATTATTTTTTAAAATTTTAGTTTTTAAAGGCTCACTGTTAGGACATAGAAATATGATTGGCCTTTGTGTATTGATCTTGTATACTGCAACTTTGCTAACCTCACTTATTCTGAGAGTATTGTT